>NW_016809431.1:234892-245297 GCF_001698545.2 Rhinopithecus bieti
TGCTAAAAACTCTCAATAAATTCGGTATTGATGGAACGTATCTCAAAATAGTAAGAGCTATTTATGACAAACCCACAGCCAATATCATACTGAATAGACAAAAACTAAAAGTATTTTTATATCAATAATGATAACTTGGAAGAAATGCTTTTATAGTTGTGTGCATGGAAACTGTAAACTTGCCCATTGTGTGCATATTTGCCAAGAAAATACAGGTACCTACTGTTCTGTATGTGAGCTGATCTTCTGCAATGAGTAGTGGGGTTTGTGAAGGGTCTGATTGGAGAGAATTGAGAAGGCAAACCTTTTTAACTTGACAATTTATGGTATCACATTTTCTTCTAACTTCAGTAACCTATTTTGGATGCCTCGGTCTTTTCCAAATGAGTATTCAGTCTTTTATATTTCTTCCTTTCGCCTCTTCCTCTTCAAGTGACATCTGGTTATGTGGGGGAAAGGGCCTTCCTCCATAAACTCTTAGCAGGAGAAATAGTGGCCACGTAACCAGTCCACATCATCTGGACCTTCCCGGGTCTTTGCTGTGCAGTGGCTAGTATGCTTTGTTTTTGGAAATAGTGGCTGCTGAGATAGATTTTAAACTGCAGGCCATGACCTGCAGTTTGAGTACCATGCAAGCACTTACGGCTGACATCCCTGGTCCCAGCAATATGCCTGCACGCTCGACTTATTTTATCTCACATCCAGCCCTGTTAGCACCTCCTCTCCTCCCTGGGACATACGGAAACCTATGGACTCCCTGCAGTCCTTAAAGAGAGCATAGGGAGCCAAAAGGTCTGACTCAGCTCACCCATTGAGCCACCTTCTTGTACTTGTAGGTTTGCTGTATGACATACAAGGCTGGGCATGGGCATGTGAAGCACTTCCTCACGTATATTACCAAATACGTGTTCCACTGACATACTCATTGATATGGTTTGGCTCTGTGTCCCCACCCAAATCTCATCTCAAATTGTAATCCCCATTATCCCCAAGTGTCAAGGGAGGGACCTGGTAGGAGGTGACTGGATCATGGGGGTGGTTTCCCCCATGCTGGGGGAAGCATGCCACTAACCAGTCTGTCCCGTATTTTTTAGAGCTCCCCACATCCAATTGGATGTTTTCATAATGTCATCCTCCTCCCAACAATGGGAAAGTAAGGGGCCTATGCATCTGACCTTTTGATTTTGCATGTGTCTCTCCTCTACCCTTGCAATCACCAGAACCAGATGTGGCAGCCTTTCATTTCCTCCTCCAATTCTACAAGGGCTTACTGTGTCATGTCATTCTTCATCCCAGAGAGCTTTCTCTCTATGCTTCCATGGTGTTATACTGTCAGAGTATCTGCTGAAAATCATGATTTTCTAAGAGGAGAAGTGAAAACACATCTAGGCAATATTTTAAAAATGTTAACTCTGTTACAAAATAAAAATAGTCGATATAAGTTCTGTTCTAAAAGGTTATGTAAAACCCCTCCTTATTAAGGCTTTCACCATCCCATCTGCTACTCTTCCTTTTCCTGTCAATTTCTTAATTCACCATCCTTCCCTCTCACACATTGAACAACTAAGCAACTAGGTCACATTTTCTTTCTCCCTCTAGTTGCTGCCATGCCCCTGGCCTCTGGAAGCTTCAACTCCCTTGTCCCTAATGACTTTCACCTAATTACACAATAACTCCACACCCGATACTATTAACACTGATATCCCAGCCTTGGATCACAACCTCTCCTTTCAGCTTTCTGACATGATTACTGTCAAAACAACCCTTCTTTTTCAGCCTTTGGCTCAATTTTTTTCTTACTTATCAGCTTACCTCTGTCGCCTTCCTTTCTCACTCCTCTTAAATTCCATGAACCACACCTTCCATACTCTATTGAAAGTATCCCCAATTCTACCTCATTCTTCATTTCACCAGCCTGACAAAACTTCGATTTGAATCAGTCTAGTTCAATATCTTCACCATGTATTTCTGAGTGCCAGGCACTAAAGCCTAGCATGTAGTAATTACCTAGTATTTGCCGAATGAGTGTATTAGTCCATTCTCACACTGCTATAAAGTTATATCCAAGATGGAGTAATTTATAAAGAAGGAGGTTTAATGGACTCACAGTTTCACTGGCTGGGGAAGCCTCAGGAAATTTACAATCATGGCAGAAGGGGAAACAGACACCTTCTTCACAAGGCAGCAGGAAGAGAGAGTGGGAAGGAGGAACTGTCACTGATAAAATCATCAGATCATGTGAGAACTCACTCACTATCACAAGAACAGCATGGGGGAAACCACCCCCATGATCCAGTCACCTACCAGACCCCTCCCTTGACACTTGGGGATAATGGGAATTACAATTCGAGATGAGATTTGGGTGGGGACACAGAGCCAAACCATATCAACGGGTATGTCAGTGGAACACGTATTTGGTAGTATTTCAGATCACAGAATTTGGATAAGCCATATATATGACATTTTAAACTGTGAGACCTTGGGCATGCTAATAAACTCTCTCTGGGTTCTGGTTTCTTCAACATTAAGATAAAGGATAACAATAGTTTCTACCTTATGTAATAATTCAAGGGCATGTGAGAATAAATCACTTGATGGAGGCCTGGAACATGGTGCACTTCAAGGCGTGTTAGCTAATGTGTAGTTGTTGAAGCAAAATTGAATGCACATCTACATTTTCACCATGATTCTTTTACCATATTGTGTCACTACTCAAAAAAAAAAAAAAAATAGCAGCAATTGGATTGGCTAGTGGAAGGAGATGGGAGCAAGGAGCTGGAAGTCAGATGGATATGAGACTGCAACAAGCAGTAGGTGGGAGCATCTCTTAGAAGTTAATAAAATGACCATAGTAGTATTACTATGCAAGTAAATTCATAGAGAAGTATAGAATTACCAAATATTTGGCAAGACCACATCTTAGATTTTTCATGGGCATGTACTTCATCTTTGCTTGATTCTTTTACCTTCTCTTAATCACCATTCTTCCTGCTCTTGTTTAGTTCCTAAGTTTTCTTTCCAGGACACTGGTCCTCTAAGTGTGCCATAAAAGTTCATATATATGCTCTATATTCAAAGCTTCAGCAAAGGTAGAGAACAAAATGGACACTATTATCCAAATGTTGTTGGTGTCTGCCTCCAACTCATTTCTCTCCCCCGATTCTTGAATAGTCTTTTTAAATATTCTGAGAAGTATTATCTGAGTATCTCCCAACTCACCAACCCTTAGAGAGCATGGAATCCATCTTTTTTACCTTTGTTACTTGTATGAATCATGGTGTCTGGCCCACAGACAGCCCTCAGTGTGTGTGTGTGAGTGTGTGTGTGTGTGTGGTTATTGAATAAAATTAAAAGATGAGTAATTTGCCATGAAGGTCAGAGAGGTGTTACAGAAATTTTTGTTCCAACTTATGATTTCTTGGGTTTAATTCTGCCAGAGTTCACTAGCCAGATCTTTCTTTGTGTCTTTTACAAGTATTTTATGGATGAGTGTTGCTTTTTTTACCCCATTCTCTCTCTCTACCATCTGTGTTGTGCTACAGAAAGGAGAACCACCATATACATGCCAATAATGGTGTTAAGCATTTTAATATATATATTAAATGCGGGTTTCCCAAGGACATTATACTCTTAAGTGGCAGGAACCTAGATTTGAGCCTAGAGCTGAGCAATGTATTTTGGAGCTATAATTTTGAGAAACTACAGCTTACATACATTCACATAAAAAATTGGATTAAACATATTCATATCATGTACTATGGCAGTGTCCGTGAATTAGAAATTAGGTGATGTTGGCATATTTGACTTTTTGTAATTAAGATAATTACTTGAAAGCATTGTAAATAAAATTATTCAACTATTTCAACAAAGTTGCAAAATATCTGAATGCAATTTTAGAGGAACTAAAATAAATTCCTCTGAGAATAGACGCTTTGATAGAAAGGAGGGGGCACCAATATTTCTGCAGAGTCTTGTACATCACTTCTCTGTATAATCCTTGTCTCCATACAGAGTGTTTATGAACTACATAGCAATAAGAAAATTAATTTGCTAGGACTATTGATACCCAGTCATCAGATTATGTACATTATTTTCCCACTCTGATACACTCAGATATAATTTAGGGGACTATATCTTCAACATAATTACCAGTATCCCTCTAAAGGATTGCATTTCCAGAAAGGTACACAAGTGCCGTAGCTATTTCTGTGCTTCCCTGAGTCAGGAGTTGTTGGAAAGGGATGCCTCACTGATTCACTTTTCTGTAAGTCTGGAAACTATTGTTATATTGGACACATTATTGTGTCAAAAAATTATACAACTGTTATCTCTGCACCAATAGTCATGGATCATTTTAGTTATGATTTCTCATTAATTACTTTATATATTTGTCATCTCATGCCAATGGCCCAGCCACAAACATTTATGATACAGTATTTATATATTTAGATATAAATGCATACATTTGCTATGTATTTTTATATAAATGCATACATACATATATATATATATAAGCACATACACACACATTCACAGAGGCAGATACAGTTGTCTAGAAAAAGGCAATCTTTATGGATAATTATACTCTTGAACAATTTATATACAGATTGTAAGATTCCAAAGTGTTCATCTGGAAGACAGTATAGTAACAATACCCAGTCTTTAGGTATACAAAAGTTTGCTGGATGGTTAAAGATGATCTTTATTTTTTAGTCTAATTTTTAATTTAATAATACATGTATTCATTCTCATAATAAAGAAATTTAAAAGTGTGTAGATTTACCAAAATTCCTCTTGACCACTTTTCTCTGTTCCAGGTTTTTTTCCAGAGAAACTATGTTTCCTCTTTGAAATGTTATCCTTCAGCTTTAAAAAACGTGTGTGTATGTGTGTGTATATATACACACACACATATATACACACATACATACACATACATATACATATACACACACACATATACACACACATATGTATGTATACACATAGAACATTTTATCTTTGTCTTGTGTGTGTCTTTTTAATATAAAAGGTGTTAACAGGTATTTATTGTTCTGCAAATTTGTTAAGTCTGTGTGTCCTGCAGGCTCTTTATACCAGGGCATATATACTTATATTATTAATTTTAATATCTATATGGTATCCAGTAGACTTAGAATAAAATCCAAAATTCTTACTTGATGGCATCTATGGAGTATGGCCACCTCTTCTCTCATTGTATTCTCCTCCTTGCCCACTCCTTTCTGCTCACACTGGCGGTGTCTTGATGTTTCTGGAACATGTGGAACACAGACCCACCTGTTTCCTTGACTGAGAAGCTTCAGTCTGCAATATTTTCTTGCCTCATTCCCTTACTTCATTCAAGTCTCTACTCAAATACAGCCTCATCAGAAGTTCCTTGATGTTCCTCTCCAACTTCTGTATCCTCCAATTCTGTCTCCCTGTCTCTCTGTCTCCCCTTGTTTTATTTTTCTTTATATTTATCACTACCTGACATGTAATAGATTTATTTCTTCATTGTCTGTCTTTCTCCCCTAGGATGAAAGGTTTATTTTCGGAATTTGTTTGCTAATACATCCCCAAGGCCTTAGAACAGTGAATGGCACATAATTGGTGTTCAATAAATATATGTGAATGAGTGACTAGTATGGAACTTTAGTTTGTTAAACCATTTTCTTTCTAATGGACATTTGCTTCCAAGTTACATTATGACAATGCCACAGTGAACATCTTCTTATATGTCTACATGCATATATATATATATATATATATATATATATATACACACACACACACACACACACACATACATATATATATATATATATATATTTCCAGGGTGGATTTGGATAAGAAAAATTTTGGATCAATGTGTATACATGTTTAAAATTTTAATAGGAAAGAAAAAAATAGCCCTTCAAAGAGGTTATATCAATTTATACCCTTCAATAGGGGAGTACCCGTTTCCTTACATCCTTGCGAACATTACATGTGAAGTAACTTTTTAATGTGAGTCTCTGGAAAAATCTAAAGTTTGTTATAAAAGAAAAAGGAGAAAGTACTGTTGAGTAGGCAACTATCAGTTTCTTCCTTAAAATGTGTCCACTTCCTTTTAAGTGTTATACCACTCTTTTAAAAAAAAAAAAAATTGTAAGCCTATGTAATGAAAAAGTCCAGTATGTTGTTATATCTAACTAACCTTCCCCAGGAAATATGGTGGTTGCTCTTGATATTTTTCTTAATGTTATTTTATTTTTATTTGACAAATAATAATTGTGTATATTTGTGGGGCACAGTGTAATGTTATGATACATGTTTACACTGTGGAATGATTAAATCAGACTAACATATCCATCACCTCACATACGTACCAGTTCTTTCTTGTGAGAACATTTAAAATCTACCTTCTTAGAAATTTTGAAATATACAATACATTACTATTAACTATGGTCACTATGCTGTGCAGTTCTTGCAGCTTCCATTTATTGAGTCAAGAATGTTTCTTACTTTGTATTCCCAGCATGCTATGAGTTATATCCTCCCAAAAACAAGACCAGAATCTTAGAACGCTTTACTTTCTTCTTCCTTTTATTGACACTTCTCCTGTTGATAGCACCTGTGATTTAAATTCTAAATTGTTACTGGAATTTAAAAAAATTACAATGCATACTTATGTGAACTTTTTCATACATCTTACTGTTTCTTTGCTCACCATTACATCTTTGCTTGGTCTTCCTCTTATATTCATTTTTCATTATACTTTAGTACCTCCTGTAGTGATTCTTTCAGATAGTGTCTGAGAGTAATAGACTTAGAATCCCACATACTTGAAAATGTCTTTATTTTGCTTTTAAAATATGAATTACAGCTTGGGAGTAAAGCATTTTAGATTTTGGAGGATGAAAAGAAGTTGGTTAGTGGGTACAAAATATGGTTAGGTAGAAGGAAAAGTTGTAATATTCGATAGTACAGTAGGGAAATTATAGTTAATAGTTTATTGCATATTTCAAAATAGCTAGAAGAGAAGAACTGTAGTTTTTCCAACACATGAAAGATTAATGTTTGAGGTGATAGATACCCAATTACCCTGACTTCATCACTACACATCATACACATGTATAAAAAAACACATGTACCCCCAAAATATGTACAACTATGATATATCAATTTTAAAAAAGAGAGAATTTTAAGTTGAAAATGGTATATTTCATGACCTTAAATGAATAGTCCCACCATCTTCTTGTATCAAATATTATTGACAATTCAGTTTAATTCTAATATTAACTGATCTGTGTCTGCTTATTTTCCTCTAAAATCCCTCTTTCCTTTGATTGTGAGGGTTAATGCTTATATTTAGGTTTGAGAAATATTCAGTTTTAATTTACGGAACCATTTCCTCCAGTCTGCTGTATCTATTCTCTGTTTTGTGAAAACTACTATTATCACATAAGTGTTTGAAGATTTATACCCATCCTCTAAGTCTCTCTGTTTTTCTTTTAAACTCTCTTTTCTCCCCTTTTTTGGAGCACACTGGTTTTCAACCACCCTTAGCCTGTGGGCCACCTCTGCTGCTCTAATTGACAAGCTTGCAAGCTATCTTGGGGCTGTTCACCACTTTTTTTTTAATTTAAAATCGTTTTTAGCCCTTTGGCATTCTGTCATTTAAATATTTTCTGCTGGGCATGGTGGCATGTGTCTGTAGTCCCAGGTACTGGGGAGGCTGAGGCCAGGAGTATCATTTGAGCCCAGGTGTTCCAAGTTCAGCCTGAGCAACATAACAAAACCCTATCTGTAAAAATATGTATGTATATATTAACTAAAAATCTAAAAAAGTATTTTTTATACTTTCTTGTTCACTTAGGTCATACCTTGTTTTCCACTAGCTTTGTGAATTTTTTTTTATATTTTAGACATGTTTCTGTCATTTGTATGGGTTTGGGGTGGGATAGGGGTGCTTCTGTGAATTCTTATTTTGTCATCTTGATCCCATCCCTTGCTTAAATAGTTAGTAAAAAATTATCATAATAATTGTTAAACATTAGAGATGTTAAGACTGAAGAACCCTTACCAAAGTTTTTTAAAAATATGATATTGACTATCTTACTGTTATCATTTACTATGATCCTTTTGATCACAAAAGTTTGGCCCCTTTTAACCTTCAAAGGCAATAAGCAACTTGATCTTAAAATTGCTGTTCCTTTGCCACAGATAATATCTTGCTAGACTGAAATTACACATTTTAAATGAAAATCTCCCCACTTGACTGAATTTCCATTTCTCAGGAGATGTGTTCACATAGCCCAAAGTGTCCTGTTGAAAAAGTTATCTTTTACCTAATTTTCATTAAGATGTTAACACGTGGATGATAAATTTTGAGAAATTAGATTTTATAGACAAAACGTATGAAGCTCCATGAATGTTGGAGGTATCTGAATCCTTGAGATGTCAGCTGTGGTTTGTTTTGGAGGCCGCAGGCTTTCAACCACTTACACTGGAGTCTAGTAGGAGCTGGAATAAGTCTTTGGCTTGATCTTGTAGCTGTTGGCTGAAAAATATCCATTGAATTAAACAGAGGAGTGTGGGCACGTTATGTCATAAAGCATTAGAAGGATAATACATCACAGAAACTCCCTGAAACTGATTTTCTGGGATTAAAAGCAGTGTTTCATTTGGCCAGTTCCTTGTTGCAATTTCAACAGACTAGAAGCTATTTTATTTTATTTTCCTTTTACCTCTTTTCAAAGTTTGCCATAATAAGAATTACAATTACTTCAGTTTTGGTAAGAGATCAAAAATTCCAGCAGCCCTGAAAGGATAGAGATAGTCAATGTTACTTTGCAACCAATATAGTTTTTAGATGTTAAAAAAATAAATTATGAATTTTAAAAGACTGGTCATGAAACTCAGTCATTTTTTTCTTTTAAGTTTATGATACACAATTTCTTGTGTTTATCAGTGGTTTCTAGACTGCATGTACCATTTCATATTTGTTTGTTTGTTTTTGTTTGTTTGTTTTTTGAGATGGAGTCTTGCTCTGTCACCCTGGCTGGAGTGCAGTGATGTGATCTTGGCTCACTGCAAGCTCCACCTCCCGGGTTCACGCCATTCTCCTGCCTCAGCCTCCCAAGTAGCTGGGACTACAGGCACCCGCCACCATGCCCGGCTAATTTTTTGTATTTTTAGTAGAGATGGAGTTTCACTATGTTAGCCAGGATGGTCTCGATCTCCTGACCTCCTGAGCAGCCCGCCTCGGCCTCCCAAAGTGCTGTGATTACAGGCATGAGCCACCGTGCCCAGCCCAGATGTTTTATAATATCACTGCTTTTATTGATGTTTAGGGGACCAAATGATTTCATAAACTGCTTCTTAATGGTGAGAATCTGGGATGTGTTATAAGGATTAATTGGTATATAAATATAAAACTGTGATCCTGGAAAACTTTAAATTCAGTACTGTCATAAGTAATGTTTGATCATTTCTCAGGCATGGGTAATAATTATTTAAAAATGCCAGGATGCAGTGTAACTTGGAGAAAGAAGAAAAGTTAATATTTGGTAGAACTTTGCCATTGTAGAATTTGAAGAATCAGCTTATTCTGTTACTTTATGTTTCAGAAGCCGTAATAATGTTTTTAGAGCATTCCTATGTATGCATTAGTTCTCTTAACTGAGATTATAATGTCCATAAAGGCAAGGGTTTTCCTTTTGCTGCCCTCCTACAGGAATAATTCTAGTGCTTTGCACAATGCTCAATGAAGAGAATGCTTCATAGCTTTAGAGTCACTGCATAGCCCTGGACACATGGGAGTGCCTACCTTTGTGTTGGAAATGGACATTGACTGAAATCCCTGTAAATGTTACATTTCACAGATTTATGCAATAGTCAGTTTCATTATGAAATTAGGAGAATCAGCCTTGTTTGTTTTTTTGCAGTGCAGCTTAAATAGTTCAAAATAATTTGGGAAAGATCACTCACAATTATAGAAACCTTTAACTTAATGGAAGAAATAAAAGACAACATGTATACTACATTGTATTATAAACATAGAGCCTGTTAGGTTCATGTGAATAAACTAATAGTTAAAATTTATAGCCAAATATAAAAACATTTATGGAGTAAATGCACTGCACCAGGTAGTGTGTGCAGTTCAAAAGTACCAGATGAGAAGAAATCCCTGATATAAAGAAGTTGAAAGTGTAATGTGGTAGTTTTTATTTAGCAATTGAGTCTGTTACAGTGAATCTGATATAATTGTTATTTTCTAAGCAAGGCTTACCAGGCATCTTAAACTGGGTTTTTGCCTCCTGCAAAGAAACCACTCCATCCTTTCCTTTCCAAAGAAATGAGAGAGAGAGAAAAAAGGGATGGTTTCAGTGATAACAAGACCTTTAAAAATATACATATA
>NW_016809431.1:248953-305887 GCF_001698545.2 Rhinopithecus bieti
GGGGAGGGATTGCATTGGGAGTTATACCTGATGTAAATGACGAGTTGATGGGTGCTGACGAGTTGATGGGTGCAGCACACCAACATGGCACAAGTATACATATGTAACAAACCTGCACGGTATGCACATGTACCCTAGAACTTAAGTATCATAATAATGGTAAAAAAAAAAAAAAAAAAAGATTGGCTCACGCTAACTCAGTGGAGGTAGGGTACCGCAATACCCACTTCTGGGACAACCCTTAGAGACTATAATAGTGTATGGCTCAAGGGCGCCCCCTGGAGCACGGCCTTAGTATGAATGGCAACCCTTGGAGTTTTTGCAATACAGGGCCTGCTCAGAGAGGTGTACTTGTGTAAGTAACTAAAATAAGTCTAGTTTGGACCCATTATTATTTTTTATTTGAAGGAAATTTGGTCATAGGCTTGCACTTATTGTATATATTGACCTGAGAAGTCAGGATAGAATGATGAATATTACTGGAGGAAAAGAGTGAGGCCAGGCCAAAATTCAAAGGGATCTGGGTTTCTGGCCCTGTAACTGTAGTTCAATTTGAGAAACCCTGACTGAGCTACTTGGAAGGATGAGCTTGTCATCATAGCAACACTGGGACCCCTTCTGCAGATCTCAGCTGTCTCTGCCAATCAGCTCCGGCCCTGAGTCATCAAATCCATGTACGAGAAAGCCAGATGCTACGTACTCAAAGATGTACCAACCAAGCACAGATGTGCCAGAGGGAGCAGGCACATTTTCTCAGAGAGTGATCTTTTCCCTTCATATGATATAATTACTGGTTATAGAACACAATTCTTCTACTTTGTGTCAAAGTACAGTTAATTCAGCAAATCCTAACTCCTATTGCTAATTTATTGCTTATCTTGGACTTTCAAATCATTTTGTTTTTTATTCCAAAAGTATGGTACTCATTATATTGTTTTTTAGTTTGCAGTGTACTACACAGTGTGTATATATGTATATGTGCCTGCTGTGTATGTATGTTTTTATTTACCTATAGTTTTTGAGTGCTCTGAGGGCAGGAATTGAATAATATTTATCCTTGTATCCTTTGTGCCTGCCCCTGGGTCTGATGCTTAGTTAGGCAATCCACAAATGCTGTTTGCGTTGTTGAAACTTAGAAATGGCTAAGTTTAATGGATGGTAGGATCACTCCTGACGAGCTTTTATTGGGCGAATTGAGGGACATGGTCATTCGGAAGAAGGAAGCATTATAGAGCCTGTATTCACAGCAGTACTGAGGTCAGAAGATGTCTGAAACACCTGTCAATTTGATGTGTGTGTTAGAGTTTGTAAGTAAAAACATTAGAAGGCAGTTTTCATACCAAGAACAAGAATATCTTCTAAAATGTGTTTTTATATATCTGATTATGATTTACTAATGGAATAAGAATATTCCCCAGGCATCACAGTAAGAGGGATTATTTTGAAACAGAACAAGCTTTTAAATGAATCTTCTAATTAGAAAAATATCAGGCAATAGTGATAACATCCTACTTTTAAAAATCAGCTTTAGCAAATTACAGCTTTTGTATAAAAAACATTCTGAAGGCGCTGGACAAACATCGTATTGTAGAAGGCAGACAAAAATGCAATGGCTCAAATTCTTTTACATTATTTTTTGGGACTCTAAGTCTTCCATTTACATAACCTAGTTATTAATTAGGTTTTAAGTGACCTACCAGAGGTCTTATCTTTAATACCTATGCTGCTGCTTCTCTATCATGCTGCCTTATTACAATTAAAATATATGCAGATGATCAAGAACTTGGCACAAAAATGAACACTCCAAAATTCTAAATACAGTTATTTCTATTGGAAAGCCAACTGTTCTGTTAAAAATCTAGGCTAGCTGACCTAGATCTCCAAACTGAAAGTTTTGCTGAGACACGTGCAGCCGTGTAAATCTCTGAGATGTGGGTTATTTAAACAGATGGTAACTGTGACACAGTGAGCTCTACATGCAAATTGGCAGAGACCAGGACCAGAAAGGAAGCAGGCTAGAGAGGAAACATAATCTCACTGTGGACCTCTGAGAATTTTAATTAAAATGCAGAACAAAATTTAGAGTGCTTGGATAGACTTCTTCAGAATATTAATGGAATATTAGCATGGTTGGATGGTTGCTATGATACCAACAGTGAGAAGAGCAGGGGAGTTTTTGGAATCTTCTTTAGATTTTGCTGAGTTTCTGGGTGTGATTTGGCCCTGTCAGTTAGATATACTCAAATAACATCTGGAGGAGAAAGGAAGGTTGGGGGCAGTGTTTCTGCTGTGGTATTGACATTGCCAAATCAGTGGTGGAAAGTTATATTTCTTTGTTTTCTATAACAGTATTCTGCAGGCAAGGCCCTACTTTGTTAAGTGTCAGGAGACTATTAAAGCAGAGATGTTGGTGGCTTCCAGACTCGTGGATCTAGAAATCCAAAAATTTCTGATGGTGACATGCTGGACAGTTCTGTGGTGCTATTCTGGGCTCTGCTCCTGGGGGCTTATCCTAAAGCCTGCTACTGTAGCTCTACCAATGATTTTGCACTCCTACTTTCCTGTATTAGCTTTTTAGCTTAATATAACTAGAATAATGTTTTTCTTACAACCCACTTGTAAGTGATACAGTACATAGAATAAAATATTCTAGCCTAGATATTTCTTGCCTCCAGCCCCTCTCCCTTAATCTATGGTAAACATAATATTTGTTTCCATGCCAAATTGTAAAGCACACATATCATCCATCTTTCTCTAGAAGGAAGAGAATAGCATTTCAGGAGAAAGGGTTAATTAAGCCTATTTACTGCATAATCCAGAGATATCTTTTTGGCCTCTCTGGGTTATGTAATGAGAAGATTATCAAGAGATAAAAGGATAAACATTTGATTTAAGAAGTCAAGTTCATGAGAGTTTAAAGCCATGTTTATAACTTACATATATCAAGATAGAAGATGAAAGAATGGGCTGCGTCTCATGAAAAATTATCTAAAATTGACAAGAAATTTTCTGGAATTAGGGCAATGACTTCCTGATTTATTGCATTTTTTCTTCATTGCATTGTTTTTCCTCAAAGAGAAAGTCAAAAGGCAAAGCAAATATAGGGCTGTTTGGCTAGTACTACCGGGCTACTCTGATGGAGGCATAATCAAGTTAATGCTTGATTCTTTGATCTAACATTTATAATACAAGTGTATATGCAGTTCCCTACTGTTATTTTACTCTTAAATTAGGGGGCTGATGGGGAAATTGAAAAAGTTTCAGCTAGAAAATTAAAAAAAAAGACTGACAGTCCCATTAACTACTGGTAATTAACCACTGGGTAATATTTATATATATTGCTCTTGGCCAGTTTTTCTAGGTATACATTGCCTGAAAAAATATCAATACTGTAAGAATATATTTCTCATTTTAAAAGTAGAACTTTTTGTGTGAATCAGTTAAATCACATTTTTCTATGACCCTTAATTCCAAATCTTTTACTTCCTCCTGGATCAAATTAATTTCTGTAATTAGCTTTGTGTGTTTTCTTTCAGTTTATTTTTTATATTTTGACTTGCTAGTATGTGTAGCCACAAGAATACAGGTTACCATTTTTACACAGGGACTGTCTGGATTTGCATAAAGATCTATCATATTTGACTTATCAGTATTTTTGTATCACTGAGATAGAAAACAAAACCATTGCCAGTTAAACTGACACCCTTATTGGAAGCTCTTTTAGACTTATATGTAGATTTTAAATCATTTATTTATGACTATTGTACTCTGTGCATATAGAAAAGAAAATATAAGAAAAACTAGTTAAGATATACTAAAACCTCTTCACAGTCAGAGTTAACGTCTTTAATCACTGCTTGATTCAGTTATGGATGCTTGCGTTTTTCCAAGCATTACCATACTCTATGCCATCAAAAGTATTGATGAATGAGCAGTTCTTTAAAGAATGCTCCACTATTATTCCCAGTAATGTCTTCCAAGCTGCTGATAGCCATTGTGGCAGTCTCGTTGCTCACGCTTGATCTGTCCAGAGGTGTGAATGGAAGGTTTCAAATAACAATTGGAATTTATATTCATTCTTCAAGTAACTCTTAAATGATTTGTTGCATGCAATCTTACAGGGTTGTAGTTGTCCAAGTGTGCCATCGGTAATAACATTTTTTCATTCTTAATCAGTGGCAACAGAGGCATTCCTACTGTCTATTCAACAGCAAGTATGTGATGCTATCAATTTAAAACATACCTTGGAATTGATGAGCTAAAGTAGTTCATTTATTGTAACTGATTAATAGTATTCTGTATAAAAATGTAACATATTTTAATGATTTGTTTCTATCCTCATGAGCATCTAGGTTGTTTCCTTTTCTTTGCTATTCTATTTCACTTGAAAATCATTTTATGTGAATTGTGTCCTAAAGTTTTAAAATAGATAATTTGTGAGGCTTTCATAAAATAGGTCTGACATTTTAAATATGGTGAAACTTTAATATGTAATTAAAACAAATCGCTAAATTAATAACAAGTTAACTGTGAAGTGAAAATTATAGTATCCCTTCTTTAAATCTGCTATCATAAATTATTTAAATGACACCCTTTATATCTCCCTTATTAACTGTATTAGCCAGAAGATTTTCAATATCTAGATTGCTAGGAGGTGATCATAGGCAACAAATACTTTATATTTGACTTTGACATTTTTTAAAGTTATGTATCCATGTGGATTTGTCAAATAAACATTAATATATTCAATCAGAAGACCTTTATTGGTAGTCTGATATTGCAACGTACTGTATTGGGTAATATGACAAACATAAAGATGAACTAACAAGAACCTAAAAAGTTATCTGGTATCTGCATCATGGCTTTCCTTAGAATCTCCCTATTTCTTCCTTATCACTTCAGATTTGGATTCTGCTAACCTTTGAGGGCTGACTTGTACAAACTTGGTCCCAGGCACAGATAGAAGCCTTGTCTGGCTCTGGGTGGAGCAACAGCCTCAGATAATCTCTCTTGCTCTACCTCCCTACCTCCCTCTGATGAGGATGCTTAGTTTAGAGCCACAAGAACTTCCCTGGAGCATGGCAGAACTGTTGAAGTTTAAAGGCCCATAATAGGCAAAAGAGTCCAAAAGAAGGGAGAGCTATCCGAGGGCATTATTGCTTCTTTTCTTGATGTTATTTTGCTAATTTGGAAGTTAAACCTACTAGTGCCTTTCCAGTATTTCTGATCCGCATGGATAATAAGCAAGTGTGTAGTGATATTTTTATTTCCCATCTAACTTAATTTTTTTTTGTTCCTGATTTATTTATATTTTCTAAATCATGAAAAGAGATATCTCCTCCTAAAATTATGACAAACTCACTTTTTCACAAAATTGCCCATGGAACCTAACTGTAAATCAGTAGAAACTATCACTATGTCATATGCTATGCATCCTGGAAATATTGGATGACTTTAGTTTTTCAACATTTCATGCATGGTGCATATGGAATGTCTGTCACTAAAATAAGAATTATATCACATACTGTTCTTTTGACTGGAGCATAAAAATAAAGCCCTACTCCAAGGAATCCACACAAATGAAAACTGTCTTAAAGTGATCATGGTATACTAGAAGGAAAACAGTACTCTACTTTGCAGAATATGCAGGAAGAAATATACTAATGAACAGCTTATATGTGATTTGGGAAATGAACTATACACATACACACACATCTGAGATATTCATGTATCTCCATGTGCATTATAATGAATCCTACTAAATTTATGTTTTTATAGATTCCAATGTGCTTATTCATATAAGCACAACTTATTAGAAAGCCTATTAGCTTTTCTAAATGTTCTTCTATAAACACACTTAAAAGTGCTACCAAAACTGAGGTTCCTCTACATAATGATGTCACCCATTGTGCTGTAAGTATGGCTGCAATGGATGTAATTTCTTAATTCATTCAAAATCTGTGCTTTTTCATGTGGATAATTCTTCATATCTTTTCTCTTTTATTTATGACTGCAGTTGTAACTCTTTTGTGCTGTTAGAATAAAGGTATATTTATTTGTTTCTATGGTCATCCTCTTAATGGTGACTTGCTTATGTTCCCTGTCTAATGCTATTATGGTCCAATGATAAAATTAGTGTTTCTTACCAGCAGGTAAATCTCTGCTCTATCGTTGGGTAGTTTCCCATGTGATGACAGAGCAGTGTTTGAGGGAATTTCTTTCAGCATTTATGTGTTGTCATCCATTTTTCTGATAAAGTAAATCCATAGTGAGTTTTGGCAGTCTGGTGAGAAGGACCCTTCATTACTCGCAGACTTGCAGTTAGTAGCATTGCTACCATGCTGCCATCACCCAAGCTTAGGATAAATGGGACCTTACCCAGAATCGATCAAAGGCTGAATTGGTCTATGACCAAAATGCAAAGTATAAGTCGTAGAGCTAGGAACATGCTTCTGTAAGAGAAAAATGGAGGTATGTAAAATTCAGTGAAACCCATATTCCAATAATGAGAGCAACATTTAAGAGTTAAAGTTTCGAGGTTTTGTACAAAGCAGCCTGCACGTGTTATCTCATTTCATCATCATAATCATCCTTTTGAGGTAATTCTTAGCATCTTCTTGAAGATGAAGAAGTAGAGCTACAGAGAGAGTAAACCTTTGTCCAGTGTTGTATAGCTGTGCCATTTAGGATCTCAAAATACCATATGGATGATTTTTACTTGAAAATGTATAGTTGGCTAATTTTTGCTTGTGTGTCCATATAATTAGAACACTAAATATAAAATTAAATTGGCATATAATGAACAGTGATGTGGTATGATTGTAAGTTGTATAACATGTTTTACATACTTTATTCCACTTAACAGTCCTTTGCAGCTCCTCTTTCAAATGATGCTCAGAATGTTTAAGATGTTTGTCCAAGATAACATGTCTGTGTAAGTCTCAAGGGCAGCACTCAAATCCAGTTCTTCTGGTCCCAAATTTCATGCTATTTGCTATGTATCTAACAGTGATCAAAAAGTTCACCTTATGCAGATTTTGCTGCTATAAAGACTTTGTTAAACCACTAATATTATAAATGTATTTTTTAGTATTATTTCCAATAGTGCAGTTCCAAATATAGAACATAAAATTTTAGTCTAAGCCGGTTGAGAGCTTATTAACTGATGCACATTAGAAAGAAAAAAAGAGAAGTGCTACTAATGCTACTGAAACTAACTTTTGATTGCTTAAATGTTGAACTTCTTTGAAGTAGAGTTTTCAGTGTTTTTAGATAAGTTCATTTCTTCCTGCTGTTTATTGTTTTTTGTAGGTTTGCTTCTCTCTCTTCCCTCAGCAAAAACATTTATCCTTATGTATGTTCTTGAGAGTTTTTGGAAATTACAGGTAATCAAATTCCATCACCCCTTTGTTAAAAGATTGCTGATTGGTGGAAATACTAGATCTTTTCGTAAGAATGGCCTTACTGAACCTTTTTTTAAACTTTAAAATTTTCTTATATCAGGTAGAGTTTCCCATCGAGAGAAAACCACTACACTTTCCTTCTCTCCTTCCAAAAGTGTAAACAGGCTACTGGGAGAAACCTGAATAGGGTGTACTGCTTAGAGTGTACAGCTCATGCTAAGGTGATAGGGGAGTGAATCAAGCCAGATGAGACAGGATAGGAACAAAGTTCCAAAGAAAGTTAATAATATGGGATCGGGTGATTGTAGTTGTGAATATAGTTAGAGTTTAGAAGATATCAATTAAAAAAAAAAAGCTTTGGTTAATATTTCAAAAGAAAATGCAACTTTCGTATCATAGTTTATATGAAATCTTGAAAAATTTAGATTTCATTTATTCTGTCTTGAATTTAATAGTGTCAATGGTGATGGAAAGAATTACTTGATTTTAAGAAAAGTTTACTTTTCAAACATATATGTGTTTACTAATATGATAGTCATATTGTTTTGACTTTTGTCAAAATATCAAAATGTTTTGCATTCTGTTTCATATTTAATACTTTTAAAAGTGTTGGTGGAAGGAATGATTGAATGCTTATGTAAAAGTTTGTCATTCAGATATCTATAGCATTTACTAATATGACCATTAGAGATGATGAAATGTTTAAAAGGTGGTTATCTCTTGTGAAAACAAATTAAAATTACATCCTAACCTTTTTATTGCAAAAAACCCATAGCTGTAGAAAAATGTATAAAGTATAGATATGCTCCCTAGTGAAGTATTGTTAAGCAAAATCACCACCCAGGAAAAGAAATGGGAAATTGCCAGCGCTCCAGACGCCTCTGGCAGGCCTTCTCCTAATCATATCCCTTTCCTTTTTATGGTGATCAGCTTCCTTGCTTTGCTTTATACTTTTACCACTAAGAGTTCAGTTCTAAATAATATAGTTTTTTCCGTTTTGAATTTTATATAAATGAAATTATGTAGTGTATAATATTTTGATCTGTTTCTTTTGGTCTAATTAAGTTTTTAAGATTTATTCATGTTTTGAGCATGGTTCTAGTTCTTTTATTTCATTGCTATATGATATTCTATTGTAAAAATATTATCACAATTTATTTTTCTGTTCTGCTCAAGGCCAGTTGGCTTGTGTCCCTGTTTTAGCCGTTAGAAATAATTATGCTCTAAACATCTTGTTTTGTAACCTAGCATATGTGCAAGAGTTTCTCTAGGGTGGGTGATTAGAAGAGGGATTGGTGCTCATAGGGATGCATATTTTTGCTTCGTTTGATAAAATGTATCTTTTAATCAAAGAAGTTATACCTATTTACAGTCCCACCAATAGTGTGAGAGTCTCCATTACCTCACATCTTTGCCATATCACACTATTTTGAGACATTGCCTGACATTTTAATTTATGATTTTCTGATTACTAACAGTTGAGCACTGTTTCATGTCTAAGACCTGTTTGTATTTCCTCTTTTTTTCTTTTAATTTTTTTTTTAATTATACTTTAAGTTCTAGGGTACATGTGCATAACGTGCAGGTTTGTTACATATGTATACTTGTGCCATGTTGGTGTGCTGCACCCATCAACTCATCAGCACCCATCAATTCATCATTTATATCAGGTATAACTCCCAATGCAATCCCTCCCCCCTCCCCCCTCCCCATGATAGGCCCCGGTGTGTGATGTTCGCCTATTCAGACTTTTGCCCATTTTTCTATTATATCGTTTATCTTTTCTGTGTTGAGTTTTAAAAATACTTTTATATTTTCTTAGCCTCCTTTCCCCTTATGGCAGAACATGGGGTGGAGAGTATATATGCTATTCGTTTACTAGAGAGTGTAGTCCCAAGGAGAAGGGGTGAATAGTAAGGAGAATAAAACAGAAAAGCATGTAAAGCTGATAAAATGATGCATTACTGAGCAAGCTGCTAGTAGTTGCGATGGATTACTCAATCTCAGGAGATTATTCCACAAGGGCAGTAACCTGCCTCTCAAGACCTTCCATTGTAGGAGAGAAAGGGGAAATACTTATCAGCCAGTTTCTAGCTCCTTTTGGTTAAAGGCCCATGCACAGAGTGTTAATTTCCTTACACTTCTGGGTTGCATATGTATAGGTACTGAGTAAGGTCTGGTGGTTCAGCCTAAATAAGAAGCTCATGGTGGGCGAGGAGATGTTGAAATAACAGGCATGGGTGGGGTGTGGTGGCTCATGCCTGTAATCCCAGCACTTTGGGAGGCCGAGATGGGTGGATCACCTGAGGTCAGGAGTTTGAGACAAGCCTGGCCAACATAGTGAAACCCCGTCTCTACTAAACACACAAAATTAGCTGGGTGTGGTGGCGCACACCTGTAATCCCAGCTACTCGGGAGGCTGAGACAGGAGAATTGCTTGAACTGGGGAGGTGGAGGTTGCAGTGAGTGGAGATTGCGCCATTGCACTCCAGCCTGAGCAAAAAAGAGCAAGACTCCATCTCAAAAAAAAAAGAAAAAAAAAAAAAAGAGGCATGAGGTCAAATATCCAGCTTACATAAGAGACCTTTACTTTTGTGAGTATAAGATATCCTTCTCACCACTTTGAATTCTCAAAGTAACTCCTTCAGTGTAGTGGTCTGTCATAATCTCTAAAGGACTTAAGGCAAGAAGGGTAGTGAAACAGCTAATAGTCTTCATTGTTGCAAGTAATTTCAAAGCTGTAGTTGATATTCACTATAAATTTGCCACACCATTTATTCTAGATTTTTTCTTGCTCTTGGACATCAGTTGGACACCAGTCTTTGTGGGTTGTGGGTTGACTGCTGGGTAGTTCCACATCTTTATCCCCAAGAAATCTAAACCTTTAGATGCCTTGCTTTTGTTGGCCTATAACTGCTACAGTTGCTCATTCGCCATTATCACAGTGCACCAAAAGATGCCCAGTGAATCACCCCACATTCATAATCCTCCCCATCCCCATCGTGTAGCAGAAATGCTAGCTCTCAGGGTTGGTTACTTCTCATAATACAGTAACTAATTTCTTTACCTGTTGGTCCACAAGTGTGAGGAATCTAAAATTCATTTGGAACTTGATTATGTCTGCTGGTGGAAGCAGTATCTCCCTGGGAACCCAATATTCTATGGCAGGGTGTAAAGCTGTGGGAACAGGAAATACAAATTCCACACATGGGTGATGGTGAGTATTGGTGAGAAGAGCCCATCCCACCTTTATGCCTAGGTTCCCAGACCTGTGCATTCAAGACCTGTAAAGTATCATATATATGCCATTGGTTCAACACATAAACTCTGTTTTGGAGTATAGACGCCTGCTCCCCAACGCATAAAAATTTTCCTTGAGCTGGAAGTTAAGATGGTGTTATAACTGTCCATTTCATTGTGCTGTTAGGCCACCTGCTTCTAATCTTAGAAGCAAGACCAGTAAGTCCCATGGCTATGCAAACATTTTTGCACCTTCTTGTCATACATTAATCCCTAGCCAGAAATTAGAGCCTGAGGCAAAATTATTATGAAGTATAACTTAATTAGGGAATTAAATTCCAGACAGTAGGAGTGAGGAATAAGAGAAATGAACTAGAAAATGAAGGAATGCCAATATACAGATGTGTGATCCCGAAGTATAACTGCTTAAATCTGTGGGACTATCCCCTGAGAAGCCTTATAAACTGCTACTGAGAACCATCCATCAGAGGCCGGGATGGGGGACAGAGCCAAGGGGAACATTTTGTCCAGTGACTCTTGAGTTGGACACAGACAAGCACTAAAAGGAACCAGTGTTTCCGCTACTGTTTCCACATTTGTGAGTTGCACATGTGCGGCTGCCATGGGGTCGAGTGATGGAATCAGCAGGGAGACTACATGGTGAGAAGTGGGAGAAGTGCTGGGCAGGCATGGGGTAAGGTGCTAAGGGTCCCCTACTAATACCTGGGGAGTTGAAAATCACACTTCTCTTGGAGGTTTATGTAAAAGTGAATTTGTAAAACGTATGGAACCACATAAGCAGATTTGAATTCCATCAAGAAACTTGGGCTTATACAGTCCAAATCCCATTTAAATTAAGAAAATGCCACCTGGCTCCTTATGTTACCATGGGAAATTCTGAGGCAAGCATCTCAGAATCAATGTTCTTGTGGTTTGTGTATACATAAGATTGAAAATTATAAGTGAAATAAGCCCAAAACTTTTAATGAATCACTCATTTTTATGTCAAATTATCTAAAATAATTATGCATTGAATTTAATTATTGAATGTAGGAGAAATATTTATTATGTGTTTGTAAAATAATAACAGTTTGAAAAATTTCAGTGTTAACACTGGTCATATCCAGTGTTGACATTATTTTCTCCTTTATGATTTCCTGTATTTTCTGAAAGTTCAATACGAAATGTGTATTACATTTGTGATAAGAAAAAATACAATAAATATTATTTTAGAAATGAAAAATAACAAAAAAGATGATAAATGGCTGTTGATTTTCTTTCCTGTAATCATGGTTTCTCTCTTGCTATCTATAGACACACTACATTGCTTTCCTTTAAAGTTAACTAAAGCAATGGAAATTCTTACTCATCCTTATGTCTTCACAGTACCTATCTCCTTGCTTACTTATATTATCTGAAGTCTCTATTAAGATTTTAATTAATCTGTAGTTTTATTTTTAATGTTTTTAGAGACAGGGTCTTACTCTGCTACTCAGGCTAGAGCGTAGTAACATGATCAGTGCTTACTGCAGTCTTGACCTACTGGGCCAAAGTGATCCTCTTGCCTCAGCTTCCTGGGACCACAGGCAAGGACCACCATAACCAGCTAATTTTTAATGTTTTTGGAGAGACTGGGTCTTGCTATGTTGCATAGCTGGTCTCAGACTCCTGGCGTCAAGCAATCCTCCTGCCTTGGTCTCCTGAGGTTCTGGGACTAGAGGCATGAGTCAGTGCACCTGGCCTATATTTTTAAACCTGTATGTAGGGCATTTGCTTTCTTAGTTTCGTTCCTTGTCTACCTTTGAAGTTATACTTTTCACTTGTTTGAGATCTTAGGTTTTTCTTGACAACATACTATTTTATAAGGACGGTGTCTAGACATTCCACAAAACATGTGTTTTAGTAATTTGCAGGTGCTTAAGAAAATACAAAAGCCATAATGGATATATATTTATATTCTAACATCCTGCACCAAAATCAGTGGTCCTCAGAGGAATAAAGAAACATGCACATTTTTAGCAAATTTCTTTCAAATCATAAATGTATAACCTAGGTCATGGTAACACTGGGTTGGCATATTCAGTCAGTCTGACAATATCAGGGACAATGTCTCCTCATAGTTATCTCCATGATATCACCCTCATGGATAGTGATAGTGTATCTGAAACAGGTTGGCTTTCAGCAACATTCTGTATGATTACCATGTTTAAATGTATCTAAGTGCCTTTAAAACTTACTTTTCAAACTACTTATTAGCCACAGATTGTTAAATAAAATAATGCCATATAAGGTATGAATGTATGTGTACATGTGTAAGTGTTTGTGTGTTTGTGTATATATGTGTGTGTATGTTTGTATGTGCGTATATATATATATATATATTGTGTGTGTGTGTGTGTATATATATAAATGAGGACATATACAGTAAAAGCCCACCTTATTTTAATGGTGAAAACAAGACTATAACCTCAGAAAAAGACGTATTTTTCTCTATTTAATAGCATAGTGAGAAAATCTAAGTTCTCCTTTAGCCTTTGTTATCATGAATTTGGATTTTAAAAATATATTTGAGGGTCAGGCATGCTGGCTCACACCTCTAATCCCAGCACTCTGAGAGGTTGGGGCGGGAGGATCACTTGAGTCCAGGAGTTTGAGACCAGCCTGGGCAACATAGTTAGACCCTGTCTGTAACAATAATAACAAAAAATAAAATGTTAACTGGGCGTGGTGGTGCACACCTGTAGTTCTAGCTACTTGGGAGGCTGGGATAGGAGGATCTTTTGAGCTCAGGAGGTCAAGGCTGCAGTGAACTTCCACCAGTGGGCTTCAGCCTGGGTGACAAAGAGAGACACTGTCTCAAATATATATATTTGAAGTATCTTTTAAAATGAATTTTTGCAGAATTTAATGCTTGAATGCAGCAATGTGCCTGCCTTTAAAAGTGGACAGACTTCCTGTATTTGAAATAATTTTATATCGGAAGCATTGACAGAGAAAGGGCTTGATTTTTATCAAACTTAATATAGTTGATATTCAGAATTATACAACCAGTGATTTCTCTTTATTTAAAAGGAAGTAAAACAGACATCATTGACACCCACATTTATTATTCCCTGCTGCAAACACATATGGAGAAATGGCAGGTATCATACATTGTTCTGGATTCCGGGGTGCCCAGAGGACTAAGAAACCAATCCTTATTATTTGGCAGAATACCTTCAGTTAAATGTTGGATGAGGTTCTCTAGGAAAATATTAGTTTCAATATTTTTAGACCTATTAATTAATTTAAGATTATCTATGAACTTTTGAAGGAAAACACTATGCTTATGGAAACTTAGATATATTTGATGCTCTAATGGAGGTGGTCTACTTTTTGCGTGTGTGTGTGTGAGACAGAGACTCATCCTTTTACCCAGGCTGAAGTGCAATGGCGTGATCTCAGCTCACTGCAATCTCCACCTCCTGGGTTCAAACGATTCTCCTGCCGCAGTCTCCTTAGTAGCTGGGATTACAAGCGCCTGTCACCATGCCCAGCTAATTTTTGTATTTTTAGCAGAGACAGGGTTTCAGCACATTGGCCAGGCTGGTCTCGAACTTCTGACCTCGTGATCCACCCGCCTCAGCCTCCCAAAGTGCTGGGATTACAGGCGTGAGCCATCACGCCTGGCCGGTGGTCTAGTTTTTAAAAATGCTTTGCTTTCATGAAAACTGTGAAAGTTTGTCATTGGTTTGTATTTATCCATTTATTGACTCACCCATTCATTTGCTAATATATTCAAATGAATGCATATAGAAAGCTAACAGTGGTTTTGATGCCATCAATGAAATAAAAATAATAGCCCCATATATTAATAGGAAAGTTAAGAACTGCACAGATGATTGAGTCATGGGCTTATAAAACTACAAATATTCACAATGCTAAAAATGCTGTTTAGGTAAATTTGAGGAAGAATCATCCTCAACCATCACATTTCATTTTGCATAGTACCCTGTAATTACTTTGCACATACATATGTGCATACTTTAAAAATAGCTGCTTTAGGCATGTGCATATTTTTGTAATTTGCTTTTTTTTTTTTTACTAAATATTATTTTGAGATATTAAATTAGAAGAAAGAGCTTAAAAGGTTGAAGATGCCACAAATATTCTCTTTAATTTTTACACTGGGGTTTTCAGAGTCCTGGTTGAGATATATATTATTCAATTCAAAAGCAAGATGGTGATATCTTATAAATGCTAGCACTGTCTAAACTACGAAAACATGATGCATATGTTCTGTATGTTCTGTATTCTGTTTCAAATGTTGCTTATTTCTAATTTTTTATTTTTTATTTTTTTTAGAAAATCCAGTTGGAACTCAGAGGCGCATGCATCTGAGTGATACTGTAGCAGAAGTCCCTTGGTGCTTGAGTTCATGTCCTCAAATTAGGCAATGTTTCTTCCTTTCTTGAAAAGCAGGTTACATTTTTCTTAAATTATAGAGAGTCAAGCTATTATTATCATGAATAATTATTAAATTGCTGCAGATGCTGCTAAGCTATGCAGCAATTTAATAAAAATTAAATTTATTTCGCCTTTAATATCATTCTGGTTGTATCATTCTGAATATCAACTATATTAAGTTTAATAAAAATCAAGCCCTTTCTCTGTCAATGCTTCCGATATAAATTTAATTTAATTAAAAGTGAAAACCGTTATGTTTTCACTTTTAATCCAAAGTGATAAAAGCTGATTGCCTTAAAGCTCTGATATACAGGGAAGTAATTCTTTACATAAAACATCAAGAGACAAATTTTATTTTAGAAATATGTGACTTTAAAAGTCTTACAGATTTAAATTTCAAATTAAAAACATATTGCCAGCTGCTGTGGTTTGAAAGGATTTATTTGCAGTTGTTCTGGCTTCAAATTTAACTCTTCATGATAATTCTCCCAAATTGGCTTCCCCTTTATCTCCTATTTAAGAGTTTAAAATAGAAAAGCCAGCATATCTGCAGATGAATAAACAGTGTAAGAAGGAGATGGTTACAGTAGGGAGTCCGACAAAAAATATCTTTAAAAGCATGACTGTTGTCCGTGTCCCTCTCTGTATTCTACAAGTTTCTCATTTAGATGCAGCACCATGCTCACTTCCCAATCTAAAAATCATAGTCAATATTCTACTACTGCACAATTGAAAGTGAAACTTGGGAATTTTGGTTCCAGTTAGGTTCAAGAACTCCAGAACTAAAATGATTCCTGAAAATTACCAGTTTATCCTTTAGCTTCCAGTTTGGTGTCAGTGAAGACCACAGTTAGTGGTAGTGAGCGAGATGAGCTCAACCCAGATCTGTGTTTGTAAAAGCCCTCTCTAATAAGACAAATGTGTTTTAGGGAAAAGCTATAATGGAATTATGGCTCATGGAACACATAAGAAAGGGTGTTGTCTTCATTTGCTCTTTAATTCCAAAATGTATTTTGGAATTTACTTGCTGGAGGAAATCTGCAGTATTCTAAAACTTTCATATGCTGAGCTCCTCCTCCTTATCCCCACTGTTGTCTAGTGGTTAGGAGAATGGAAAGAGCAGGAAATGAGAGGGGAACAAGGACAATTTGAACCAATATGTTTTTTGTTTTTGGTCATATGGTTTCAAAAAGTGAGGTTGAAGCATATGACAAAAATTGGAGTTTGGGATAATGAGTTTTGATTCTGTTATCAGTCTTCATTTGCTATGTAGTTGAACATAGTGACTTCTTTCAAAGTGGAAATTTTACTGTATTGGTGATATAATATAGATGACCATATATTCTCATATAACTTTTTCATTTAGAAAGAAATAACTTATGTATTCTTTCAGGAAATTTGCCTGCTAAAACAAAACAAGTAATAGCCCACATACTTTCTTCTAGAAAATTGGCAGCTTTTTTATCATCCTCTCAGTATCCCACCTCCACCCCTGTGGGTATGGCAAATATCAGTGCGTGCTTATTGGCTGTGTTGGAGAAAGAAGCATCTGGTCGCTCAGCATAAGCTTCCTCTAAAAGAAGTTAAGCTTCCCTTTAGGAAACGTATGGAAATATTTAAGCCTACGGAAAACAACTCTATTAATAACACCCCTATATTCCATTCTTCAGGAAAAGTCAGGGAAGTTTTCATGGTTGGCCTTTATATTATAGAAGTCATAATCAAAAATGCTTGGTTCATTAGGGATGAATGTTTGGGTTACAAAAAATAAAATTAACTCCTGGTTTGGCAAATCTTTTTAAAAGGGGCAGATAGCAAACTTTAATCTTTGCTGTCAGTTGATTTTTTACATTTGTTTAAATTTGCATTTGCGTTCTAATTGTTTTATCAAATAAGTATGTTCTACCAAAAATAATTTGTCAAATATTCATATAAATAGGACAACTCTGGAAATGAGTATACATAGACAAATAACCCATGACTTGAAAGAAATTGGGCTTAGGGTGAAAAGGTATCAGTAACTTAAAGTGGAGTTTAAACAAAAACAAAACACAACTCTCAGGATATTGGCTTCATGATGATACTATCACAAACTCTTGGGAAATTCTGTTGGGTGATGAGCCAAATGCCTGCAGAGCCAGACACTTCTGATTCAGTAGCAGCAGTTCAGAATCTGTGCATAATACCCAATTGATTATGGGCCATTCAGTTCTAAATAAATACATTTTAGACCCAAATATGGCATGAATCAAGAAAATAGTTTTATGTAGTGACATTGATGTTGATCAGAACCTTTATGAGGTTTTAAAAGTGAAACCTTTAATGAGCCTTCCTGCTTGTAATTATTTAGAATTGGCCCCAAATCCTTACATTTGGTTGCTTTGAATGGTAGAGGATCCAACTTGCCCTTAAGCTCCTTTAATGAGCAAAAGCTTCAGACACTTTTAAAACTAAAATGCAAACTAGAATTACAATTTTTTGAAAATTTGCTTGGTTAGAATCACTTTGCAAAATGAGTTATTTCTAGCAGCACTTAAAATTAAATAATAAAAAATACTTTGAAATCCAATGGAAAACAATGAGACATTCTCTTCTTTTTTTCCAAAAATAGCACAATGCAATTGACTTTCAGTATGACTTAATAACTCATTTATAAGTTCTCAAATCTTTCCTGGGGCAGTGTGGCATTACAAAGTTAGGCTAGGATGTGGAAAATTAGCTCAATGCACTTTGTCAAACCTATTTAAGAGAGATTTTAATTCACCTCCAATTGACATGAGTGGCTCTCAGTGTCCTGCTGAGCCATATTAGAGCTTGAGGCAAAAGAGAAATTCAATTATACTGATTCCGTTTTTATTTAAAATTCTGATATTCTGGATTTTTTTGCATTGACTGTGATTTGTTTAAATATTTCATCAAAATATTATGAATCTTGATTATTAAGTATTTTGTTGCCCCTTTAAATTTTCCACTGGAGGCTAATGCCTCACTCTCATTGGCTGGGCCTTGTCTGTTGTGATTCTGATAAAGAGATCTAAGAGATTTATCTCATTTTTCCCCTTGTACCAATACAAATATCTGAATGTTGCAGTTGTTACACATCATTCTACTGGTACTAATGCCTCTAGGTTTGGAGCTGTTGGTCTCAATACCGTGAATACATTGTTAATTTCATGAATCTGGTGCCTTTTACCTGTAGTTGTGTTAGCTCATTTAAAAAATACTGTATTTCATCAATAATTAGACACACAAGCTTTGTGTATTTTGACATTTCTCTGAAATTGGGATATATTTTACAGTAAATGGCATCTGATAATTGGCAGCTATTTTTTCTTCTTGGTATGTTTTCCAATTGGTGGTATCTCTAAGTTGATGATGCTGTCCTCACCATAGCACCTAATGTAGGAATATTGCTCAATTTTATTCTAAGCATCTGTACACAGAGAACATTTTATGATTGAGCAATGGTATTTATTTCAGTAGCCTTTTATTTTTAAAATTTCTTATTAGCCATTTAAAAATTATGTATATAAGTTCTAAGTAATATGAATTATAAACATGCATTATAAAATTGGAGCCCCTATAAAACCAAGAATAGTAAAGGAAAATAGTTTGCAACAAAAACTATATGCTTTTCATTGAAATATGATTAATGCACAATACACTTAATTTAGATTATTTTGAATACTCTCTTTTGCAAAGTTCTAAGAATAGCTAGGGAACTCAGCTATGATCACAGTCTACTCAGTAAGAGAATTCAACTGCTTTTCTTTCTTCTTCCATTCTGTCTTGTTCCCACTTACAGGTCCTGACTGAGAAGGTAGAGCATTGCCAATGGACGTAGAATGGAGATAGGAGTTTTGAGGCCACTGTTCTCCCCACGTTGCCCAGACACCTGCGTAACTGGGAGCCACTGTGCTCTTGGTTTGGGCAAGTGCTACTAGCCCCCTTGGTAGTCCTACCCCTTGGCAGTGACTGTCCTTGGAGCAGGTGTCATAACTGTAGAAGCACAAGTTACTGCTCTTGCAGAGCACACTGCTTGGGCTCTGAGTTACACCTGCATGGTGCTCCTCCTGTTAACAGATGAGGTTGATCAGATGAGAAAGGTTGCAAAACCAAATGGCCTTAGACGTAGTAACTACTGCCCAAGGAGGCCCTGTTAGGAACACAATGTTGTACCTTTATCCCTGACAATTGGCAGAATGTAACAGACCTGCAAGGGATCTCATGAGAGATTAAGGCAGTCCAGAGCCTTATTGACGACCATCTGCAGAGATGGTGGGCATCTCTAGGCTCTGGCCTACGCTGGGCCCTAATAGTCACAAGTAGCTTAGCTGGGATCCTAGTAATGAGCTGTTACTCTTTGTATTGTTGTCATGGGTTATAAATTCAAGTCTCTGCTATATAGGCACATGTCCCTACCCGAAAGATGCCCTTGGCCTAGGAGGTGGAGTGTAAGGGAAATGACTGCACTGTAGTCAGGAGTAGGCCTAGGCGACCTTCCAGCACAGCATGACTCTGCAGGTTTGGAGGGCAGGCTCACAACTCCACACATTATGTAACCATGTCACGTGAGGTGCGTTAGGTAACCACTCATGTGAGCTTGTGCTTGGATCGGAGCCACTATTGTCTGTATAAGGTAAAATTACCCTGCTAATGCTGTACATAACGGCTTGTGTCCAGAGACAGAATAAAGGCATGTTGAAACTGCCTATGATTCCTTGAGTGTTTTCCCAGCTACCCATCACTCACCCACCCCTTGGACCTCAGCTTGGACTGGAACCTGGCACTTTGTGTGACACACATTCTAGATCTTAAAGAGTTTGTACAAAGAAAAGAATGCAAAGCATCTCATTAATAATTTCATATTGGTTAAATGTTTAAATGGCAATATTTTGGATATATTCAACTTATATTGAATATATTTTGAATATATTGATTATATTATGTTTTAGAAATTAATTTCACCTGTTCTTTTTTTACTTTCTAAACTGTGACTGCTAGGAATTTGTAATTCTCTGTGTGACCAGCATTCGTAGCTAGTGCTTTGCTTCTGTTGAAAAGTGCTGTTGTAAATTTGACAAAACAGGAAAATCTGGAGACAAGTGACATCTGCAAGTTGATTTCCACCCATTTCTGTGTGTGTTTTTTTTTAAAGCTTTCTGTAACTCCTAATCATATGTCCATATTTGACATGGTATCAGTGTTGCTTTGTGGTTAACGAATTTACTAGTTGCGTAGTATTTTTTTTTTTACTTTTAATTTTAATTTTTTTCCCAATTTTTTTCTTTGTTATTATACTTTAAGTTCTAGAGTACATGTGCACAACGTGCAGGTTTGCTACATATGTATACATGTGCCATGTTGGTACTAGTTGCACAGTAATTTTAAATGTCACCTATGGTGAGTTTCTCATGGGGTCCCCTCCCTAAGCAAGCCAGCAAGCAGCCCCTTCTGTTCACCAAGAGTCAGCTATAGCTGGGTTCTAACTCAGTCTCTTTCTCTTTGCAACCCTTGCCTTCTTTGACGCTTTCATCCATTATTTCGTGTTGAGGCTAGAGAAAATGACAAGACAATGGAAAATAAAACAAAGCATGGAGTGATGAAGTTAATTGAAATCACAGAAATGATAAACCAATTATATACTAATGTCTGAATCATGGGGCTTCTTTGCTCATAAGATCTGTGAAATAAGACAGAATTACTACCATTAATGAAACTGAAAAATATGAGAGAGGAAAACCACATTTGGAATTGCTGCATGTTAAGATGCTTTATTTTCCTTTTCTGTAATCTGAAACTTTGCCTTGTCTGGGAGTAGGACTTGCCTCTTCCTCTAGTTGTTCAAGTTATTTTAAAGTTCTAGAATCATCTTTTTGAAGAAAGTGTGTAGTTTTCTTAAACATGAAGTCGCTGATGAAAAGTATAATCTTTGCATTGATTCTTTTTTGTCCAAACTTTCTTCTCAAAGAAAAAAAATTAAGTAAATATTTTATTTTCTCCTCTTTTTGTTAAAATGTTTAATTCAGACATTTACAGTGATAGCTTTCATGGTACATACGCTGAAGAAAATAAAAATTGACTTTTTAAATGAATAGAATGAGTTTTTCTTCATTGAAACTGCCAACCTCTCAATCACTTCTAAGAATTGACCATGTCTAAACTTTTCACTAATTTTAAATTGGCTGGAGAGAGATGTTATAAAAACGTATGTATTGTAATGTTGGAATTAAAGCCAAATGAAGTTACTTTTAAATCATTTTTAACATGCTTAAGAATTCTCCTAGAAAAGAATTGGAACTGCTATTTAAATTAGATTTAGTCAATCGCATATGCAAAAATTAATTTTGAAAAAAAAACTGAAAATCAAATTGATTGAAACATCTCTATGTTGACATTATAAACTCGTGACCATTATTTACATATGGGGTCTTTATTCTATTATTAAGAACTTCTGCGTTCTACAATTCTGGTGATTTGAACTGATCCATCAATCGAAGTCCACATGCTGGAGAGGGCTTATATGGGATCTATGTTTTTTTTTTTTTTTTTTCATCAGCTGTTCAGGTGCCTTTTGTAAGACATATGACCCCTCTTAACCCACAGGTCCAGGCATCTTGACTGTAAATGGTGATTTGCTCTATATATTTCAGGCAACATTCTCCCTAGACAATGAAAAGATTATTTACTGGAATGGCAAAATCTTTTTTCAAAAAGACTTAACATATCTATAGAATGATTTATATATGGCAAACTAAACAGTTAAAATGAAATAATATGTATACTTTTAATTAACTTGAAATATAAGAATTAACAAAAATATTCTGTGATAACTGGCTCGACTTGCTCACGTGGATGGTGACGAAACACTTAGAATGGTGATTAAGGAACTAAGCTCCTGATCTTACTCGAACTATATCTAGATTAGATTGTCTCTAATGAATATTCATTACATTAAAAGTCATTATTTTCCTTTGACAGGGGGAATGGGGAGAAAATATAGATAGAAGATGAATTTTCTTAAGAAACATATCTCATAAGGTATGCCGTTTGGCAGCATAAAATAAATAAAATGAATGGTATTTTCCCCAATTCAGAGACAATTCTCCATTCTACGCAAATAACTTTCTTATACCCCTCCCCCACTACTCCTTTTGGGAATCCTGTTTTTTACTGGACTCCCACACTTTCCTGTACATAAACTCCTGTTTCCATTTATAGAATAAGTTTTTATTTTTAGGATTGAACTAAAGTACGATAAGCCATTGTAATTTGTTTGCATACTCACTCTGCGGTCATATTCTTCTCTCTAAATTCCTTGCAAGATGATTAAATTTAGTTGTTTCAATATGAGAAAACAGAGACTCCCTTTGTTCAGTTAGGAAGTATTTATTCTGAGCTTTTTGATGTAATAGATTTAAACTGGCTTAGAATTCGGTGAGATGCTTGCTGAAGGATATGTATTCTTAAATAATAAAGCCTGGATTCTTAGCTTTACTAACCTTGCTTGGACTGAAAAGAAAATCTTAAAATTTTATATTATGGGCCATATTCTCTCAGTGTCCAGCTACTACTTAAGCTGTAACTTAAACATTTTTGGAAACTGCCTAAAATTTGGGGTCCAGTGACTTTACAATGTACCAAACTAGTTCTTATTTTAAAATGCACTTTATTAACTAATAAAATATGAGCGAGCTTTAATTTGTGAAAGCGCGGGGGTCGGAATCCAAATGTATAAAACATATAAAATAAGAGGTGGTAATAAGGATTACTAAAGAATATTTTCGTTTTACTGAAATAATTGATAGTATCCCTTAAAAAACATTAATTCTTTTACTGTAATTATTTTTTTATTCAAAGAATATTTATCTACACACCAAAATTGCAGATGACAATTTAAAATTAATTCTGGGTAACAATCCTCCTTGGAGATCAATCCAAAATGAAGGTAAGCACTCTGAAATTGAATTTAGTCCAGTGGGAACAGAAGTTATTTAGAGATGTTCAGTTGTTGGACTCAGATTTTAGGGAAAGTCAGTTATGTAATTTCCTGCTAGAATATTTATGTTATGGAAAACATAGCTTTTATTACAGAGGTTTAGCCTAAATAGCTGAATTCATTAAAGTGCATTCTGTAATCTTTTTTCTTTTCTTTTTTTTTTTTTTTGAGACGGAGTCTTCTCTGCCAGCCCAGGCTGGAGTGCAAGCTGGCCCCATCTTCCTCAACTGCAAGCTCCGCCTCCCGGGTTTACCCTTCTCACGCTCAGCCTCCGAGTAGTGGGCTACAGGCGCCCGCCTCGTCCGCCGGCTGTTTTTTCGTATTTTTAAGTAAGACCAGGGTTTTACCGTATTGAGCCAGGATGGTCCGATCTCATGACCTCCCGTGATCCGCCCCGTCTCGGCTCCCAAAGTGCTGGGAACAGGTTGAGCCACCGTGCCCGGCCCGCTTCTGTAATCTTAAAATTAAACCCTATTACTTATTTGAAGTAAAAGGAAAATTAAATATTCAGTAATCTTAAAATTACATGTATTTAATTATAGATGAAAAATAATTGAGATATAATTAACCTTCTATTTGCCATATGAGGATTACCTGTATTGTGGTTATATTTGTTTAACTTCATTGACTGAGGTTTCCTTTGTACTGTAAACATGTAATAAGTTCTTTCTAGTTGCCAGGAACTACGGTCCATGGTAGAGATGTGAGTGAATAAGATATGGTTCTTGGACCCTAGTATCTTAGAGTCTTGTGAGTTCAAACAAACAAAGCACACACAAAAGAGCAATGCAGTGTCTCAAAGCTCTGCTAGCTGTTGGTTCAGGGCACTCGAGGGCACACTGCTTAACAATAGCGGTGCTTTGCAACTTGAGACTACTCTATTGTCAGTAAGCATCTACACCAGACGAAATGCCTCCTGAAGGGACTTATCAATTCTGCCTGGGCTGAGAGTTGTAGGAGAGGAAAGCCTTTGACCAGGGTCTTAGGTGGGTAGGGCAGGGTGAATGGCAGAGAAGGCAGCGTGATCAAAGATGTGCATTTGTGGTGGGAACCTTCCAGGTGTCTGGGATCAACACCTCACTCCCTCTCAAGGAGCCCTGGCCACTCTTGGACAAAATCTGTGCCCATTTTTGTAGTTGTTGTTGTTGCATTTAACCATCCCTATTAAGGTCTCATCAAAACTGAAGCTCCTTTAGCTGAAGTCAAATCTAGGAGGAGTGAGAATTGACTCTGGTTCTGAGCCATTAACAAGCCATTTTACTGCCTGCTTAGTCATCCTCCTGACTCTTTCTCTGGGTGAGCTGTGGCACAGGTTATTTCTTCTATTCCGACTTGTTCACCTTGAGTTTTCCAGGTCTGGATCATGGTAAATGTCCCTCCATGACCATCCTTTAACTTCTATTGTCTCACTAAGATGTCTGTTCTCTAAAACTTTGCTTATTTTTAAAAAGTGAGTTGAAATAAATGTGAGTTGGATATGAGACTTTAGACTTGGAATTCATTCCATCTCTAGGACCACTGGTGGTCTCAGTGTCATGTGGAGGTGGGGCAGACATTGACATGGGACATAGGCTAGGCTGATACCTTAACTTGCAGGAAAGTAAATGTGCCATATCTCACACATGCTTCAGAATAGATAGATAAATAGTCTGTTAGATTCAGGAAATGAGTAGATGGCAGGGTTTAGTCTTCTGTGTCCTCTTTTCTACGACCTGAGGAGAGTTTACTGACACCGTTTCATGAGTGCATACATTTACCTGGTGCATATATTTACCTAGGCTAACCAGGCATATTCAACCTCGTTTTGCGGGGAGAGTTGACTTAACCATGCTCCTCGGTCATGGCCACCTGTATCCCCACCTGTGTAAGGTTTCTCTAGTTTTATTGCTTTGTTATCTCTTTATCACTCTTTCTACCTCCTCATCTCCATTCCCCAGTAAACATCCAATGTGTTTAGTAGCTTCTTTGGAAATAAATGTATCCTTCTAAAATAAAGTGTTATCTGTGTACATATGCTTTTAATAAAGATAAATGATATTGTGCTACATTGTGATTAAGATGTCAGGAAGTTGCTTGACAGAAGTTCGGGCACTAATGACAAAGGAGGCATGAGCCAATTGATAGATGGCCTTACAAGTCATGCTAAGAAATCTGAATTTTATCCATTGGCAATAGGGGATAATTGAAAGGTTTTAAAAAGAAGAAGATGAAGTGTGCTTTAGGACTCAAGCTTACTTTGACAGCAGTGTGGAAGATGGCTCAGAGGGGTATATATGTAGATGCTAAGCCTGGCATTTAGTACATAGGGACTCCTCAACAAAGACAGCTAGTATTACTTTTCATGCTTTGGTAATCCCTGTCCTAGTGAACACAGTATAGCTTTAAGATTAAGGATATGTTCTGAGCGATTCCCTTAAGGAAACTTCTACTGAATTATAAAAAGTATATTGGCCTTTTAAAATAGTAGTAGAACTATAATAAGAATTGTGAATATGTCTCTTTTTGAGTACATGAAACATTTATTTATGTTCATTTGGGATGCTTTCTCTAGTTTTCTGGGCTGTGGGGATGATGAGTCGCCTTAGCTGTATTCATCTGACAGCAGTGGTGAGGATCATTTTTACAGACACATAACAGATCTCACACATATCCATTCTAAGAACACCAGTAAAATACAGTTGAATTTAGATAAAAATTCAAAATAGAATAAGCTCCTTAGCTAGTGGAGCTTATTTTCAGAGAGAATGGTATTAAAGAATCTGGCTGTCATCAACCTTTTTTATAGTGAGGGCATTACCTGGGTGAAGGTAAAATCTTAAACCCAAACCCTCTCCCACCACTCTTTTTTATTGCAAGGGAATGTGGCATCAGTTTATCTGGCATAAGGTTGTAATTAGGTCCAAAGGAAAAAGAAAAAAACATTCTAGTTCCTCTTCCTTAGATTTTCTTAAATTGGCAGATGGAGGGGCTGCCTGCTGCCATGTGGCAGTCACCACCTGCACACTTGCCGTCCTTAGAGAAGACTTGCTGAGAGTGCTTGTATTAGCATACTATAGTGTGTACATTGGCACCTTTGGGATTTCTGTTTGAAGAATAATTAATCTTTGTATGAAAAACTCTAAATAGATGATATGTTGATGGGCCCCATTCTCTCTTTAGAAGGATGGTGGGTGCAGAGGAGGGTACAAAGCCTATGTAATGGATTGAGGCCAGGTTGTTCTGGACAGTTTGTGACCTCCACAGGCGTGTAGGGGACATCTAGGCTGCCCAGAGCTGGCCTCACACCCTCTGTTCATTTGGCAGAGCTGTCATCCAAAGGAAAGTTGAAGGATTCTTTGCTTTTCTTGGGAATATTCGCAAAGCCTTCATAAATTTCTAAAAGACATTTTTTTCCTCTAAGACATCAAATTGTTCTCAAATTTCTTGTTTCTCAAGGACAGTCATAAATATTATATAAACCAGCTGTGTTTGCTGTCATCTTTGGTCTCATTCCAGTAGAGAATCAATATGGGTAATTTGTCAGTCTTCCCAATCTTCAGTAGCAGTGAGGTGATGTTGTGTTGTTGCTATTTGGCTTTTGTTTTTGTTTCCTTGGTATTTTTTAGCTGCCAGATCTCTTGGTATGTGTAGAAAACCAGATTAAAAGTTACATCATTTTTTAGAAAAGTCAAAGATCTAAAAATATGAGATGGAGTTTCATCCTAGAAATGTTAGTCCTTTTTTCTTTGAAGGAAAGCAAATTCTTGATTTTCTAGTTATGAATTTTCATACAAAGAACTTATTCATTCTGAGAAATAACTCTATTTCATTGTGAGGTGATGCACCCTGCAACCTGGCCCAAATGCTTTCTTGCAGCTGGGTGCCAGGACCTTAAGACCAAAGTAGAGGACTCCTAATAGATACCCAGAAAATATGGGTTTGAGGGATCACCAAACAAGCCAGATATCATGGTGGTTATAGGCATAGACTTTAATACTAGAGAGAACTGGCTTCAAGTTCCAAATTTACCTCTTATTAATTCTACGACCTTGAACAAGTAAGTCAGTAACCTCACTGTGTTCCACTCTTTTCATCTGTAAAATAGACATTAAAATTGCGAGCTTATAATGTTGTTCTGAGAGTGAAATGAGATAATGCCTGTGAGGAGCATAGCACAATGCCTGGCTGTGAGTAACTGGGTGCTAGGTGTCAGTGATTATTGTATTCCAAGAGACCTGAATTTGTTCATGTTTTTTAGGATTCCAGCAGACCCAGTCAGTATATCTAGAGGCTTCCTTGACTTCTTTCTTATGGAATATTCTGAAGTTTCTAGTGGCAGCCAGAAATTTCATGATACAAATGAATGATACTTCAACCACAAATTAAATAAGATTCTTTAGGCTGTGCCTTCTAAGTCTTCTGGAACAATCCAAGAAACTCAGAAATGTCTGTAAGTTTAAAATGTAGAGTAGAAATGAGTTGGAGGCCAAATCCCCATTGATTAATGTGATTTGTTAGTGGAGAGCCCCTATGCTCATATGGTATCTTCTCTGGGACGATGTTTGGAGCATTGGCTTCAATATACATTTTGCAGACTTCACTTTTTAATGGGGCTCCCCTTTTTTGTCTTTGGGCAAATATTAAAACTAACTTCCTTGCAGACTTAAAACAACTTTAACTTAAGCTAAGTGTGAAGGATTAGAGACCTTTCACTACACCAAGGGGATGCCCCTTCTTTTCTGGGTATCCTGTATTCCTCAATAGTTTTGATTTTTAAATTGGGTAGGTCTCAACTTAAGCCAGGGTTTCTCAAACTCATCACTACTTGCATTTTGGAGCAATAATTCTTTGCTGTGCAGGAGAGGGGCTCATCCTGTGCATAGCAGGATGTTTCAAAATATCCCTCTCCTCTGCCTATGAGATGTTGGTAGCAGCTCTGTCTCACCCCCAGTTATGATAACAAAAATGCTTCTACCCCATGGAGCAGCTAAGCTGAATGTTCTCACTGTTCTTTGTGTGGGAGTTTCTTCACTAACAGAATTAAAACTTGAGATGTCTTTTCTCTCTTTTGAACGGTCTGTTAGAAACTCCTTGTTATCAACTAGTATGTCATTATACTTAAGAAATATGAATATCCACACAACTTTTCTCAAAACATCAACAGTGAATATCAGGGTCTAGGTGGCAAAGAGTAAAGCAAGGTGACTAAGAACGTAAGAGATGAAGTCAGACCGGATCTGAGTTCAGCCTTTCCTCCCTACTCCATGTAAGCTTTGTGATCTTGGTCATGTTCCTTTAGTTCTCTTAACCTCAATCTTCTTATCTCCTGTTATGATAGATTACCATTATGAAATAATGTGTGCAAAGTGATCAATATAGTGCTTAGAGTGTAGAACTCAATATAAATTGGTTATTTGTACTTTTTCATTTTAATTGTCAAAAATTACAATTCTCAAAAATACAATTGTCAAAAATTCACCTCTCTTTAAGTGAATTTCATCTGTGAGGATTTCAACAGAATACCCAGAATACAGACATAGCTACTTGCTGCTTACACATCTTACGGTGGTGGAATCAGAAAAGAAGCCAATGAAATTGGACTGAACTTTAATATATGCTCTTTTATATGACGTGTGATATGTGAATTGATTGTCCTTTCAGTAACTTTTTGCAGTAATTTGTATGGGTATGTCAAATTACACGCGTAGAATCTTCTTTGTAGTGAATATTAGTATTCTTAAGTGTGTGTCTTTTTCTCTGTTAGGACAATTTTTTTTTTTTTCTCTGTAGAAGCCACTCCCCAAAAGTGTAATAGGAAGTAATGGAAAAAGTAATACGTTATTAAACAGCTGTGAAATTTTGAGGAATGCATTTATTTAGTGTATAAGGTATGGTTGGTACCTAGAGTGGAGTTTAAGTATAGGATTTCATTAGTCTTAGGCTGTGTAATTTGATGAAGAGTTAGTGATACTTTTTGGTAGTCTTGGAACTACTTATGAAGACTCACTTTCTCCATCATTGTTCAAATCCAGGTAAGACTTGGCCAACAGCATATCCATATAATGGAAAGTCATGTTTTAATACAGTCCCAACATTTTTGCAATCATGGATCTGCAAATCTGTTTATGAGAAAAGCACGTATTACAACTCAGCTTTATAACAGTGCATATATTGTTCTTTATTTGCCCCATAACCCACATTTTACATTTCAAAAGTTTACTTTTTTAATTAACTAATAAATTTAACAGTGCCTTTAATTCAGAAAAGGAACAAAATACTTTATAATCTTTTCAGAATAATTTTCTAGTATTTTAGAACTTTAAAAGCTGATAGTTAAGAATCTGCAGAAGCTAGTGAACCAATTAATTAGTTCCCACCAATATAATGATACACCCTGATGTAATTTTGTGTTTCATTTCTGTTCTTAAATATGATTGAAAACCATCAAATAAGTGTCTTGTTAATATGTTGAAAATACCATTTCTGTCTTTATAATGACAATCAATTACAAATGAAGAAAGCTGACATTTACCAATATGAGAGGTTTTATTGTTGTTTAATCCAGAAACAACTACAAAGGCTTTCTTAATGTTGACATTTTGAAGAATAGATCATATCAATTTAGATGATGAAATGTAATTTCTGAGATAATGGATTTGATATCAAAAAAGTATCTTATGAAAGATAAGATATTGCAATAGCAAAATGACGTGATTAAATAGATACCATGTTATGGTTCTACATGACTATTTCTGTTCAAGACACTTGGTTTCCTGATAAAAAGATTGTTACCTTGCTTATTGTTGAATTAGCTGGGAAAATTTTCCATACTTTATTTGAAGTGTATGTGCATTTGGATGTGCTTTTGGCAGAATTTTTTAAGAAGAAAGCTGTTAATTAAAAGGTTTTATTTTCTCCTCAAAATTTTCAGTGGGAAAATCATTGCCTGCACAGATAATTAGAAACTTTTAGTAGCATTAGCTTTTCAGTTGATTAGGGAGAGAATAGTGAGCTATTTTAACTTTCTGTACCATTTGCCTGGTACAGTTTAATGAATATTGATTCATACAGATTAATTTGAAATACTAACATTGTAGGTGGTGAACGGGTGAATGGAACACAGACAAGCTTATTTATTAATGATTTCTTGTCTCCCTGATTAGGTTAGTTTTCACCTGGAATTCTGAAATCAGATAAAGTAAAGAAGAAAGAAGAAAATTAAAATTCATTTAGTTTCATTTATGTGCCTGGCACTGGGCTAGGACCTTTCACATAAGATATCTCATTTAATCATCATGACAATCTTAGTTGTGGAAGATTATGATCTTCATTATTTTTGTATGTAAAGAAACTCTAAACCTCATTCTTAATCTCTTTTCCTCTAAGACTTAAACTTTCTAATTCTTTTACCCCAATGTGCGTAGGAGGAGCTAAATAAATGTTAACTTGGAAAAAGCGATTTTCTGTTTGGCAATATTTAGACAAATTCTACCACGTTTTGTTGAAAAGGCTCATTTTCCAGTTTTTCCAAGTCTGCAGGCAGTGACAGCTTCTTCTGCTAGACAGCTGTCACCTGAGATATTGCGAAGGGCTGCAATGCTATAGCCACAATCCTTTGTTTTCTTCAGAGGCAGATTGGAAATCTAGGATTGAAGTTATAGAGGGCACAAAAGAATTTATCGTTTTGTTTGGCTCTCTAGGCAATAATTTGATGCTATTTTTAATTAATGCAGGAAGCAAAACAGACCACTACATTTTATTCATTAAAGATTGCGTTTTCGGAGAACTCAAATTATTTCATGACCCTAAGCAAACATTACCAATAATAAAGAGGAAATTGACATTCCCTCAAGGGCTTTCCAATAATTTCTAATCACATCAAAGCCTTGACATGTGGCCTAATACTCTTAATCCTTTTTCTCCAGCCTCCCTTGGCCATTCCTGCTCCACAGTAACAGGGCAGGAGATGTCGCCAGTCTCCTAGGGAAAATAAAGGATCAGCTCAGTTCTTTTTCTATGACCAGCCTTCGCTGTTTCCATTTGAGGTACTTTGTGAATGCCACTGTCCCACTTAACTGTTCTCAACCATTTAGTCTCACTCCACAGACATTTGCCCAGGAGGCTCAAACTGACATTTCCAAACATGCTTTGAGTTGTAACCTTCTTTTCCTTTTTTTTTTTCTTTGAAGACAAGAACACCTGAGGTGACTTTTTCTTTTAACTCTGAGCTTCTGATAGATGTTGAGTGATTGATCTTCCTGCAGCTCTGAGGACTGGAGCGTTAGCTTTAAATGGATGTTTGAAGAACATGAAGATGCACAGTGAAGGCTCCTCTGCAGGCATAGAGATAGTGTCATGTTTGATCTGCAAATATTATTTGTTTAAATCACTTGTTTTAAAAAATAGTTTTCTTAGGTGACATTGTGGTTATATTACAAGAAAAAAGGGATAGGAACCCATAGTGTCTCGGTGCTTTCCTGGCATTGATAAATCACCAGGAGCAAGGAATCTATAATTTCAATTAATATTGCATTTTCAAGAATAGGAATAGCAATATTCTAACCCGTTTCAGAACTATTTAAATGTTCTCTCAAAGACTGGTTGAGAACAAAACCAGAACAAGAAGTGAAGACGTTTGACCTCTACACTAAAATTGAGTTGTTTTGTAATTGTATCCTAATATATTTTGAGGGTCAAGAGCGCATAGGAATTCATCTTGAAATTTCTAGCTGGTTCAAGCTTCTCTCCTTTGTTTTTGACCCAAAAACAAAATGCAGGAAAACTACTGAAGAGATATTAAAAATGATAATAATAATAAAGGACATGGGCTTAGAATTGAAGAGACCATAGGCTTCTGATACCTGCAAGAGGGACTGAATATTAATGCAGCTAATAAGAAACAAGTGCTAGGAAACTTTCTTCCCAGAAATTAGAGGTCAGGCCAGGCAGGGACTGGAATGTGCTAAAAAATGAATTTCAAATGTCAGAGTTACATTACATAGTGATTTAAAGCAGTTTAGGTTAGTTTAAGGCACCCATTTGCGCCTAGTTAGATCTATACAGTAAACTCTTATTTCAAGGAGTATATTGTTAACTTCCCTAAGTACACAATTGATATAAAATCATGGTAAAGCCTATGTTTTAAGAAAGAATTTGAGTTTTCCTAGGGCAATAAGCAATACTCATCCATTCAAACTTAGCCTGTAGAAAGTGTTTTATAATACAGCATTTATTAAATAAATAAATAAATAATGTGCGTTAGCCAATAATTGTAACACAAACGTATTTTTAACATGTTTCAGAGCCTACAAAGAGTTTGAACTTTTGTGATCCTTATAATGAGTCCATGAGGTAGAAAAAGTATATGTGATTATGCCCATTTGTAGATGAGTCATCTGATGGTCAGGTAGGCCAAGTGATTTGTCTGTGGTCAGGACCAGCTTCATGGGCATGTGTCCTGTACAACCCCACAGATTCCTATGCTCAAAAGGGCTCTGCACTTGGTTTAATGCTCTGCCGTGGCCATGTTGAAATTTTAGTAATTTTTGAACAACGGGCCCTGTATTGTCTGAATGCAAATATTACATTTTGTTTTCAAATAAATTCAGAATCCTGAGGCCGGTGGAGTAATATGTTAAAAAAAGGAAAACAATATTAAAAGGCTATTTTTTTATTAGATTGTATAAAGTTAGGTTGCTAAAAAAGAAAAGCAGATTTGTACTACATGCAAAGAGAATGGAAGCGCTTGATTTAATTTACACAAGTTGCTTAATCCCTTTATACTTCAGCTTTTCATTTATGGCAAGAAGGTGGTTATAAATAGTAATGGTTGGTTTGTGGAAGTGTATTACATAATTTAGTAAATGCATTAGGAGGAAGTATGTTATCTATCTATGACACAAAATGGCTTACTAAGTAATAGCCCAAAAAAGGTGATCAAAATTTCCATATTTGGATTTAAAGTTGGCAAAGTGTATGGCTAGGTGGATCACAATTCTTTATGATCCACATAGCTGTGTAGTACTACTGTGCCTGCCCCAGAATTTGTCAGGTAATAAAATCCCAGATATGGTTTCTGTTTCTGAGATGAGTAAAGTGAGTCTCATTCAATACTGTTATAAAGTATAAGACTCTCTTAAGACTGATTGCCATAACATAGCCGTGTGGAACAGTTGTTTTATTCCCTAATGACTTTATTATCTAAGGAGAGAGAGAAAGAAGATATTATTTTGGAGTGGAAGGTGAGGTTGGAGGTGGAGGAACTAACAAACTGGAAATACCAAGCTCTGATACCAGTCCTAGGCAATTCAACTTAGACAACACTGTCCAGAAAAGCAGTGCCACTTCTAAGTCTAAGAGTGTCTCTTAAATTGTAATGAAATGTCACTGATGTCACTTCTGGCCTTAATGAAAGAATCAGATAATTGCACGAATAAAGACAGAGTTGTCTATGACCTCCTGGAAACAAATACAAATAACTGACAGAGCCGACAGAGTAAGTATGAGGATAATGAAGGTAATACTTTAAAATCAAAATAGATTAGAAACCATATAATTTTATCAGTCTTATAACGGCAAATACTGTTGATAAAGATGGAAAACAGTAAGTAGGTATAAGTAGACTCTTCATTGTATTTTATTTTTATTTTATAATAATATTCTTCTCTCTTCCTCCTTTTTCTTCCTCCTCTCTTATAGGATTTAAGACATTGTTTTGATAGAGGTGATAAGGAGCAGAGAGTTATTCATTCAGTTTATTCTAATTCTCCAAGCCAGTATTGCAGGTCTACTATATGAAAGACACTAGCTTGTCACAGGCCTTCACCCTCAAGTCACACTGGAGAGACACATGCACACAATTAACTATAATACAAGGCAGTGTGCAATATGCTTTGTAATGGTGGGGTCAGATTTCTATTCTAGAAAGATTGTTCCAATAGTAGTAGTGACTAATTTATCAATTGAAAAAGTATTAAGTTTTTGTAACTTGTCTGGATAGACTTCCACAAGAGACTGCCTTAGTGAGAAGGCCTGAGACAGAGCAGAGTCTTGGATTCAGTAACAACTCTTCCCTTTATTAGCTATGTCTTTTTGAATAATACATTAACTTCCCAAACTGTGGTTTCTTTATCAGCTGTGTATCATAATATCCCTTGCCTTTTTGCTGGGTTGTTGTGATTATTATATCAGATTTCTCCAATCTGTAAAACATTTCTTGAGCTCCAGTTACATATTCTAGGCTGTGTGCTAGGCACCAGGGACATAGATCAATAAGATGCTCTGTGAATGTTACGAGTTCCCAGTATATAATGAAAATTGTTAATTCTGATGCTTATAGAGGGCAAGGCTGTATTGTAAATGAGTGAGAAGATATATTAAAAGTCATGGAGACTGTTAGTATCCCTGACACAATGTAGACAGCATGCCCAGTTTTGATGAGACAGCTACTGCCACCTTTAACTGATTGTGGTTATCCAGGAATGCTAGTACTACATTTCTAGGCTTCATTTTCTTAAAATGTAAAATGTGCCTATTATTAATATTGACATCCAATTAAAAAAACTGTCTAAACATTTTTGTCTAAACATTTTGTATGCAAGATATAACTGAAAGGTGGAATCAACTTATGAGATGGCTGTTTGCAAACTCTGGTCTAGATAGGCGTGCATGTGAATCAACCATAAAGGAGATATTAGGTATAGGAGTGGAAAAAGCTAACTTCCTATGAGTCCAAGATGGAATAAAAAAGAATGTGATATGTGTGCCATACAAGATGGTGATTATGTTGAATTCATTAATGCCTAAAACCTTGTTCATCAGAAAATTAGAGGAGGTGATGTAAACAAAAAGAGAAGCATACTCAACTCAGTGAATCTGATACTGCTAGGTAGAAAAGGGAGGACAAAAGTAGATAAGACCAGAAGAAAGATGAGCAAGATGGCACATGATCTCACGTGACATGCTGAGGAAACTGGATTTTTCTCATCATCATGGGGATAGTGAGCATAGGGGAGGGTCATGGTCAGATTTCCATTCTAGAAGGATTGTTCCAGTAGTAGAAAGGAGGAGGACTAAAGGGGAATAAGGTTGGAGGCCTGGAGCCTATTTAAAAGGCTATGGAATAGAAATAGGAATGATAGAAACTGAAATTAATTTGTAACTTAGCGTTAATGTGTAGTACTATTCATATATAATATTGCCTTTTTTTGTTGTTTGTTTGTTTTTGAGATGGAGTTTTGCTCGTTGCCCAGGCTGGAGTGCAATGGCATGATCTCGGCTCACTACAACCTCTGCCTCCCTGGTTCAAGTTATTCTCCTGCCTCAGTCTCCCAAGTAGCTGGGATTACAGGCAAGCATCCATGCCCAGCTACTTTTGTATTTTTAGTAGAGGCGGAGTTTCATCATGTTGGTCAGGCTGGTCTTGAACTCCTGACCTCAGGTGATCCACCCATCTCGGCCTCCCAAAGTGCTGGCATTACAGGCGTGAGCCACTGCACCGAGCAAATATTGCCATTTTTAATTGATATTAAAGTGCGTGGTCTTTCACATTTTAACATCTCTGCAATCAAGATACACCCTGCAGCCATACTATGGGCTGTCATAGTTAAATTGGTTTTAGCTTTTCTCTTTTGTAGTGATAGGCAGGAGAATAACTTGAACCAGGGAGGCAGAGGTTGTAGTGAGCCGAGATCATGCCATTGCACTCCAGCCTGGGCAACGAGCAAAACTCTATCTCAAAAACAAACAAACAACAAAAAAAGCCAATATTATATATGAATAGTACTACACATTAATGCTAAGTTACAAATTAATTTCAGTTTCTCTTTTGTAGTGATAATGACATTTCCTAATAACAACATTGTCTGATTTGTGAAATGGAATAATCATGGACTCCTAACCACCAGACTGAATTGTAAAGAGGTGACATGAAATAAGCTCTAATAATTGATAATCCTACCTATACCCCTGGAAGTGAGCTTTTCAACATTTCTCTGCTTTGGTTACCAGGAACTCCCACTTCCTGGGTGTTCATGAGATTAGAGGAGGCAAGTGTATATGTCAACAGGAGCTGGGAGGTGTTACAAATGTGTGAAGCTGCTGGCTTTCAAAAAAGTTGCTGCTCAGGTCTCACCAATGCTGCTGGACACAAAAAGGAGTTAGTGTTGCTGTATTCAAGAGAAGCTGGAAATCTGAATTTTGGTGAAATCTCCCAAGTTTTAAATGTTGGCAAAACATTCAGCATTTTTTAAAAACCCTGTTCAGGCAAAACAAAACACATCTATGTGCTAAATAAGCCACCAACCTTGCCTCTGCTAAGCCTCTTGTTGAAGGAGTAATTTTAGTTACTTTTAATTCATACGGTTTCTTAATATTAAATGCTAAATATTACTGAATGTCACTGACAAGCCTAAGTCACAGCTGGGAGATGTGAAATCTCTTCCATGTCTTTATTAGCCATCTGGTATAGCTCTCAGCCACATGAATCCTTAAGAAACAGCAGTGGGTGTAGTCTCAAGGCCTGTGATCTAAAATGGGTATTTTGTCCTAAAATATGTCTGTTTGATCATCTATTCAACAGGAAAAATTCTTGAGTGCAGTGTTTTGACATAATATAATTATATCTCATGCCTCAAAATCCTTTTCTTCTCCAGAAACAATAACAGATGCTGTTGATGTTTAAAAAGCTGCCTGAAACACCAAAGGGAAATTTCTTAATTCTGCCCTTAAATAGATTTATCATTTGTTAATCTCCTTCAGTCACAAGTTTTGTCAACATTTGCAATTTACTCTTAAGAAATGCATAAAGAATAAACATATTATTTTCTCTTCTGTAACAATCATATCTGAATCAAATTCAGTAAGGTGATAAAAATTAAGACTATGAGGGAAGACTTCTGCTTGTGAGAATCAAAGGTACTACACTTGCCCTTCTTCTATAAACAACCTGGACTATAGTTATAAGACAGTTGTTTTCAGGCATTGAGAAATGGGCAACAAAGGGTTGTGATCATTGAGAGAAGGGAAACACAGGTGAGTATCATATTCACTTGGATTCTCTAACTGGGACAATGAATGATGAGTTTTTTGAGGCGAAGCAGAAACAACTGTGGAGAAGCTGAGAGGTAACAGATCTCTGAGGATAGGTAGGCATGTACAACCAGAAGACATTAGATCTCTGGCTAGGCCAGGGTGTAGAAACATTGCTGAGCACCTCGGGTATTTGTTTGAGACCTCAAAACAATCACACTTAAATAAGAAGGATCACGTCCTAGAGAGCAAGGACCATGACACAGAATCAATATCAAAATTCAAACAGTTTTATCCTAATAAATAAAACCAAACATGATAGGATCAAAAGGATTTGTCAGCAATGTAACTGCCTGCTACTAAAAAAAAGGTCATCTCTGTTTAAAAGTAGATAACATAATCCAGACTCCTTAGTGTGTATCATTTAAAAATGTCTATCACACAATTTAAGAAATTACTGAACATTCAAAGAAGCAAGAAATTGTGACGTAGAATCAGGGTGGGGTGGGTGTAAGAAGAGTCAATAAAATAGACTTGGAAATAATTCAGATGTTGGGATTAGCAGATAAAAACTATAAAACAACTGTTGTAATTATTAATATATTCAAGAACATGAAGCAAAATATGGGCATAGTAAATAAACATAGAGAATATTTCAGCACAGAAATGGAAACTATGTAAAAGAGCCTAATGAGAATTTTAGAATTGAAAAGTACATTATGTGAAATTTACAATGAGTAAGCTTAAGAATGGATTAAAGGCTGCAGAAGAAATTGTCAGTGAACTTGAAGACAAATCAGTAGAAATTATCCAATCTGAAGCATAGGGAGAAAAGCCAGTTGGTAAAAAGGAACAGTCTTAACGACTTGTGGGAAAGTATCAAAAAGGCTATCGTAAATGGAATATATGTCTCAGAGGGAGTGGGGAGAGATAAATGGGCAGAAATAAATGTTTACAGATATAATAGGAAAACATTTTCCAAAGTTGATAAAGAACATTACAGATTCAAGAAGCTTTTTGAATAGCAAACATGGTAAATGCAAAGAAAACCAAAGGTAAGTATATCCTCAAAAGCCAGAAACCAAAGATAAAGAGAAAATCTTAAAAGGAACCATGAAACAAAGATATGATATACAGACAGTCCTATACTTATGATTTTTTTTACTTTATGATGGGTTTATCAGAGCAAAATCCCATAGCAAATTGATGATTTCTACTAAATGTGTATCATGTTTGCACTATTGTAAAATCAAAAAATCACAAGTCAAACCACTTGTAAATGGAAGACCATTGGCTGTGTTGCCAGCATTAAATGCATTTTCCACTTGATGATATTTTTGATATACAGTGGGTTTATTGGGACCCTATTATAAGTCAAGGAGCGTCTGTATATAAGAGAACAGTGAATATGAATGATAGCTAATTTCCCATTTGAAAAAAAAATGGAGACCAGAAGACAATGGAACAACACCTTCAAAGTTCCAGAGAAAAAAATAAAAACCTGTCTTCCCAGAATTGTATATCTCATTAAAATATGTCTCAAAATGAGACTAAAATAGACATTTAAAAATAAATGAAAACTGAGAGAATCTATTGTCAGCACATGAACCACAAGTAATGCCAAACAAACTTTTTAATTTGAAGGAAAATAACACTAAATATAAGTTCAGGTTTATAGAAATCAATGAAGAGCATGGGAAATAGAATATAGGCAATATTAGAGACACATTTTTATTCTGCCCTTAGTATCTTTTAAGACACTTGATCATTTAAAGCAAAATCAAGTCACTGCAGTAAAATATAAGATAATAACAGTCCAAAAGATAGGAAAGGAAGAGGAGGTGGTTAAATGTAATGACTGTTTTGAGATGTTTATATTTTACAGTGTAAACTGAGAAAAGTAAGATAAGATATATACTATAATCTTGAGGAAAACCACTAACAAAATAATAAGATATCCCTTAAAGACCAAGAGAATCGATAAGGTAGAAGATTCAAAAATAATAAAATAATCCAAATGATAGCAGGAAAGTAGAACAAATGAAACCATTTTGTAAGATAATAAGGATGACTTAAACCTATTTATATCACAAATAATATTAAATATAAATGAACTAAATACTCCAAAGGCAGAAATTGATACATTGAAAGAAGTTTCAATATTATCTATAGGAGATGCACTTTAAATATAAAGACAAATAGAATGAAAATAAAAGAATACTTAAAAGAAATATTCAAATTCTAGAATACTGCAAGCACCAGTTTGTTTTTTATGTTTAACTGCTGATAAAAATAGTTCCATGCTATTTTTTAGTATGATGTAAAACAAACTTCAATTAAAAATGCATTGCCAGAAATGAAGGGGCATTTCATAATGATTTAACTAGTTTAATACATCAGAAAGTCATAATTCTAAATGTATGTGCAACTAGTAACAGATAAGGCAAAAATTGAAGAAGAGAGAAATAGATTCGCAAAGCTAGAGATTTTATCATGGCTCTCTCAAAAATTGTTAGAACAAGTGAACAAAAAATAAAGAATATACATGATTTGAATATTACCAATCACCTTGACTTAATTGACACTACAGAACATCATATTAAGTAACTGTAAAATATAATCCTTTTTGAGAACACATAAGCAGTTCTTCAAAATAGATCATATATTGAAACATAATACACATCTCTAAAATTCCCACTTTATAGTTGGTATTTTTTTTTTCTTATCTTACTTTGAGTTCTGGGATTCATGTGCAGAATATGCAGGTTTGTTACACAGGTATGCATGTGCCATGGTGGTGTGCTGCACCTCTCAACCCGTCATCTAGGTTTTAAGCCCCGTGTGCATTAGATATTTGCCTAATGGTCTACCTTCCCTTCCCCCAACCCCCGAGCAGGCCCTGGTGTGTGATGTTCCCCTCCCTGTGTCTTTGTGTTCTCATCATTCAACTCCTACTTATGAGTGAGAACATGTGGTGTTCGGTTTTCTGTTCCTGTGTTAGTTTGCTGAGAATGATAGCTTCCAGCTTCATCCATGTCCCTGCAAAGGGCATGAACTCATCCTTTTCTTATTACTGTGTTGTATTCCGTGGTATATATGTACGTGTGTGTGTGTGTGTGTATATATATATATGCCACATTTTCTTTATCCAGTCTATCACTGATGGGCATTTGGGTTGGTTCCAAGTCTTTGCTATTGTAAATAGTCCTGCAGTAAACATACATGTGCCTGTGTCTTTATAGCAGAGTGATTTATAATCCTCTGGGCATAATACCCAGTAATAGGATTGCTGGGTCAAATGGTATTTCTGGTTCTAGATCCTTGAGGAATTGCCACACTATCTTCCACAATGGTTGAACTAATTTACACTCTCATCAGCAGTGTAAAAGTGTTCCTATTTCTCCACAGCCTCGCTAGCATCTGTCTTTTTTATAATCGCCATTTTCCTGACTTTTTAATAATCACCATTCTAACTGGCATGAGATGGTGTCTCATTGTGGTTTTGATTTGCATTTCTCTAATGACCGGTGATGATGAGCATTTTTTCCGGTTTCTTGGCCACATAAATGTCTTCTTTTGAGAAACATCTATTCATATCCTTTGCCCACTTTTTGATGGGGTTGTTTTATTTTCTTGTAAATTTGTTTAAGTTCCTTGTAGATTCTGTATATTAGACCTTTGTCAGATGGATGGATTGCAAAAATGTTCTCCCGTTCTGTAGATTGCATGTTCACTCTGATGAGCGAACCACGGGATAAAGCCATGGGATAAAGAAAATAATTAAAGGAGATCTGGTAAATATTTTCAACTAAATGGTAATTCAAATACAACGTATCAAAATTTGTGAGATACAGCTAAAGTAGTGTTTAAAGGAAAATTTTAGCATTGAGTGTTTTTTAAAAAGATTTACAATTAATGAACTACATTTCTACGTTAAGAAGCCAAATAAATATAAAAGAAGAGAGATGCAATTCAATTTCAAAGGAAGTAGAAAAGAGGGAAAAAGATAACGTAGAAGTCAATAAGATTGAAAGCAAATAATGGGAAAAATTTAAAATGCTAAAGGTTGGCCCTTTGACATGATTAATGAAATTTACAAACCTCTAGCAAGACTGGTGAAGAAAACAAGCAAAAAACCCGAAGTCCAATATTAGGAATAAAAGGGAATATCTCTATAAACCCTATAGATACTGAAAAGATATTATGAACAAATAACAATTTTGGGCTAATACATTCAACAAATTAAATGAAGAATTTTCTAAAATAATTCAACCTTCCAAAAGTGACATAAGAAATAAAAATAGGAATAACCTTACATCTGTTAAGTAAATACATTTTCTGTTAAAAGTCTTCCTCAAAAGAAGACTCCAGAGCCCAGATATTTTCACTGATGAATTCTACAAAAGCCTTAAGAAGTAAATAATGCCAATATTGCACAGACTTTTGCAGAAAATTTTAAAATCTTCTGGTTTTTTATGAGAGCAGCATAACACTAATACCACATTATTTTATAAATATATAAGAGAAAATAAAATTATAGATTTGTCCCTCATGATTTTATTTTTTCGTGAGTGTAAAAGTCCTTTTATAATTATTAGCAAATAGAACCCAGAAATATAAATAATACATCATCAGCAAGTGGAGATTATCTCAAGGATAATGTGAGCTTAACATTAGCTACTTGATTAGTGGAAGTAGCCACATTTAGATATTGATGAGAAAAAAACCATACAGTCATCTCAATAAAGGTAGATTAAGTATTTGACAACATTCACTGTCCATTCATAATTAAAAAAGAAAATAAACCTCTCAGCAAAGTAAGAAAGAAAGGGAACTTTCTTAATTTGGCAAACCACATCTATGAAAAAACTATAGCTAACGTAATTTTAGTGATGAAAACTGAATGCTTTCACCTTAAGATCAGGAATAAGGCAAGGATATCTGCTCCCACTCTTAAATAGAATATTATATTTGAGGTCCAAGCTAGTGCGATTGGACAAGAAAAAGGCAAAATGTGAAGCAAAACTATTTATTCAGATAAAAGCTATTTTTTTTGGTAGAAATCCTCAGGATTCTGCCCACCCCCCACAAAAAAACAAACAAATAAAAAACTCTAGTAGAGTAATAAGTTAATTTGGCAAGGTTGTGAGATAAATGTCACCATACAAAAATAAATTGTATTTATATATATTAGAAGCAAACACCCATAAAAGAAAATTCTAAAATATTATTACAATTACGTCAGGAAATAAAAAACAATGAACAGTAACTTTAACAAAAGACATAAAAGACATTTACTGGGAAAACTTCAAAATATTGCTGAGAAATCAGACGAAACCTAAATGGAGTGATATACAATGTAAATGGATTGGAGAACTCAATATTAAGATGTCAGTTTTCTCCAGATTGATCTATAGATTCAATACAATCCTAATGAAAATCCTAGTAGGATCTTTGTTTTTCTGTTTTGTTGTTGTTGTTTTTTGGTAAACATCAATGAGTTGATTCTAAATGTTACAAGGAAAAGTAAAATAACCAGAATACCCCAAATTACAATTATAAGTAATCTAGAGATGATTTAAAGTGTAAAGGGGAATGTGCATAGATTATATGCTAATACTATACCATTTTATGTAAGGGATTTGAGCATCCATGGAGTTTGTTGTCAACAGTGGATCTGGGAACACCAATCTCCCATAGATAACTGTACTGTAAAACTACAGAAATCAGAGTAGTGAGGCCTTGGCATAACAATAGAGAGAATAGAGTCCAGACACAGATCCATAGATCAATAGTCAGCGGATTTTTGGCAAAAGTACTGAGGCAGTGCAATGGGGAAAGAAAATCTTTTCAATTAAAGGTGCTGTAACAACTACATAAATACATGGAACAAATATACCTTCATACATGCCTTACACCACAAACAAAAAATAATTCAAGATATGTCATATACATAAACATAAAAGTTAAAACTAGAAAACTACTAGAAGAAAACTAGGATAATATCTTTATGACTTGAGGATGAGCAATGATTTCTTAGAACACAAAAAGCACTCACTATAAATGAACTGATAAATTAGATCTAAAAATTTAAAGATTATGATGATCAAAAGACACCATTAAGAACAGTAACAAAGCAAACTATTGACTGGGAGAAATTTTACAATACACATTTATAACGAATTACCTTGTGTCTGGAATTTTTTAAAAACTCGTAAAAATAATAACAAAGTCATATTTTTTAAATGGGCAAAAGACCAAAATGCTTCACAAAAGATGAATGAATTACATATAAGTCCCTGCGAGAGTGCTCAACATCATTATTCATGGAAATGTAAATTAAAACCACAATAGGACATTACCTCATACCCACTAAAATAGCAAAAACTAAAATAATTGACATTTCCAAATGTTGATGAAGATGTGGAGCAACTAGAAGTCTCATACCCTGCTTGTGGGAATGAAAATGGTACAACCACATTGAAAAACGATTTGACAGTTTTTCCAGAAGTTGAACATTGAGGCTTGAGTAAGATCATTTCTGTAGAACACCTGCCAGTCTATTCTTTTGCCTTTGTTAGTCGCTATCCACCTTGAAGACCCACTTAAATTCGCCCTCCTACAAGAGGAATTTAAGAGAATTTAAGAGTTTTCTCCCTCCTTTTTAGTCCCCAGTAGTAGGGGGACTACAGATCTCTGTTTGCCAAGGATAGTCCTGATTTATGTATATGGTTTTGACATAATCAATTAATCCTAATCTCAAAAACATACAGGCTTGACAATAAATTATAAATTTGTGCTACCCAAAGTTCCATAGTTTTGATCTTAGTATTTAACCTACTTAGAAAATTACATATTTATTTATAGGTTTTTTTCTTATTTTCATATTATGTTTTAAGTTCATTAGGGGCCAGAACCATCCTTATAATCCCATAAAGTGCCTAGCACAGTGCCTAATAAATTTTCACTTAATGAAATTTAGCTCGATTTTAAAAATGAACAGTGATTTCTGCTGCTTTTAAATATACAACTAAATATTGCTCACACCCAGGCAATTTAAGCATCCTTTTCTTACAATTCTTAACTTCAGCCTTAAGGACAGTGCTCGCTACAACGAAATAACTTTTCTAGTACTTCAAAATTAATTACATTGTATCCTTGATTCTATTTGAGAATGCAAGCATAAAGATGTAGGGTGAGATTTCTGTGAGCTGCTGGTCTAGTGCATTTTGGTGGTATGCCTGACTTCAGGGATTACAACATTGGTGCTTTTAGTTCCTAATTAAAATGATTTCCCATAGACAGCAGGAAAATTGCAGGCTCATTAGAAAATTATAACTACATTGTGGAAAAACTTAGAGGAAAGAAGATTCATTAAATTTTGGCTTGAAGTAGTTAAAAACCAAAGTGTCCATTGAAGTCGTACTGAGCAAATATAATGTGGTATATTTGTTGAGTGGCAGCAATTAAGAGGACTTACTAAGAACTGTGTTAATCAGCAATAATAGATCTCAAGAACATCATGTTCAGTGAAAAAATGCCAATTGAGGACTAAGATATATGGTATAGTAACACTTCTATAAAATCTAAATAGTATATAAAAACAGTGGTATATATTGCTTAATATTAATAAGCATAATTGAAGGTATGGAGATGGAATTGTGTAGGTACACATTAAACATAGTAGATGGTATGGAATAGAAGCAAACAGGACTGGGAATGGAGGATAAAAGTTAAAAAAAGAACAATAGCTGTCTTCATTCATGTATTATAACATTAAATGGTTGATCAAAAATTCAGTTCTGTGTGCTGCATGCATGTGCACACACCCACTCACAGAAAATAAGGAAAATAAACTTTTCACAAGACGTTTGATTAGTTGATACTAATAGCTAACAATATGATGCATAAAATATTTTGAGGCAAAGAAAATTGATAAGAGTTATTAAGACCCTTTATTCCATAGTTTTATTGTTATTGATGTATCACGTTGTGATTGAGAACCAATACTTAAGCTATCTGATAGTTTCAGGCTGTTTTTGCTTTACCTTGTCACAGCTAAAATTCAGCATTTGGATTCCAGAGCTTCTTAAGCTTTACTTTATCTTAAGGCAGGAGTTTTATTGAATGTCTGAAATAAGAGGAGCCATATTTAAACCAGTGCTTATGGAGATCCAAGCACTAGGGCCAAAGTCACAACTGGGTGCTGTTAGACAACAACTTCAGGAAATTGTTTAGCAGGCAAGCAAGGTTTTGAGAAACTGGAGCCACAAAGTAGAGAATATAAAAATTCATAGTTTGAGTTGATCAGAGTTGAAGAGTTAATAGTTGCCAATGTAAGGTCTTGAAAAAGGGTGTATAGGTCAGGAATGATACCTGTAAGACAGTGGCTGTAGAATAAGCTGACATGAGGCTGAAACAACAAATGAGGACTCTGTCTGGGAGACAGCCAGAAGAGTGGATGTAAGGCATCAAGTAGGAGGACATGAGAAGACTGAAGTGAGGTACTTACCCTTGCTCTCTGCAGGGTTAAGCAAGTCGGTGAACTCGATAAGAAAGAGCGCAGTTATGGACAGACTGATGCCAAGCTTATCAAAACCTTGGGCTTGGCCTTTTCTTAACATCTGGAGTTTAGTATCATTCCTTGACATGATATACTTGAGATTTGTTTTAGGAGTGTAATATTTAACTGATTTGGGAAACCTCCAGATCTAATGGCAACTTCTAAATTCTAAAGGTTAGCCATTCTTCACGTTGTGGACTGAAAATGTCAAATCACTAATTAAATCAATTAAGTAGCTTTCCTCCTGTTCTTTGTTGATTTTAAGGTTCAGATTTTTTTCCCTCTTCGTGACCAAAGAACATCCTGAAGCATTCTAGTGTTGAAGAGCATTGATGAGTTGCAGGCTGACAGAGATAGAGACTGAAACAATGAAAAGCTGTCCCAAGAATGGGCCAAGATGTGTGCTGATATTAAATGCTTGCAGATTTTGACTTTTTTAGGTTCCTGCTCTTTAATATGACACACTTTCACCACTAAGAAGAATCAATTTTGAGGTTATAACCAGTTTTCTTTAATAATTCATGTAACCTAAAAGTCAGTGAAAAGAATAATAGCAAGTCAATCATGTAAGAGAAATATGATGATATGTAGAGTTGCATACCTTATATTTTCAACCTATGATTGACACTTCTTTTAAATCACAGCTTTGCTTTCAAACCTTTTCCTAATGAGCATTAAGAGGATCTTTCCAGTAAGCACATACATTGAAAACAAAACTTTAAAAATCAAATGCAAAAAAACAAAAGAATAAAATTAAATCTATTGAAATGTTAAAAAATGATTAATATTTTGACATAACTACATTTTATAACCAAACATCTTCAACATTAGAAAAAGATAACAAGATTTTTTGGTTTCATCTCAAGACACCTCCCATTAAAAAAAAAAAGTGAAACTCTTTACTAGCTTACATGACCTAATAACCTCAGCAAAGTCACTTTTACATGGCCATGAAGCGTATCATTGCAGAGATCCAGCTGAAGCCAAGAAACAGAGTAGTCAGCAGTACTTCCAGACTTCTATGAGATAAGAGATTCCATATCTGAGGTTCGCTTGCATTTGCAAATAGCACATTGTAGACTTGTTGGCAAGGGAAGTCACACTTTAATGCTTCCCTCAAATAATCACAAACATCCCACTATGTCCTCTTATAGAAGAGACAATTTCTGATTTATAACCTCCCTTAATAGGAGAATGCCCTTGATGCTAAATTGTCTGAACATTGTGCAATCTCATCTTCATTCCTAAAAATATTAATGTGAACCCAGACTTCCTAATTCCATTTTGAATCAGATTTGATCTGTACTTGGCCCTTTGAATTCATTTGGGTATCTTTCTCAGCTAGTGGGTGAACAGTTATGTCAACACTCCTGTGTTGTTTTTTGGAGGAAAAAATAAAATTAAACCAATTTATCTTTCTTTAAAGCAAGAAAGAAGAGAGGAAGAAAAAATGGTGAGATTATGGGAGAAAAAGAAAGGAAATAGTTATTCCGTATGAATTAGGTGTGAGGAGCATGTTAAGGTCAACTGACAGATGAAGAACCCCTTTCTATACTACGTAGTCCTAAATGTGGTAGCAATGGGCTTTATACTTGAAACATATTCAGGAAAATAAATATTATATCTGGAGCTCCCCCCACATCCATAAGTTTGGCACACGGTGCCAGCTATCTTAATAGCTTTACAGAACAATGTGTGGGGATATAATATATATTTTGTATTTGTATATATTTTGTATATTTGTACACATATTGTAGTTTATACATAGTATTGCAGTTATAATGTACAAATACTGCATGTGATTTTGCAAACAGGTTTGACAGCTCTGTCTTTGTGTAATGAAAAATATGGTGGTCTATGTTTTTAACTTTTCACCTTTAAAATTTTTTTAAATAAACAACTGACCATATTAGACAAAACTAGAGCTCAAAAATAATTTGTGTAGAATTCCTGTTAAAGAAAACTAATGTAAAAGAAAGTAGTAGAAATCAGGCTCAGAGTATAAGTTTTACTTCTCATCAAATTCATGACAGAAAAAATTGTAAGTGGAATAATTTCTGTAATTCTTTGGTCTTTTTGCTAAAGAATATGTTATAAATGAATAGACATGAGCAGTAAAGCTTTATTTTTATTTTTTTCAGTTGAATGACTCCATAAATATAATATTCTCTAATCTATAATCTCCTTGCTTCTTTTGAATCTCAAGCAGTTTTGTGGTGGTTCTCTCTTTATTCTATTTTGAAATGAACATGCAACACTGTACAAGATGTTCTTTCTGTATTAAAAGTTAACTGTTAATATGCTTTATGGCAAAATAGTTTTTATTTTTATATGAACATACTGAAAATGTGATTGCTTTCTAAGATTACATTTACATACTTAAGTCAACTATTTAATTTCAATTAATAATATAGGTTATGTTTTTGAGAAACTGTTGAATTGTTATTTCCACATATGTTTAGGCTGTTTTTTTCTTTTAGCTTACTCTTTCTTGCCTTTAAAAATTTGTTTCTAGTATACTTGTTTCCTGAAGTTGATCAGTCAAAATGTTTGTTAATTGTTTCTTTAAAAGCTTTACTACGACAATGATTTATGTATAGAAATTATTGATAGGTTAATTGAATGTGATGAGGAAATTAAGAAACGGATGCCATTTAATATTCTTTTATGTGAATTTTTGAGTAATATTAATTGTTTGATTTTATTTTCCATACAAATGAAAATTAGATTTTTAGTTTTCTTCTGTTTGAAAATCTTTCTCATATTTTTTCTTTTTTTAAAATTTCACCAATTACTGTTAAATGAACATAGAATGGGTTGAATGCTATAAGCTACATTTTGATAATGTAGTTTTAATATTTTAAACAATGTAGTTCTTTTAGAAAGTTTTTTTTTACTGTATTTTCATTGAACTATAATTTCTATACAGTAAATTTCACCTATTTTATTGCAGTTTTACTTGTTTTGACAATTGTATATAGTTGTGTAAACACCATAACAGTCAAGATATAAAATAGTTCTATCATGTGAAAAAAATTCCCCTATACTACTTTGTAGTCAATCCCTCTCCAACCTGTGAGAATATTATAAATGAGATTCAACCAAGTTGTTTTGTGTACCCTCATTAATTCCTTTTTTATTTCTAGGTAGAATTTCACCATATGGATAGATCACAAATTGTTAATCCACTTCACAGTTGAGGAATATTGAAACTGTTTCTAGCTTTTGGTGATTACTCATAAAGCTACTGTGAAAATTCAGGTTCAAGTTTGTGAGTGAACATTGTTTTGATCTTACTTGAGTAAATACCTAGAAGTGACATACATAAGTCATATGATACGCTTAACTTTATAAAACATTGTCAAGCTGTTTTCAAAAGTGGCTGTACCATTTTGTATTCTTACCAGTGATGTGTGAGAGTTTCAATTGCTTTGCATCCTTGCTAGCCTTTTTTATTTTTATTTTTTAGGTCATTCAAATAAGTGTTGTTGAAGTCACAATAAAAATATAGAGACAAATCTCTAAATTTAATGTTTTATTTGAGAAGAAAGAATTGCAATTTAGGGCATACATTCAGATTAGTTGGTCTTCAATATGTCAGAAGAACAACGAAGAGGTTGGAGCTTGTATAAAAAGGAGAAATGTTATATATTGCTTTTTGAGAAAGGTCATTGGCATTAGCAAGGTTCTGGGGAACTGGTAAGCTCTGATCAGTGAGTGACAGCAGTGGGCCACATTAGTACTAAAGTTGCAGTAGTTACAAAGAAAACTGGTCTCTAGTTACAACAGGCAGTTTTAGCAGCCAGACTTGTAAAGAATTACGTTTTTGGAGCAATATTATGTGTCCCGAATGCCTTGCTCTGCTGCCTGTAGACTGTTTTAGTTGGGTATGAAAAGGATAATCCAATTTGTGTAATCAACTTTCGCAGTGTGTAGTTGCATCTTCATGTAATTTTAGTTTCCATTTCCCTAATGACTAATGATGCTGAGCATCTTTCCATGTTCTTATTTGCCAGCCATACATTTTCTTTGGTGAAGTATATGGTCAAATCATTTTTCATTGGAAATAACAATTATATACTTTTATAGTGTAAATATGATGTTCTAAAATATGTATACATTGTGGAACGACTAAATCAAGCTAATTAACATATGAATTACCCCATTTTTAATGGTGTAAATACTTAAGAACTACTCAGTAATTTTCAAGTATAGAATACATTATTATTAGCTATATTATCAAGAGCTCTTGAATTTGTTCCTCCTGGCTAATTAAACATTTGTATCCTTTGACTAACATCATATTTCCCCAATCTCTCCACTCCAAGCGTCTGGTGTTTGTAGGTTGTCTGTTAACTCTGTTGATACTTTAGATACTTCATTTTGCTGTGCAGAAACTCTTTAGTTTAATTAGGTCCCATTTGTCAATTTTTGTTTTTTTGCAACTTCTTTTGAGGACATAGGCAAATATTCTTTGCCAAGGCCAATGTCCAGAAAGATGGTTCCTTGATTTTCTTCTAGGATTCTTATAGCTTGAGGTCTTACATCTAAATCTTTAATCCATTTTGAGTTAACTTTTGTATATAGTGAAAGGGAGGGTCCAGTTTCATTCTTCTCCATATAGCTAGCCAGCTATCCTAGTACCATTTATTGAATAAGTAGAACTTTTCCCATTGCTTGCTTTTGTCAAATTTGTTGAAGGCTGTAGGTGTGTGGCTTTATTTCTGGGTTCTATATTCTGTTCCATTGGTATATTGTGTCTGTTTTTATAACAGTAGTATGCTGTTTTGGTTACTGTATCTTTGTAGCATATTTTGAAGTCCAGTAATGTGATGCCTCTGGCTTTGTTCTTTTTGCTTTGGCTATTCAGGCTCTTTTTTGAATGCATATGAATTTTAGAATAGTTTTTTTGTAATTCTGTGAAAAATGATGTTAGTAGTTTGATAGGAATAGTGTGGACTCTAAGATTGCTTTAAGCCATATGCTTTGCCCATGTTTTAATAGACTTATTTAGTTTCTTACTATTGAGGTGTTTGAGTTCCTTATACATTTTGGATATTATAACCCCTTATCAGACGCATGGTTTAAACATATTTTCTCCCATTCTGTGGGTTGTCTATTCTGTTGATTGTCTCCTTGGCTGTGCAGGAGCTTTTTAGTTTGATATAATTTCAGTTGTCTATTTTTGCTTTTGTTAACTGTGCCTTTGAGGTCATATCCAAAAAATTCTTTCCCAGACCAGTGTTATAGAGCTTTCTTCCTATGTTTTCACATAGTAGTTTTACAATTTCAGATATTACATTTGTATTTAATTCATTTTGAGTTGATCTTTGTAAATGGTGTGAGATAAGCATCTTATTTCATTCTTTTGCATGTTGATGTCCAGTTTTCCTAGCACCATTTATTGATGAAAATATTCCTTCCACATTATGTGTTCTTGGCATCTTTGTCAAAAACCAATTGGCCATAAATGTGTGGATTTATTTCAGGGATCTCTATTTGTTCCATTGCTCTATATGTTTATTGTTATGCCAGTACCATGCCATTTTGATTACTATAGCTTTGTAGATTTTGAAATCAGGTAGTGCGATGTTTCTATCTTTGTTCTTTTATTTTTATTTTTATTTATTTATTTTTTTTTGAGACGGAGTCTGGCTCTGTCACCCAGGCTGGAGTGAAGTGGCGCGATCACGGCTCACTTCAAGTTCCGCCTCCCGGGTTCCCACCATTCTCCTGCCTCAGCCTCCCGAGTAGCTGGGACGACAGGTGCCGCCATTACACCCGGCTATTTTTTGTAATTTTAGTAGAGACGGGGTTTCACCATATTGGTCAGGATGGTCTTGATCTCCTGACCTTGTGATCTGCCCACCTCGGCCTCCCAAAGTACTGGGATTACAGGCGTGAGCCACCGCGCGCGGCCTCTATCTTTGTTCTTTTTGCTGAAGATTACTTTGACTATTTGGGGTTGTTTGTGATTCCACAGGAATTTTGGAATTTTTTTTATTTGTGTGAACAATGTTATTGGAATTTTGATAGGGATTATATTGAATCTGTAGACTGCTTTGGGTAATATGGACATTTTAACAATATTGATTCTTTCCATTCATGAACACAGGATATCTTTTCATTTATTTGTGTCTTCTTCAATTTCTTTTATGAATGTTTATAGTTTTCAGTATACAGATCTTTCACTTTGTTTAAATTTATTTCTAAGTATTTTATGTCTCTATCTATTGTAAATGGAATTACTTTATTGATTTCTTTTTTGGACAGCTTGTTATCCGTAAATAGAAACCCAACTGATTTTTTAATGTTGATTTTGTATCCTGCAAATTTACTGAATTCATTTATTATTTCTAACTGTATTTTGGTGAAGTCTTCAAGGGTTTTTGTGTATATAATCATATCACCTGAAAATAGTGACAGTTTAACTTACTCCTTTTTGATTCAGATTCCTTTTATTTCTTTGCCTTGCCTAATTGCTCTGGCTAGGGTTTCTATTGAGAGTGAGAATCCATGTTTTGTCCATGATTTTGGAGGAACAGCTTTCAACTTTTTACCATTGAGCATATTAGCTGTGGAATTATCGTATATGGCCTTTTTTGTGTTGAGATACGTTCTTTCTATATGTAATTTTTTAGAGATTTTTATCATTAATAGATGTTAAATTTTGTCAAATACTTTTTCTGCATCTATTGAGATGATCATATGATTTGCCTTTCATTTCATTAGTGTGGTATATCACAATTAATGATTTGAATATGTTTACTTTTGCGTCCCAAGGATAAATATCACTTGACCATGGTGAATGAGCCTTTCAATGTGCTGTTGAGTTCAGTTTGCTAGTATTTTGTTGAGGATTTTTGTATCTATGTTCATCAGGGATATTTTCTTTTCTTATAGTGGTCTTGTCTTGCTTTGATATCAGGGTAATGGTGGCCTCATAAAATTTGTTTGAAAGTATTCCTTCCTCTTCAGTTTTTGAAAGAGTTTGAGAAGGATTGGTATTAGGTTTTTAAATGTTTGATAAAATTCAACGGTGAAGACTTTAGGGCCAGCCTTCTTTTTTTTCTTTTCTTTTCTTTCCTTTTTTTGATGGGAAACTATTACGATTTCAATCTTTTTACTCATTATTGGTCTGTTCAGATTTTCTGTTTCTTCATTATTCAGTCTTGGTAGGTTTATGTATCTAGGAATTTATTCATTTCTTCTAGGTCATCCAATTTGTTGATGCGTATTTGTTCATTCTAGTCTCTTAAGACCCTTTACATTTCTGTACTATCGGTTGTATGTGTTCCGATATTTTGCCCATTTTTAATGTGTTATTTTCTCATTGAGTTTTGAGAGTTCTTTATATATTCTAGATAGAAGTCCTTTTAAGATATGTAATTCATAAATATTTTCTCCCGCATTTTCAAAAGCAGACATTCTTAAGTGAAGTTCAGTTTATTTACTTGTTCTTTCATTTATTGTATTTTTGGTTTTGTATCTAAGAAATCATTGCCTAACTAAAGATCACAATCCTTTTTTTCTGTTTTTTAAAAGAAATTTTATAGTTCCTGGTTTTGCATTTCTCTCTGTGATCCATTTTGAGTAATTTTTTTAATATAAGGTGTGAGGTATGGATAAATTTTGTTTATATCTTTTTGCATATGGATATCTGATCATTCAAGCACTAGTTTTAGAAAAGCTATCTTTTTTTGTCACCAAATTGCCTTTTTACCTTTGTCAGAAACTAATCCATCATATATGTGTAGGACTATTTTGTATCCTTTTTTAAAAAAAAGTAAAATAAAATAAAATTACACTAGGAATACACAAGGAATTACATGAAGAATATGAGTATTTTATTGTAAAATTATAAAAATATAGAAGTATATGACGATTAGAGTAAATGCTTTTATAGGCCTTACTGTGCCGAACATCACTCTAAATGCTTTAAATAGATTAACACATTTGCTCTACAACAATTCATGAGATAGGTACTGTTATTTTTTCCATTTTACAGATGGGAACACTGAGGGCACAAAGAGGTCATGTAACTTGCATGTGGTCATGTAGCTAGTAACTGTTGGAGCTGTGTTCTTAATCACTTTATTATTTTCCTTCACCTCTACCCTAATCCAATGCCTTATCTCAAATATGACAACTGTTCTTTATTTCATTTGCAACTTTATCTACCTATGTAAAACACATGCAAAAGACATTTCATTTGTATTCATGTCTATTCTTTCTTCAACACCACTCTCTCGATTACTGTAGTTTTATAGTAAGACTGTAAATGAAGTGTGTGAGTCCTACAACTTTGAAGAGAATATGTATTCTGATGTTTAGGTGTAGAGTTTTTTTTCTAAATGTCACTTAGTATAATTTAGTTGGTAGGGCTGTTCTATTGTTCTGTAATCCTTGATGAGAGTTTGTCTGTTTTTCCTATCAAGTGCTGAGACCGTGTATTGAAGTTTCCTAGTGTTTTTATGGATTTTTTTTTATTTCTCCTTTTAGTTTTATAAGATTTTCTTTCATGTATTTTGAAACCCTGTTGTTAGGTGTACACATATTTATATTTATTTTGTTTTGCATAGTTGACCCCTTCATAATTAATGTCCCCCTTTATCCTTTTGCTAAAATTTACTTAGTCTGATATTAATAAGCTTTCTTATGGTGGGTTTGTGTAGTATCTCTTTTGCCAGGTTTGCACCAACCTAATATATCATTTTATTTATTTTATTTTATTTATGCCTATATATTTTATTTTATTTTATTTATGCCTATATATTTAAAATGAGTTTCTTGTACACAGCATACAGTTTGGTCTTGATTTTTTTGATCCAATCTGCTCTTTAAGTTTTAATTAGCAGTTTATAAGGTTTACATTTAATGTAATTTATGATTAGAATAAAAACCATCACATTGTTAGCTGTTTTATTTTTTAAATCTATTATTTTGATTTTGCTCCTTTGCAATCCATTCTTGAATATTTCATTTTAGCTCCATTATTTAATTATTATTGATTTTTCTATTAAAGAATTATTTTTGTCATTGCCCTAGGTTACATAATATGCGTCTTTGATCAGTCTATATTTAAATAATATTAGACTACCAGACATGTAGTATAAGAATTTAACAACAGTATTTCCCAGTTTCTTCCTTCCGTCATTTGTGGTGGTGTTGTCATACATTTTATTTTTACACATGCTAGAAAACAGTGCATTTTAACTTTTAAAATTTTGATATTTTGCCTTAGTTACCTTTTAAAGCAATTTAAAATAAGGAAATCAATTTTATATTACTTTCATTTATTCTATTTCTTAAACGCTTTATTACTTTGTGTATATGTCATACCTTACCAAGGTTTTAAAAATAAATGTTAATATTTTTAACTATTTGCATTTACAACACACCAGTCTTTGACTTCTGTTGGCTCTGTTAAAATTTGTCACCTTTAGATAGCTGGAAATGTGTTTTATTTTATAATTCTTTGTGCTCACTTGGAATTTCAGGACCATGGAACTGAGTATATTATAAGAGGTCCTTTGTCCTGATCTTCAAAGTCTGACAAGTTTACTGATCTTAAGCTCTTTCTAGAAGTTCTCTTTCTGAAGTTGAAGTGTAAGCCTGTTTAGTCTATATTTCTCTTTTAACTCTCTTTTATTCTTTTACTTCTCATGTGGTGTTTGGAGCATTTGGACCACATTGTCCTGCTTTTTAATGCTTTCTTATTAATAACCCTGTACATATATGAAAATAGTTATTGAGTGTATTCTTACCATCTCCTTTACATATTACCATCTCCTCTACACATTGAAAAGTAGGAGGGATGTCCCAGCTCCCTTGCCACATTGTGAAAGTGCAGACTATATAGAGTGCTAAACTTAAACCCTCTCCTTGAAGTCATATGGTTTGTTTTATTCCAGACATGTACCTTTAGGCAAGCTCTGGGATTCTGAAATTGGGTGGGTTTCCTTCAAAAACAACATTCATCTGAAGACCTAATTTATTTCAGAGCCTTCTCAATGCAGTAGCCCTAGGTATGTCACTTGTATAGCAATAAGGCAGAAGGAAAAGAGCAAGCTAGAAAACCTAGAATTTTCTGAGCAAACTATATTCAATTGTGATTTAAAAAAAGTACTGTTGACAGCTGGGGCTGGTCCTATAATAGAACTTATAATAAGCACTTGTCAGTTATGTGTGTTATTGCAAGAGACACTTATTTTCAAGCTTTCCTCTTTAATTCATGTCCAAAGCATAACATTTTCTTTTTGTCTTTTTCCCCCTCAAGGGGTGCTACATCCATTGTGTACAGATGCAAACAGAAGGGGACCCAGAAGCCTTATGCTCTCAAAGTGTTAAAGAAAACAGTAAGTTTATTTCATTATATAATGTCATCTCTAAGGGGCCTGTGACCTGGGAAGGCAAGAACCTGATTTGAAGAACAAAGGGGCCAGAGAGCTGTGATGTGCAAATGACTCGTTTGACTCTTGATTATCGGAGGGCAACCCAAATATGTTGTTGTCTGGTGGAAGTTGCATGAGTCTTTGAAAGCAACTGGATCTCACATTAGATGTGGTTGTGGGGAGAAGTTTGTCAAGGAAAGCCATTTAGAATTGGCAGGTAGAGCTTATTTTGATTATCAGGTATGTTCTTGGATATATATATATATACACATACACACACACACACATACACACTATATGATAATTTCAATATTTAAATATTAAAACAACTTTTTAATATTAGAAAAGCTTGCTATTGAAAAGAATTTGAAATAAAGCACAAATGTATTTGTTAAAGGAGTCATCAGATTCTAATTTGCCTTGATTTTCAAATGTTGCACTTGCTTCAGTAGAGTATAATTGAACAAATGTTAATTTTTCTGGGACTGAACCTGCTCATCTGGAAGTTTGTACTTGGAAAAGGAAGGTTTTTATTTGGGGATTGCTTCTTTTGCCCTACATTCATAGGTAAGTTGAGAAGCAAAAGTGACTTAGGCTTATCTCTAATGAGTAAGAAACACAGTAGATAGGAGTTCAAAATATAAATGCCAACACCTGTATAATACTGTCTATACCCTCAGAGAATATTTTGCCATTTTAATGCCCTGCTTTGATTTTGTGTTCTTATGCGGTTTCTACTCATAAAACCACAAAAGACAAGATATTCTTTTATAGTATATTCCTTTTCAAATTTCGTGTGAACAAATATGTGAAATGTGTATATATATATGAAAACCTATATATATATATAAAAACCTATATATATATAAACCTATATATATA
>NW_016809431.1:306054-321289 GCF_001698545.2 Rhinopithecus bieti
TATATATGAAAACCCAGTTGTAAAGTATGCTGAGAAGTATCATAAATTTTAAGTCAAATACATTTTAGGCCAAGGAATTTTATTCCTCAAGGCAGCTCAAAATTACCAGCTGTTTATGTATTGTCTGGCACAGGGAAATTGTAGAATCTTGTATAATGAAGAGCATAATAGTACAAGGTTTTCAGCCAAATAGAAATAGAATGACATTTTAAACAATCTGTTAGAATTTAAAGTCATAGCAAAATAACAAAAACAGTTTAATGAAAGTCAGTAATAATTTGAATGGCAGTTGCTACTAATGAATTCTATATTCTGAATTTTCTGTGTGTTGTAGGCAATGATTTAAGTTATTCCAGAATGTAGAGGAATCTTATGATGGATAAGATTTGGAATTTTCCCTTAATTTAGTTTCTTACAGTCATAAAATCTATCTGAACTAAGGATTATTAAAACTTTTATGAAATGGAATTTCCTGTTAAATATCTACTTCTTTATGAAAGACTATGGCATGTTTTGGCAGTAGTCATACACAAGATGTTTTAGGACTTGTTTATACCATTTCTTGTTGGTTAAAAAATTGTCAGTAAAATGTGTGAAGGGCTACTTGTTTTTCATAGTTGAGGAAACTTTGAGAGGGAAGAGATACATGAAAGTCTAGGAAATCAGCACTTAGAAATTACAGGTGAATGCTCAACAATCCCCAAGGACAACAGGCTGGTTTAAAGATCATTGGCTTATGTCAAAAGTCTTTGGATAAATTGGAGTAAGAGGTCTGTGAAGCCATTTGGTGGGTTCATGATGTATATTAATGTTGGGCAAGTAAAGCTCTGGTTCGTCCTTATTGTCTTCTCGCTGTTGTGAAAACATCTCCCTCAGAAGACAAGCAGGAAGAGCATGTGAATGAGAATGAAGTGTCAGATGGGACTGCAGAGTGGTGCTGTAAGGCAGATGTTGTCAAACAGTTACTGCTGTACCAAATGGAATGAGAGAAAATGCCCTGGAGAAACCTCAGCTTTGAATGTGAATTAGATAGAATCCCCAGTATTGTCTCCCAGGATAAATCATGCACAGAGATGTGTAAACGAGAGAAATAGCAGACAAAACCTCGAAGAGCAGTTGCCTCTAGCATTTCATTCCATATAGGTCATGGAGACTGAAACTTCCTTGTCTGAAGGAAATGAATGAAGCGTAAGAATCTATTTATAGAGGAAAAGTGATGTAGTGAAAATGTTTTCTTAGATAATTCAGCCAAGGGATCTGCTCCTGAGGAAAAAAAGGGGGGGTTCAGAAAACTTGAATTATTTTTGTAATCTATTAGGCTCACAAAATTGTTTTTATTAATGCAATTTTTTACTTCTTTTTTGGCCTTCAAAAATGGCAATTTTATGTGGTCCAACTAACCACTTTGGGACTACTGTATTACTTCAGTGGATGGTATGGATGGTTCCTTCAGTCCTCATTTTATGATTAGACCTAAGCCTTGAAACTTTGTCTGTCTGTCTGTCTGTCTATGTATGTATGTATGTATGTATGTATGTATGTATGTATGTATCTATCTATCTATCTATCTATCTATCTATCTATCTATCTATCCTCTATCGATTTCCATCCATCTTGGTTTTCTAGGGCTAGTCCAACAAACTGCCACAAACTAGATGACTGAAAAGAACATAAATTTATTCTCTTACAATTGTGGAGGCTGGAAGTCCAAAATCAAAGAGCTAGCAGGGTTGGTTCCTTCTTAGGGCTCTGAGGGAAGATCTGTTCCATGCCTCTCTCCTAGCTTCTGGTGACAGCCAGAAATCTGTGGCATTCCTTGATTTGTAGATCATCATTCTAATATCTGCCTCCAATTGTTACTAAACCAAACTTGAATCAGCTCACCCAGTGTGCAAAACAAACACACACACACACACACACCAGGACTTGCAGTGAGAGAAAGTGAGCCATTTATTGCTGGATGACAAGCAAGGAGAATCAGGCAACTCACACTTAAGACCCAAACTTCCCAATGGCTTATGAGTAAGGGCACACTATAAAAGGTAGGGGTACATTTCAGGCAAAGAGAAGTAACAGGCAAAATCATAAATCAATATATGGAGGTTATACATTGGTTTGGTCCAAGGAGGTGGGAGTATCTTTAAGTAGAGGCTAACAAACAGGTGGATTCTGAGACTCTTTGATTTACAGTTGGTTAAGGAAGCAACATTTTGTCTAAAAACTTGGGGTCAGAAGAAAGGAGTGTTAAGTTCTAGCCTTTGGGTATGACTCTCTGTAGGCTTTCAAGGAAGAAGTTTAGGATAAGGACAGTACTCAGCGTTCACTTCTTAGTTCCGCCTTATCTGAGGTCTACATGACAGTGGTTGGCATTTTTCATCTGGTGAGGGTCAAGATTTCTGAATAACAACTCAAGGATATGAGATGCTATCTTTAGTTTCTATAAGGAACCAAGCATCTTGTGACTCTTAACTTACTTGAATGAATATTGTTTAAGGTATTATTACCTTTTAAATTAGTGGATTATTTATATTTACTTTTCAAATTGCTGGTTGCAGGGCTAGCTAGATGCCGAAATCTCCCTAGAAGGAACTCAAAATTTTTCTTTAACTCCATGCTGGGGGGGCTAGGGGAGACTGGCAGTCCCCTAAGAGGGATCTCTGCTCCCGCTCACAATGTCACATGGCAGTCTTCTCCCTGTGTGTCTTTATATCATCTTACCTCTATGCACGTCCCTGTCCAAATTTCTCTCTTCTTGTAAAAACACCAGTCCTCTTGGATTAGGGACCCACCCTACTCCAGTATAACCTAATCTTAATTAAACTAATTGTATCTGCAACAACACAATTTCCAAATTAGGTCACATTCTGAGGTACTGGGAGTTAAGATAATGCCTCTTTTGAGGGAGATTTAATTCTACCTATCTATAAGGGAGGATCTCTAAGATGAATTTTAAAATATTCCATTCAATATTTTATCATAATTTAATGTATAAATATTTTTAAGTCTGAGAAAGATTTCCTCCGACTGTCTCAGACTTAAAGTGAGAGACTTTTAAAAGTCTATTTTACAGTTAAATTTTTGATAACATGAATCTTCTTTCTCAGGATCTGTCTAAACACTTTTCCTTGCAAGTTTACCTAAATTCCATTTTGTGGCAATATCAAGGTCTTCTCTCATAGCTTAATAAAATAATTAGGAAAATTTAGTTTACACTAACAAAAGAGACGTATTTTCCATAAAAACCCTGAACATCAATGAGATTTCATTAAGTACTCAAATATCTGGGTTTTAATAGATGAATGCTCTGACTTATCCATAGGAATACAGACTAAGGCACCAGCTCTTATGGTGGTCGGGTGCAGGACAGAGTCAACACTGACAATTAACATAAAGTGAATTGTCATGTTTAGACAACTAGATATTAAGGTTGGCTTAATATCTAGTCTTAATATCTGTCTTAATATCGTTGTGATAAATTAACAGGTAATTATAATATGAGACATTTTAAGTTAATATATATTTTATAAATGGGTATAGCATCGTGTGTTTAATATATAGAGAGCTACATTTCAAAGAACTGGAATGCATTAATTTACATATCAGCCAGCATCATAAAATCTGCAATTTACTTTCAGATAGTTCAACAACAACAACAAAAATTGTATGTGTATGCGCAGGTTAGGGCAGAGAGGAAAATCAAATATGGCAAAAATAAACAATTACTGTAGTATATTAGCATTCATTCTGGTATTTCAACGTTTCAGATACATGAGCATTCTCATAATGAGAAGTCTGTGGAAAAACATAATTCAACGTTGAGATCCTGTTCGCATAATTGAACACTTCTGGCTATTCAGAAAGCATTTTAAGATTTTGCACTCTCTAAATGTTATGACAAACATCAGTGACTCACTGTTATAAATGTATTGAAGAGCCAGAAAACAGAAAATGATAATTGAACCAACTTTTTATTGTATTGAAAAAACCCTGGATGTTTCCTGTAACAATATCTATTTGTCTGATTGTGTCATTAATGGGGATAAGGCTTTCATGGTGTTAACTGTAAACAAGAGAGGAAAATGGATTGAAGTGCCTTTTTGGTTGTTTGTTTCCTTTTTTTCCACTTAGTATTAGTGACTCTTGTACTGAAGAAGTCATCATTTCCCTAGACATGACATTCATCCTCTCCTTTGGTGGGGATGGCCTAAGTGCAATTTTTGTTCCCCATACAGACTACGTTATCTTGTATATATTGTCTAATTTGCTTGTGATTATCAGTGGAAATTTAACTTTGAACTTTGTAAATCATGAATCAAGGGTGAAGGAAACAAAGCTAACTTTTTTCTTTCATGCATCAGCTCTTCAGTATATCCACTGTATGTGATATTTGAAGTAGAGTAGAAAGATTTTATTAAGTTACCTTGAGTCTTTAAAGGATTTTGACAGACATGGCTAGTGGGGACAACCAGTGTGTTAACAAGATGTAATCTTTTTATTGATGTTAAATGATGAACTTAAAACTATGTGAAAGGAAAAAAATAAATGTGGGAAAGTGTCAAAATTTGAACAAATTAAGCAGATGGAAAATTCAAACTGGACTGAATTTTGCTGAGTTAAATGGAATCCCAGCTTTTGAAGAATGACATCATGATGACTATGGAGTCTCTATTTCAGGAGTAATTCACATGAATTATAGTTTACCTCTCTTCCTTAGAAATATATACCTCAGAGTGTATCTAAATGACCACATGTCAGACTATAAATGTGACCTATTTTCAAGGAGAACTGATTGAGATTTAAGAAAATTATGCTCCACTAATAATTTATAGTATCTCTAGAATTTTGGAAACAGATATTTGAACTTCAGAATTCAGATGAAGTTTCTAACTGCATAGCTCAACTCTTGGAAAAGCTTGTATTAATCTAACTGTAAAATACATACCTCTCATTGAAATACCTAGTATTGAGTCTGATATCTAATCTCAGTGTGTAAAAATCATAATTTCTAGGTATTCTGACTCTCCTTAAAAATTGCTATGTAGTAGTGGGGTGATGTTGTGGTCTGTGGTGCCAGGCAGACTGAGTTTAGGATCACTTCTGCCACTTACTAATTGTGTGACTTTACAAGTTATAGAACATCTGTCAATCTGTTTCTTCATCTTTAAAATGAGTTTAAGAGCATCTAGGTCAGAGTATCCTACTAAAGATTAAAATAAATATTTCCCAGCACACAGGAAGCATGTAATACATGATGAACATTATTGTTATTCATTGGAATGAGTTCACACAGATATTTCATAAGAGTACCAGTTCGTTCTATGTAATTTTAATGTTCTCATTAGCTTGATTTAAAGTCAAACAGTAAGTAGCACAGATGATTTTTATGCACTTCTGTATGAACAAAATTAACTATGTTTGTTTTGGAGTACTTTTGAAATTACTGCTAAAAATTGATACATATTCTTTTCTTACTATCAATAAAATGTAATGTGGCACACAATAAGGATTTCTGATCCTGTGACCTTCTGCTTAGGTAAATCTCGGATGCCTATAATATCTAGATTTAAAACACTTTCAACCCTAAGCTCTTTTCTGTATGATTCTTACCTTGGAGCAGTGTGCCTAGATCCATAATAGAAAAAGCAGTTCCAGGTCTAATTTTTGCATGTTTTAGTTATTATAATACCAGTTAGGTTCTAGAAAGGTTTTGCTTGAGTAATTTAATGAACATTCACCTAGCAAATGTCTCAAAATTCTACAAAATTTTCCGTAAATGTTGGTTTGATTTTTTTTAATTCTCTTCTCAATTGAAGAACCACACATTGTGGTTTGCTAATCATTCTGTGAGTTGGTTTTTAGCTTTCATTTACTTGTCCTTACATTCTTATGAGTTAACATTTGAGTATATAACTATGATGTTGCAGGGGAATCTGAAGATTAAGTTATAGAATACATAGGCTTTGTTCCAGTTTCTTGGTAGATGAGTCTCCAGGATGTCTCCATTGGAGATTTTCAGATTTCTCAGTTTTAAACTGGGGATAACACCATTTATACCGCTGGGTAAACTGAGGATTACCTGAAGTTTTATATCTTTATATCTATGCTCATTTGTATTGCCTGGCATGTATTAGGCATTCTTCAAATGTGGGCTGTGTTCTCTGTTCTAGTCTTCTTTTTCTTTTTAACTTTTAAATCTCATGTCAACTTCCCCAGAAGATTTCTTTAGGAAGAATATACTACGTTTATATAGAGAACTATGTTTGAGTCTAGATGTATTGTATTAATTGGCCAAGTGATGGGCACTGACCAATTGACAGACATTAGCTCCTACATCCACCAGTCTTTTTATACACAGGTACACATGTGTGCATATCTCTTTACAAGGAAACAAGCAACTTGGAATTTTCTTTTTCTTTCTTTTTTCTTTTCTTTTTTTTTTTTTTTTTTTTTTTTTTTTTTTGAGACGGAGTTTTGCTTTTGTTGTCTAGGCTGGAGTGCGATGGTACCATCTTGGCTCACTGCAACCTCTGCCTCCTGGGCTCAAGTGATTCTCCTGCCTCAGCCTCCTGAATAGCTGGGATTACAAGTGCACACCACCATGCCTGGCTAATTTTTGTATTTTTTTTTTTTTTTAAGTAGAGACGGGGTTTCACCATGTCAACCAGGCTGGTGGCTAGTCTCGAACTCCTGACCTCAGGTGATCTGCCTGCCTTGGGCTCCCAAAGTGCTGGGATTATAGGCATGAGCCACCGCGCCCAGCCACAACTTGGAATTTTAAATCACTTTATGATTTTAAAATGGTACTCATAAAAATAATATGTCATACTTTGTGAGGTAGGTACTATCACTATTTTATAGATGCATCTCCAAGAGATTGAATAACATAAACTTGGTGGCTTATACAATAGAAATTTAGTTTTCACAGTTCTGGAGGCTGATATGTTCAAGGTCAAGGTGACAGCAGATTTGGTGTGTGGTGAGGGCACTCTTCTTGGTTTACAAAAGACTGTCTTCTCACTCTGAGTTCAAATTCAAAAGATGCAGGGAGGAAGCAAACTTTCTTTTGTCGCTTCATAAAAGGGCACTAATTCTATCATGAGGGCTCCACCCTCATGATCTAATTACTTCCCCAAGACCCATCTCCAAATGCTATCACATTGGAGATTTAGGCTTCAGTGTGAATTTTGAGGGGACACAAATACTTAGTCCATATAGTAATCACCAAATTCCAAAATGTTGATAGCTTTAATGATATAAAGCATGTAGAAATCAATGAAGAAAAGCACCAAAGCCCTAATAAAAACTTAAAATAGCTATTATTTATAGAATGTTTATTATGTGCTAGAGAGTGGTGGATTCTCAGTTTCAAGGTGAGAAAACTAAGGGTCAGTATCTTGTTCAAACTTATGCTGTTCACAAATGGCAAAATATTTGGAAAGATACTTTTTAGAAAAAACTAAAATGATAATCTTTTATAGCCATTAACAATAGAAATAATCTTAAATTAATAAGACAATACTTTTTACTACTATCTTAGTTTGTTTTGTGCTGCTATAACATAACATCACAGACTGAATAATTTATAATGAACACAAATTTACTGGCTCAGTTCTGGAGGAGGCTGAGAAGTCCAAAATCAAGGGACCAGCATGTGGTGAGGGCCTTCTTTCTGTGTCATCTCATGGCAGAATAGCAAAGAGAGAGAGAGAGAGAGAGGGAAGGAGGAAGAGAGAGAGAGAAAGAGGGTACCAAACACGTGCTTTTATAAGGAAACTGCTCTTGAAATAACAGCATTAATCCATTCATGGGAATAGTGCACCATCATCCAAACACCTCCCTTTAGGCCCCACCTTTCAACCACAGAACTGAGTATTGTGTTTCCAACACATGAGCTTTGGGGAACACAGACAAACCATACCACCACTAACTAAACAAAGAATAAAAAATAACATCTAGCTTTGCCCAGGATTTGGGAAAAGGATTCCCTCACATTCTGTGGATGGGAGTGCGAAATTGACACAGACGTTGTGAAATCGTTCCCCATTCCTCATTTTGCATCACCTACTATAGGAAATGGTTTCTCAGTGATAAGGGTGGGTGTGGTTGGAGGTAATGCTCAGAGTACAAGGTTTATAGAAAGCCAAGTACTTAGAGAATCTGAAATGGTAGTAACTACAATATATTGAGGAATTACTGTGTGCCAGGAACTTTGCATACATTATTGCAATAAAAATGTGTTGCATGCAAAAATAAATAATCTCATGTTTCCTCACATGGTCTTTGTAAGGTCAGCCTTGGTTTCTGAGGCTCAGAGAGGCTAGCTGCCCACAACCATCGAGATAGTAAATACAGGCCGGGCGTGGTGGCTCAAGCCTGTAATCCCAGCACTTTGGGAGGCCGAGACGGGTGGATCACGAGGTCAGGAGATCGAGATCATCCTGGCTAACACGGTGAAACCCCGTCTCTACTAAAAAATACAAAAAAACTAGCCGGGCAAGGTGGCGGGCGCCTGTAGTCCCAGCTACTCGGGAGGCTGAGGCAGGAGAATGGCATAAACCCGGGAGGCGGAGCTTGCAGTGAGCCGAGATCCGGCCACTGCACTCCAGCCTGGGCGATAGAGCGAGACTCCGCCTCAAAAAAAAAAATAAAAAAATAAAAAAAGAGATAGTAAATACAGAGCAAGATTCTGGAAATGAATTTGGGTCTTGGATTTCACTTTTTTTTTTTTCGTCCACTAAGGGGTTGGAAAACTACATATATTAATGTGTGACTGTTTGAGGTCCTTGTTATATGGATATTATTATCATCCTCCAAGGAAAGTAGCTAGGTGTGTTAAAGAATAGAGAAGGAAAAATAAACTTAGGAAAACATACCTGTAAACATTTTGGGCAGCATTTAAATGAGAATTCTTGGTAGAAGTAAACTTGTCTCTATTTGTAGATTATATTTTTTAAATATAGAAAACTCAAAAGAGTACACAAACTATATAAGAACTAATAAATCATTTCAATAAAGTTTCAGAATATATAAATGAGGTACCAAAATAAGTTACATTTCTGTACACTAACAAACTATCTGAAAAAGAAATCAAGAAGATAATCTCTTTTATAACAGCATCAAAAATTTAAAATGCTTAGGAATAAATGTAACTAAGGGGTGAAAGAGCTGAACTCTAAAAACTATAAAACATTGATGAAAGAAATTGAAAGCACAGAAATAAATGGAAAGGTTAGTTCATGGAGTGAAAGAATTAATATTGCCAAAATGTCAATACCACCCAAAGTGATCTACAGATTCAATGCAATCTCTATCAAAATTCCAGTGAATCCAAAGGAAATAAGGTCAATACATTAGAAAGGTACTTGCACTCTCATATTCATTACAGCATTATTCACAACAGCTAAGATGAGGAAGCAGCTTTTGTCTGTCAATAGATGAATGAGAAAATGTGGTATGGATAATGGAATATTATTCAACCTTAAGAAGGAAAAAATAATCCTGCCAATTGTGACAACATGAATGATCTTGGAGGACACTATGCTAAGTGAAATATGCCAGACACAAAGTCAAATACTGCATGATCTCACATATATGTGTAATTTAAAAAGTTGAACTTAGAGACAGTAGAAAGATGATTATCAGGGGCTGAGTGCAGGAGGAAATGGAGGTATGTAGGTCAAAGGGAACAAACTTTCAGTTATGTAAAATGAAGAATTTCTACAGATCAAATGTATAGCATGGGAAGTATAATTAATAACACTGTATTGGTATACTTGAAATTTTCTAGGAGTAAATGTTAAATGTTCTCACCACAAAAAAATAACTATGTGAGGTGGTGGATTTGTTAATTAGCTTGATTGTGGTAATCATTCTGCAATGTGTACATCAGAAAATCACATTGTACACTTTAAATATGTGTAATTTTTATTTATCACTTATACCACAATAAAGCTGAAAAATAGCTACTTGGGAGGCTGAGGCAGGAGAATCACTTGAATCTGGGAGATGGAGGGTACAGTCAGCCAAGAACTCCAGCCTGGGCAACAGAGCGAGACTCTGTCTCAAAAAAAATAAATAAATAAATAAATAAAAATTACAAAATAAATAAGACTCCTTTGGGGCAAGAGGAGGAAGCTTATCTAGCCTCTCACACCTTAGTGAGTGGGAACCACCAACCTCTCTAGGGAGATCCTCTACACTTTGCCACTGTGCCCTCAACCAGGCAGACTCAGGATGCACAATGGAGATTCCCTGCTCTGTCTTTTTCTACCTAAACTTTGGGAACATGGAAAACTGACCATGAGCCATGCATTTTCTAATTGCTATGATGTACATAAGAGGGATGGATGGTTCAATCTGGATTAAAGATATGCATCATTATACGCTGCTATTGGCCACTTTTAACTTCTTGCTGATGTGCTCTGGAAGTACAGGCAAGGTCACCTTGGTCAGTGATGGAGAAGAGAATAATAAATCACCAGCTCAAATAGACTCAATTGAGATCTTAGAACACATTAAGGGAAGTAGCTTGCAGATAACGAGCTGTGTCAAGTGAAGTGAAACTTCTTCAAGCATTCTGTCAGTTGGAACCTATTGATTTTCACAGGAACTATCAAACCAGGTCTCCAGGAGTAGGAACAGGGATATTGCTATTCAGTTTGTGACAAGAATATATGTATAAGAGAGCAAAGGTGGCGGGGCAGAATGTTAAAGTCTTGGCCTGATTTGTATGCTTTACCATTCAAGAATACACTTGAAAGTCAGAACATTCTTCCAGAGCCTTCATTATTATGATTTGATGCATTTTCTTTATTGATATAAACACTGCTAGAATTTATTACAATTCTGCACTTATTCATCTTCTCATTGTATCAATCTCGTATAGGTATTTTGTTGCCCTTTAGAAAATAAACACTACAATTCAGAAGCAGACTGATGAGAGAGAAAGACAGAGAGAGAGAGAGAGAGAGAGAGAGAGAGAGAGAGAGACAGAGACAGAGACAGAGACCATGAGCTAGAGCACCAACAGGCCTGAGTGCTGTTGCCCAAAAGATGAATTTACTTTGCTGGTATGCTATCCACTCAAATTATGACATTGAACCCCTTAGTACTTTTATAACCATTGGGCAATTGGAACTAAAGTGATTTTCACCTTTAAATGGAGTTTATGGAGCAGAAAAAGGAGATGTATAACCAACTAAAAACAGAGGAAACCTCAGAAGGAGAGCTTATGTTACTTCACTCTAGTAGAAGCAGGAGTTTAAGAACTTCTCAGAGAGCTCAGTGGGAAATGCCTTGTAACTGAAGGGGAGGTTCTGGGGCACTAGAAAAGTTGAGAGAAGCTCGGGGTCAGGAGATCAGAGCTGGAGAGTACTATCCAGTAGACCACAACCAGGGGAGCTGAGAGAGCCAGAAGGACACAGGCAAGCAGACTTAGGATTCATACCTTAGTGAGAAGGGGAAAGCTATCATCTTAGTGTTAACAGGGAAAAATGTGTTAATAATTTTTAATTTGTATTTTTTTATGGTACAAAAGTTGAGTGGTGGTCAAAGTTGCATCTAGCTGGTCAATCTAAGGAGAGGAGAAAAGAAGGCTAAAAAAGGATCAAGTCATGGAACTCCAAAACCATTAATTTTCTAGAAGAGGGAAAATGAACTATGTACAGAGGATACTAATAAAAGAGATCCATATAGTTTTCAGTATTGAATTAGTATTAAACCTTTTTTAAAATTAAGCACTCACAAATCACCATATGTCACATCACTCTTTTTAACAGTAAAGGAGCATAATGCCAATAAGAATGGAACGCACATTTAATTATTAATCACTGTGTAATGTAGTACTGCTTTCACATGTTAACACAAAGCTCCCCAAGGAGGTGTTTTTCTTATGGGAGTTTTAGAGAAGTGGCATGTTCAAAATACACAATAGTATGTATCCTAGGACTCAGGGCTTTTGAATTCCAAATCTGGGCATTTTTATACATGCCATGAAGGCCCTGATAGAGACAAAGGCAAAAAAGATTCAGGAATGATTTTGGTCCAGATTTGGGACTAAAACTAGATGTTTCTCCTTATTTACCTGATAAAGGATGATTAAGACTTCATTGACATAGGCACAGAGAAGCTGAGTGCCGCTTCTAAGTTACACTCTGAAGCATGGGCAAATAATACTCCCTGTGTGCACATAATGGAAGCAACATGTTATTTTTGCCAAATTCTGTTAAAACCTGAGTTTAGTGAGTCTCACATACAGTATCCACTGGCAAATGAAAGAAAAACCACTGGGAACTGTGAGATATACAGACTACACACATGGCTTGATGTGACTCTTAACTCTTTGTCTTAGTGGTAGATGGGATGCAGTATGACCACAAATGTGGCTATATATGTCAGATTCCAATTTCTTTGCTACTGCAAGAATCTGTCACAGGATAAATTCAGTTAAAGTTACCTATACTTACCTCTACCCCAAAGTTGAAGAATATCAGATGGATAGTTATATCTAAAAGAACATATCAGATGGATGTTTTTCCCCCACACAGTCTACCAGTCTGTCACTGGCAGGACTTTTCTCTTTTTTTTAACTTTTATTTTAGGTTCAGGGGATACATATGCAGGTTTGTTATATAGGTAAACTCGTGTCATGAGGGTTTGTTGTACAAATTATTTCATCACCCAGGTACTAAGCCTAGTACCCAATAGTTATTTTTTTGCTCCTCTCCCTCCTCCCACCCTTCACCCTCAGGTTGGCCCCAGTGTCTTTTGTTCCTCTCTTTGTGTCCGTATATGCCCATCATTTAGCTCCCACTTATAAGTGAGAACACATGGTATTCGGTTTTCTGTTCCTGTGTTAGTTTGGATAATGGCGTAGGGATAACAGCCTTCAGCTCCGTCCATGTTCCTGCAAAGGACATGATCTCATTCTTTTTTATGGCTGCATACTATTCTATGTATATATGTACCACATTTTTTTATTTAGTTTACCACTGATGGACATTTAAGTTGATTCTATGTCGTGGCTAGTGTGAAAAGTGCTGCAGTGAACATATGTGTGCATGTGTCTTTATACCAGAACAATTTATATTCCTTTGGACATATACCCACTAGTGGGATTGCTGGGTCGAATGGTAGTTCTGCTGACAGCTTTTTGAAGAATTGCTTTCTACAATGGTTGAACCAATTCACACTCCCACCAACAGTGTATGAGTTGTCCCTTTCCTCCACAACCTCACCAGCATCTGTGATTTTTTTTTTATTGATAATAGCCATTATGACTCGTGTGAGATGGTATTTGAATGTGGTTTTGATTTGCATTTCTCTGATAATCAGTGATGTTAAGCTTTTATTCATATGCTTGTGGGCCACATGTATGTCTTCGTTTGAAAAATGTCTGTTCATATCCTTTGCCCACTTTGTAATTGGGGTTATTTGTTTTTTTCTTATAAATTTGATGACGTTTCTTATAAGTTCAGGATATTAGACCTTTGCAGGGTGCATACTTCGCAATAGTTTTCTTCCATTCTGTAGGTTGTATGTTTACTCTGTTGAGTTTCTTTTGGTATGCTTCTGCACAGCAAAGAGCTTCTGCTCTTTAGTTTGATTAGATCCATTTGCCAATTTTTTGCTTTTGTTGCAGTTGCTTTTGGCATCTTCATGAAATCCTTGCCAGTTACTATGTCCAGAATGGTATTGCCTAGGTTGTCTTCCAGAGTTTTTATAGTTTTGGGTTTTACCTTTAAGGCTTTAATTCATCTTGAGTTTGTTTTTATATATGGTGTAAGGAAGGAGTCCAGTTTTAATCTTCACTGCCAGCATTTTTCTTTGAGATTTTAGGATCAGAACAATCTAGAACTGTTTTTACCATCATGATATCAGGACATATTGAGCATCCTGATCAGTTTCAAGGAGTGACATAAATAATAAAGTACTGTAAACTGTATATGATACCTTTTATTGATAAAGCAGATCCAAGATTATCATCCTCATCTTTTAAATTTTGATGTATTTTTAGGAAGGGGAACGTGAGTGAGTGTCAAATGAAAAATTTACCCACCACACTTATATCCGCAAAAAAAAATGTATCAGTATCCTCTGTTTTCTACAACAACATTTATTCTGAACCTGAATTCCTCTTCTATCACTGGATACCTGGGAGGAAAACATACTAAAAATTTCCAGTCAAATATATCTTAGTTTCTTCTCATTTAAGAGTCTCTTTTAGTTTAAAAGTATTTCTTTAGGGTGAAGATTGAGTTCAGCTCTCTCTCAGAGCAATGTTTTCCTTACCCTGTTCTTTCCCACTGGCCTCTGGCTTAGGTAACCCAGGGAAGCATGGTGAGCATGAAGAGGCCACATACCAGGGCCACTGCCAGATGCTGTCTGCAGTAGAGACTTGGCTAGGTGAGGGTATCTACAGCTACAGATGACTAGGGACAGATCCTGTGCTCCCTGGCTCTATGGGAGAGGCCAATAAATACTGAACACACGTTCAGAGACCAAACCAGTCCAGGGGTCACAAGCCCCTTGGCCACCATATCCTTTGAAACCTGACAGTCTTGGAAAATATCAGAGATGGAGAAATAATAGGGCATAAACATGGAACGTGTGCATATTACCCAATTAACTCTTACATGAAGCTTTTAAACTGTGAGCATTTCTACTCAGAAGAGACTTACAGACATGCTGATGGGAGAGTGCTTTGAGGATGTGCACATCACTGTATGGAGAAAGATGCTGGGAAGGACTGAGCTGACGCATGTTTGTTTATCTGGTCTTTCAGAGAAAAGTGAAGCTCTGGGTTCAATTCATGTTAAAATACTACCTCAGAAAATCTAGACTTCTACATCTAGAAAGAATATATTGCTATTTTCACGATATTGATTCTTCCTATCCATGAGCATGGTATGTTCTTCCATTTGTTTGTGTCCTCTTTGATTTCACTGAGCAGTGGTTTGTTTATTGCGGCACTATTCACAATAGCAAAGACTTGGAATCAACCCAAATGTCCATCTGTGACAGACTGGATTAAGAAAATGTGGCACATATACACCATGGAATATTATGCAGCCATAAAAAAGGATGAGTTTGCGTCCTTTGTAGGGACATGGATGCAGCTGGAAACCATCATTCTTAGCAAACTATCACAAGAACAGAAAACCAAACACCGCATGTTCTCACTCATAGGTGGGAACTGAACAATGAGATCACTTGGACTCGGGAAGGGGAACATCAC
>NW_016809431.1:321568-356976 GCF_001698545.2 Rhinopithecus bieti
AAAAAAAAAAAAAAAAAAAAAAAAAAGAATATATTGCTATGGGGCAACACTGACAATGGAATTTTTTTCTCAAACCTCAAATCATTAAGATCTCTAGAATCTCTGTCTTTCCCATTCCAGACCCAGAGTGTGATTATATTATTTTTTGGTTCAACATTAATTTCTTCTGTACTTTTCTGGTCACGAATAACTCTAGAAGAATCAAGTAAAAGCCTCTCTTTCTACCAAGGTTTGAGCATTCATGAACAATATTAGCCAGGTTCTTTGAAAAAGGTCTGAATTGTCCTTGAAAGAATAGGCAGTGAGCTAAGCTTTCTTCTAAGAGCATCCAGGTTTTTATTTTTTCCATTGAACCCTAAGATGTATTTGATGAAGCTTAAAATGTTAATACTTTCAGGAGTATTATTTTTATTATTTAACAGTATACAAAGTCAAGCTTTTTTAATACAGTTAATTACTTGGGTTTATAACTAATAGAAAATCACTTAGTTTTAAGGATCAAGCAAAAGATCAAAGGAATATCTCAGGGTCTCTGAGTGTATATAATATTGCACCCTTTAATCACTCAAATTAAAGTTTGGGAATTGTGCACGTAAGTCATTGTTTTTGACTGGAATAATATACAATGAAAACCTAAATTTCATTATTTTCATGCCTTCTTGATAATTTAAAAATCCTGATCATATATAATGGTCATAAAAATTACTAAAATTACTGTCTTTACCATATAAAAATTACTAAAAGGAACTAAGAAGAAAGGACGAAGTATATTACACCTCTGTTAGACTTGAATATATAAAGGACATGATTGATACCCAGGTTTATAGTCAACTTAGATGTGACCCTGGTGGTCAACAGTAATTAGTAAACATATGAAATGGTCTTAAAACCTCCCTAAAGTTTAAACAGGACGGTTCAGCTCTTATCTTAGTCTTCAGAAAAGGTGAGGGTAGGTATTTATTTAAATGCAAATAGGCATTAGTTTTCTTTTTGATTAACCTCAGGCAGGCGGATTATATTAGGATATAGTGTAGAATTCTGATGAAGTTGTCATCCACTTTCAGAAAAAAATTTTTAAATAACAATAAAAATAAAATTATGTTTCATGTTTAGTAGATACTTTCTCTGAGTAGGGGTGGAACACTTTCATAAATCCCTATATTTCTAAACTTAGTATGCTGCAATTGTAGTGCTTTCTCTGTCAAGAATTAGAAAATTGGAAACAGAAGACTAGAAATGCTCATTTTGATTTGAAAAGTCGTTCTAGGAGAGGCGCTGAGATTTACTGAACATTTCATAGGGACTAGGAAATTTCACACATATTCTTATTCAATCCTTAAAACAATAATATTCCAGAAAAACAATTATTATCCCCATTTTACACATGATGAAATTGAAGCAATCCTCATATATATTAAGGGACTTGATTAAAAACTCTAAATGGTCAAGCCAGGATTCAAATTGAATTCTTTAAAAAATGTACAGACAAGGATGCTGATTACAGAATATGTTAGTAATACATTTTAAGGAAGCATTCGTGTCTAATATTAGGGCTAGGCATTGATGATATTGGGCCCTTAGGAAGGTATGTTACATTCTGCTTATGGATATTAGATATTCATAAAATTTTTATTATGTTTTGTGAAAAGGTAACAAAATTTCAAATATTTTATATTCGAAAATGTAAAAGAAACATGCATACATATCTGAAAAGAAATAAACCAAAATGCTAATGATTAGTTGTGTTACAATGGTAGATGTATTCCTCATTCTTTTATATTTTCTGTATTTTAAATGTGACTATGATACTTTTATAAAATATATAATATGTGTTGATTTCCTTCTATCCCTGACAGCATGAATCTTAAAAAATAATTTGGGAGGCTTAACATTAATTCTCCCTTTGTTAATCAGTTTCTTTTTCATAAGACCGTGCTGATGCTGGCACCTTCCTGGGAAATATGAGGAGTAAAGACCCAGCCAGGCTGTGTGCCCATGGAGGGCACAGAGGCAAGTCAAAATATCCACAGCTGCATCCGTAGAATTATTTTCTGCTTACCAAGGATATCATAGCTGCTTCTTTGGGAATGGATAGTACATTCCAATTCTCACCATTTTCATTTTCTAATCTCTACCACTTCATTCTCTTTTAATCACTCTGTGGTTGTGTTTGATACAAATGATGGAACACTCAAATTAAAGGCAAGATGTGCTGTTGGAAGGAAAAGTACAGGATTTCTGTCTGGCAACTATAAAAGGTCTATAGCCTGAGATGGAGAGGAGTGAGCAGGAGTATCAGTACTTGCTACAGTGGATTTAGAAGGTCAGTAACTTCACCTGTGCATTCATAATTTATATTTTTCCAAGTGTTCTTCACTTACCTTAAAAGAGAATCTAGAGGCTCTAGAGGATCTGGATACTTAGCTCTGGCTATGAAACAGAAATTCTCCACTCCGTTGGTGTCAACAACATGAAAAAAATGTCATGTAGACTTAAGTTGCAGGATGAGAACTGACTAACCAATTCTAACGTCGTCTAATCGAAGCTTAATGTTAAACCAGAATTTTTTTCTTTGAGCTGCCAGCCTTTTGTGTTCAATCACCAGCCTCCATACCTCATTCATTCATTTAACAAATTATTAAATGCCAGGTATTGTTAAATAATGCCAAAGATAGCATATGTAGAAAATGGACAAGATCCTTTCTGTCATAGAACTCATGCTTCAATGGAAGAAACAGATGATGAATTACTAATTAAATGATAACATAGCTTTTTGTAACTGTTATAAAATATTGAATGGTATGACTCATGGTGTGTATATGTGTGTATGTGGTATGTGTGTTAGTGTGTAACTACTTTTGATGGAATGGTCAGGAAAGGCCTCTCGGTCACTCTCAGTGAACAGAGTGAAAAAGGAGGCCTGATGGAAGAGGAAATAGCAAATGCAAAGGCCTTGAAGCTTGGTCTAGAAGTTGAATGGCCTGCATACGAGGACAGTGACATCAGACCAATAGGGTGAGGCCAAGCCGTCCTAAGTTTTAAGGTCTATGGCAAAGAGTTTATACTTATTCTAAGCACAGTGGGACTCCAACAAAGGCATTTAAGCTGCGAGTATCATGATCTGATTTACATTTTAAAGGTATCATTCTGGATGCTGTGTGCAGAGGGAATGAATATAAAGGATAAGGGTCAAAGCAGTGAGGCAAGTTAGGAAATATTATAATATTGCCATTGCCTTTAAAGTAGGAGAGAAGTCAGACCAGAATGGTGACATGAAATAATCAATTTTATTTCCTCTACTCCCAGGTGAAGAAGTGAAGAAAGAATGCAGAGGCAACACTAGAGAGGTTTTCTGTGAAGGGAAGCAGAAATATGCTTTGGGAGCAGGAGGGTATGGTAAGGGACTGAGAGACCTTTTTAAAGATGAGAAGTATTAAATCAGGGTCATGCTCGTATGTTCTAGATCCTAGGGAGATGCGGATAAAAGAAGCAAGAGAAAAAAGTGCTGGGTAAAGACATGAAGATCCTTCTTCTGCTTTATCTATCAGGTTCTTTCCCTCTTCGTCCTGCCTTTGCTAAGCCCAGCCTCTTTCTGGTGAGAGTCGGGCATTAGCCAAATTCTTTGTATTAACTTTGTTTAGCTTGTTATATCTCCCAGGAATATTTTAATCCTATTCCATTCATTGCAAAATAAAAAGACCGTTTCCTGTGAAAATAATTTCTGGCATCTGCAAGCACATAGGTTTGTATTTAGAATCTAAGAGTGAAGGGGCAGAGGTAACTCCCTTTGGAGACGCTGCTCTGTTCTGAATCTACCTGTCTTACAAAGGCTTTGAGTTCTGAAATAGAAGTGTCTTTCTAGGTTAAGCTTCCCACAGGCACTCTTATTTTGCCTTAACTCTATTTCAATCCTGGGCTTCCTCCAGTATTGGAAATTCCTTCTTTTCTCCTTTTGTTCCTCCCAATGTCTTAGAGTCTGCAGGGAACAGAAGGTGGCTAGTAACAGAGCTATAAAAAATATTGGGTTTTACAGTGCTCAAAGACAAGCTTATCTGATGATTAGAGTCTGTCTTCCCATACTGATCAGAACAAGGTTGGCTTCATGCTAGTCAGTGTTAAATGTAATATAGAGTATTGGATTTCCTTACAGTATCAGTCTCCTTCTTGTTCCACCGCACCATGTTTAATGCTTGTTGCTGCCCTCACCTCTAAACTGTTTCCCACTCTGTGCCGTGATTCTTTCCGTTCTCTTCTTCATTGAGCCTAAACTCACACTGAACAATCTTGGAAAAGAGCATTTGAGACAGAGTACTGTCAAGTGCCAAGTGAAAAGACCCAAACGTGGAAACTATCCTGGCTTCCTGGAAGATGATCAGTGAGCCAGGGTAAAAGAAGAGAAAGAATACTAGGAGAAATCAGCACAATGGACAGGGCCAAGGCATTATTAGCATTTGTCTGAAGCTGCTTCTCTCCTACTTCTCCATCTCAGCAAGTGGCAATTTTACTCTTCCTGTTTCTCAGATCAAAAAACTTGCAGTCACCCTTTATACTTCTTTTTCTCTTATATCCCATAGCCAGTCCATCTTCAAATACTGATGGCTCTTCTTCAAAAAACATCCATACATGTCTCACTCCCTTCAACACTACCACCTGGGCCCAAACCTTCATCATCTCTCACCTGGATAACTGCCATAGCCTCTTCTTGGATCTCTCTGCTTTTACTTGTCCCATTATTCTCATCCATATAAGAGTCAGAGAATCCTTTTAAAATTTGACTAAGATCATATCATTCTTCTCTCAAAATCCTTCAATTGTATCTAATCTCTTTTATACTAAAATGTAAAGTTCTTACCATGGGCAGCATGACTTTTCATGACCCAGCTTCTGATTGTGAAGAGCCTCTGTCATCATCTACTGCTTTCTTTCTATGCCACTTTGCTCTGGCTAAACTGGCCTCCTCACTCTCCGTTGTTCCAAGCCCCACACATAGCTGAAGGCCTTTGCATTTGCTCTTTTTCTGTCTGAAACCTTTCTCCTACAGATCCAAGTGGATATTTCCTGTTACTCTATCAGAGAGAGCTTCTCTAACCATCCATCTCAGATAGTACCCTTCATCACTCAAGCTTCCTTACCTTGGTTTTGTTTTCTTTTGCTTTTCTGCATTGTACTTACCAACTATGGACCTTTTATATATTTACTTATTCTTTTTCTGTCTTTATTAAAACATAAACTTCGTAGGGTGGGGAGTTTACCTATTTTCTTTACTGCTGTATCCTCATGCCCAGAATAGCATCTATACATAGTGGGTGCTTAAAACTATTTGTGAAATAAATGGATAAAATTAATTGAATACAGATGCATACAAATCAGTAGATTGGTTGATGAAAAGATAATCTTTGAATTTTTTTATGACTTCTCAGTGAATTAAAAGCAAAGTCTTGAGATGAGAATAAAGGGAGGAAGGACTATTAGAAGTTGGAGGAGGGAAGGTGTAAAATGTTCTTTTGCAGAGTGAGAAAGCTGGGGACTCTTAAGAGTTGGGGTCACAAATTAGAAATAGGACCAGCCACCATAGCTGTGCATTTTCTTTCAGTCACTTCATTTCAGGCATAGACATGGATTAAATAAGGGCAGAGTAGGGTTTAAACAAATTAAAAGTTTTCCTGGCAAGTACAAATGAGAGATACAAGGGCAAATAAGTTGGAGATATGTATTAGCAGAACAGGGCTTATACTAGTGGACGTAGAACCTAAGCCAAGTAGGAGCTGTAAAGATAGGTCGTAGAAATCAGAGAGTGTAATGTTTGAAATCAAGATTTGTGATGTGGTCCAGTTTATAGTAACAAGGTCTGAGATGTTGTCATGGAAATGAGTTGCTAAGTAAGAATTGAGGAAGTGGTAAAAGAACTGAGAGGCAAGAATGTTGAATGAACCATGCATGTGAAAGTTGAAGTTGTTAAGAATGATTATGGGGAATAGTGGTTGAGATGGAGACATACATGCTAAAATGTTCAGTATAGGAGTGTGTTCATGAAAGGGAGGTGGGAAGATGACTACAATGAGGAGGAGTTGCAGGATGTATTTGCTGATGGAAGACATTTCAAAGGAGCTGGGATTTTGGAGGAAGAGGAAGAGAGATGATTTGGGCATAGCAATGAGGAGCAAGAAGGATATCTATCCTACTTCCAGGCCTTGGGGTACATTTCCTACTGGACCAAAAACAAGCCACTCCTTGAGAACACTGAAAAACATGAGACAGTCATGAGATGCCCAGGTTTATGGTGGAACAAGAGGATAAAGATAAATAATCAGACTTGATTACAATTCTGTATTTATTGGAGGTACCAGCCTCATGTAGGAAAACCTCAATTTTTTTATGTGTCCTACATTTGATTTTGGGGTGTTCAAACAGAAGTTCCTAGCTTTCAAATTCTTGTAGACCAAAACTGTCATTCTTGAATTTAACAAAATTCCAGTTGTCAAGATTTTTCACCAAGCATGTGAGTGCCAACATGTACTTGTTGAATGTCAAAAAATAGGATGCTAAATTAAGCAGAAGTTATGCATAGGGAATCATTGGAAAAGCATAAAGACATTTGGTTGCTTATTTATTTATCCATTAATGACTTATATTCTGCTTGTTTCCATAAAGGATTTGAAGAGCACAATTATGTACTTTGCATCATATCTCTGGACATCGTTCATATAAAAAATAAGCCAAAGAAGCCAAAGACGGAATACAGAGACAAAACAAGATTTATAGTCTTAATCTCTGCAGGGAAAATAAGATAAGTCTGAGCATTTTATGTTGAAATGTTACTTTACTTGCCTGAATGATTAGAACAAAAAGAGCAGCAGTCTCTAGTTGCACAGGTCACCCCAGTTTTCCAAGAGTATTTGAACTTCCAAAGTCTGGATATAGGCCACATCTAAGATAGCCAAGTGGTCCAGTTTATTCACCCCCTCTCTCCATTTATAATTACCACAAAGCAGAAACTGGTTTTCTTTTTTTTCCTTTAAGCCATCATTGCTTTCTTCTTTATATGTTTTTAATTATTTCTGTTTTCCTCATCAACCATGTTGGTCCTAGCACAAGAATGTATTTGCTGCATATCTTAGTGAAGGATCTGTATTTCATCATTCCCATTCCAGTGGTGGAGCCTTTTTCTCTGATGTTACTCTAGAATTATACCTCTTATCTACTTCTTTCTCCCCTGCCATGGGGACAGACAGGAAAATTGGATTTTTTTTTTCAGTTTTAAGAAATCTTGAGTGATGTGGAGTCTCAAAACTATAAAAATCTGTATAATTTCTTTTATTAAATTTTAATTTTTTTCTGTGTATAATCTTCAGAAAGTATATCAAAGACCATTAGAACACTTAGTGCAGTTTAATCAGAGGAGCTAGGACAAGGCATTACAGAAAAACGCATGTGCCCAATTCATTTGATGGTTATCTACTTCATATTAGTAACAAGAGCAATGACAAATAAATGGAGACAAGGTTCTTTCTGATGAGCAATAACACATCATAAATTAGAGAAGCAAGACTATGAGTCCACTGCTGTCAATTTAGTTTACCTGGTGCCTTAGTTCATTTTCTGTTGCTATAAACAGAACACCAAAGACTAGATAATAAACAGAAATGTATTTGACTCATAGTTCTGGAAGGTAGGGTCATCTCATGGTGGATGGGCAGGATCCTGAAGCAAGTCTTGTGTCACAGAGAGAAATAGAACTGAACTTATCCTTTCATCAAGAGCCACTCCCATCATAACTATTTCACTCCCAGGATGATGGCAATAAATCACTCATGAGAGCAAATACCTCATGACTTAATCATCTCCTAAAGGTTCTACCTCTTAATACTGATACAATGGCAACTAAGTTTCCAACACATGAACTTTTGGGGAATGCATTCAAATCTTAGCACCTAGTAACAGATAAAAACTCTAGAATGCACTATGATTGGACAAAACTCTGATGGGCTACCTCACATTTTTTTCCGCCTACTTGCTACCCGAGCTAGGGGAAATGAATGACCTTTAGCTATTTCATGCAGGTAGGTCAACCAAGCATATGCCTGAAATTTCTGGCTGTTATAGCTACTTTTGGGTTTGAATGAGAGATGACATTTCCTGTGGAAGAATATACCATCACAAATGACTGCCAGCGAGACCCCATATACTTCCCAGAAATCATGGAAAAGTTAACCCATGGACCAAATTTCAGCAATGGGAAACAAAGGAAATTCCTGAGTAGGTAAATTCCCCCTTCTTCCTCCTTCCCATGGACTTCTTCAAGGAATAGTAGCCTGCTACAACGTCTCTGGAGAAGTACCATGTGCCCATTGGATGCAGCTGCCCATATGACCTGCTGTATGTCTTTATAGCTCATTAGGATGTTTGGTGCTGACTGCATTGTGTCTCTGACCTTTCTGCATTTCCCTTTTTCGTCACTCTCACTGCGTTGGATTTCCCAAATAAAGCACAGAATGTTGATCCATGCCTCATGTGTTTTTTTCTAGGGAACTTGGGTTAATTAGCCCAAGTTAAGATTTTAGAAAAATACGTATTTATTGTAAATTGTTAGCAAGGAAAATCCACTATTCTTCAAGGTATTTTGTAGATACTAAAGGTAAGTTTTAGGATTTCATTGTTGTTGTCATGAATGGTTTCTTAAAACCGTCTGTTGATGCTTCTCAAGATGCTAATTATGGTCGCACTTGGAAGCTAATTTCAAGTGGCAATAATGACTGTTCAGATAGCTGCCCATTGACTTTTGTGGCTTGCTTAACAGTTATTTTCTAGGAAAATATTATTCATTTAGAGTGGTAATGTGAGAGCTCCCCAGGAATTTGGAAAGGGAATTTAGAAGTGCAAGGAAAACACCAACTTCTGTAATGAGAAGAATATTGGAAAGGTTTAGAGGAGATGGCTATCAAGACCTACACTTGTGTGACCTCCAAGACATGATACCTTTAAAGAAAACTGCCCCTGAGAGTATGGCTATTTAAGAAGCTCTCAGACTTCTTTACAAAAAGCAATAAACAGATGGCCCTCAGCTTATCCTTCTGGGAAGGATTTCCTGGCTTCAGTGTGGTCTTATCCTTGGCTTCTTAGCTATATAGCTGTCCATTTCCATTTTGTTCAAAATTACCCTCTGCTGGTTTCCTTGGTCATCATTACTTTGACTCGCAATTCAGGTTTTGTTGCTTAGTTTACTCTCTTTGGATTGACGGTGTTTTAGCCTTACTTTTCTCCATGTTCCTTCTTCAGAGATTCTTGTTTGCTTCACTCTTCTCAGCCTCCACCAAACTATGCCCTGCACATTATTCACCCTGGGCCTCAGCATTCAGAGAAGCAGAAATGAGACTGTATCTACATTTTTCCTTCATTTAAATTATTTTTACTAGAATTTTTTTCTTCTTTATATTCTATTTTCAAATGTGTAATTTTTTAGAGTAGTAACTCTCAAAGTTTTGGCTTTAGGAGCCCATTCTACTCACAAATAATAATANTTTAAATTATTTTTACTAGAATTTTTTTCTTCTTTATATTCTATTTTCAAATGTGTAATTTTTTAGAGTAGTAACTCTCAAAAGTTTTGGCTTTAGGAGCCCATTCTACTCACAAAATAATAATAATTATTATTTTAATATTATTATATTATTATTTATTAATAGTATATTTATTATTGAGACAGGGTCTCATTCTGTTGCCCGGACTGGAGTGCAGTGGCACAATCTCAGCTCGCTGCAAACTCCACCTCCTGGGTTCTTTCTGCCTCAGCCTCCTGAGTGTCTGGGATTACAGGCATGTGTTGCCATGCCATGCTAATTTTGTATTTTTAATAGAGACAGGATTTCACCATGTTGGCTAGGCTTGTCTCAAACTCCTGGCTCCAAGTGATCCACCCATCTTGGTTTCCCAAAGTGCTGGGATTACAGCCGTGAGCCACCACACCCAGATGATACAAAATTATTGAGAATTCAAAATAGCTATGCATATTTGCTGTATGAGAGACTAAAATGGATATTTTTTAAATTTACCAGTTAATTTTTAAATTGCAATAACCCCGTTATATTTTAACATAAATAACAAAATGTCTATACTTTTCAAAATAAAAAATATTTAGTGAGAAGAGTAGCATTATTTTGCAAATCTCTTTACTATCTGATCTAATCGAACACAGTTTGATTCTCATAAAGTTTTGCATTCAATTGTTTCCATTTGTTGTTTCGTTTGAAGTATGGTCATTCTTCAGTATCCATGTGAGATTGGTTCCAGGACCCCTGCAGATACCAAAATTCACAGCTGTTTAAGTCCCTTAAACTATAAAATGGCATAGTATTTGCATATCATTTATGAACGTGCTCTAATATTCTTTAAATAATCTCTAGATTATTTCTAACACCTAATATGTAAATGCTATGTAAACAGTTGTTATAATGTCTTTTTATTTCAATATTTTAATTGTTGTGTTATTTTTTATTGTTGTTGGGATTTATTTCCCAAATGTTTTCCATCCATGGTTAGTTGAATTGAAGATGCTGAACCCACAGATATGGAGGGCTGACTGTATGTGGAAACAGTCTGACCTTATTCAGATATGCATCTGGAAAAGGGAGAACCCTACATATACCCTGAAAGGGTCTCAAGAACCTAGAGTCACCCTGAGACTATATTTTAAATTGAGAAATGATGATATAGAGTATCATGGGAAAATAATTACCTTTTAAAAAATATATTTATAGAAAATTAATTCTGAATTAAAAGCAAATGATTTTAACAGAAGTTTGCTAGCCCAGACGTTTTGCAATCTGGCCTGTTCTGAGTATTTTTTGAGTTTAGATTATTGAACTTTAGATCATTTAACTCTCAAAGAACTAAAAAGAAATCGCATTTTAATATGCCCTATACAAAATGGCAATAGGTAAATTTGTTCAGAATGCATATTTGTATTAAAAAATATTTGTTTAATATAAATATATACTGTGAAAAAATTAAAGGATTCTACTATCTCATTTTACATTGATCAGAAATATCTGAAAAATGGCGGGGGTGGGAGTGGGAGAAAGCTATATTACAAAACCCAAATATATAGTGAGAAAATAAATTCTAGTATAACAGTCTTAATTGAGGAACACCTGTGTCCTTAAAATTTTCTTTAAAGCATTTTGCAATAGTGACAGATACATTTATTTGGTACTAGCAAGGAAATCCTTGTTGACCTGAAGAGAAGATGGTGATCCCAGCACTTTGGGAGGCCAGCGTGGGTGGATCACAAGGTCAAGAGATAGAGACCATCCTGGCCAACATGGTGTGAAACCCCGTCTCTATTAAAAACACAAAAATTTCCTGAGCATGGTGGTGCATGACTGTAGTCCCAGCTACTCGGGAGGCTGAGGCAGGAGAATCGCTTGAACTTGGGAGGCAGAGGTTGCAGTGAGCCGAGATCACGCCATTACACTCCAGCCTGGCAATAGAGCAAGAATCCATCTCAAAACAAACAAACAAACAAACAAACAAAAAAACAAATCTGTATCCGTATGTTGTAATAGCATCTGCAGAAACTGAAATAGAAGATGACAATGCCATCTGACTGTTTAGTAATGCCTCTCTTTTTCAAAGATCTCTCATTCGCCATTTGGTATAAGTGTTTGTCTCTTGCTAGATAATTTTTACAAAACGTATTTTTTTCGCTAAATGAAAGAACTTTTAGAGTCTTGTGCTGCCATTCTACTACCTTCTGGACCATGCTGTCTATACCCCATGACTAGGCTGCCTATACCTACTGACTGGCTATCAGCAACCCACATCTTACACTACTTCCATGTACCTGGTGCACACTCTAGCAAAACATTCTCCATTTTGTATTAGCAACAGTGTGATTTTTTAAAGGACTGGTAATGTCAAAAGTCTTTTAGAATAAGCCCACTGTTTGAATATTGGCAGCAGTTGACTCAGAAAAGCTGTCTTCCACTGAAAAATGGAACTTTTAAAACAAAATTCGTTTGTAACTTGCATTCTTCCATCTTTCACTATCTTCTGTTAACATTGTGTAGATCAGTTGCATCTCCCAAATTAGATTGTAATCTTACTTTAGGAAGGACCATATTTCGTTTGTTTTTTCCTGTGACCCAATTATTTAACATGGGGCTGAGTGCATAAAACCTATTTTAGACCTACCCTTACTGTGTACTATACATTCATTACATAGAAACTAAAGAAATTACTCAGACATTCTAAAATTTCCAGTTAAATAAAACACATTTTTTGGTTTTTGAAATTTTGTCTATTTAATATTCTCTGATTTAGAAGTTTTGACAATATGGTGGAAGTTATGATTCTCTTCTGCCTCACAAAGCACATAGATGTTAGTAAATTATTTATCCTAGTTTCTATTCCAACCATTCATATTGGCTAGAGCCATCGTTTTCTTAGACTTCTTTACTTTCCTTCAAATTATATCACCAGTGGCATCAAAACAATTGACAAGATTGCTGCCCAGAAGTAGAGAAAACAGCAGAATCGAGGTACAAAACTAGGCAGCCTGCTAGGCTTTTCACCAGTTAAGTGATTGCTCCTACATCAGCTTTCAGTATGGATTCAAAAGAGTTTCTAGGCAAAATTCTAAATTGCTATTTGGTAGGGCTCATTTGGATTACTGGTAAGTGGTCAAAACTTTGAATATGAAATAAACTGATGGAAGAGTTCTTATGAATGAATAATTATGTTATTGATTGATTAGTCTGGGACATGGAAGAAACTGAGAGAGTAATACTTCAAGATCTTATGCAAATGTAAAATGAAGGGAACAACTACTACAAGCAAGCACTAAGGGAGTCCTCAGTGTCTGACAACATTCATTCTTTGAGGGAACCAAGCCTCCCATCTCCCTCAACCATGGTCAAAGGAGAGCGCTTATGACCCATTCTTGGCCTTGTCATGGTTACATGTCTCCTACATCCAGGAATATGCACATAAATCAAGCAAGGCTAATCAGAATACTGTTTGAGATTAGATAAATGTTGAGAGACAGCATCTCTCTTATCTTAGAAATACAGACTTGGGGCTTCTGTGGCCATGTTTCATGCCATTTGGAAAGGAGAGACATAGAGACACAAACATGCACAGGGGAGAGAGAGGTTATTTGAGTCAGAACCTCTCAATTTGGTTGTATCTGCAGATAGATCTACTCTGACATCCCAGTTACATGTGCCAATAAATTACCATTTGGGACTTATTATGTGAGTTTGAGCTGAGTGTTACTTGCAACTGAAAGAGCTTTGGTCAATACATAGTCTGAATCATGCAGAGTAGCTATGTTTAGTGTCCGTGGAAGACTGCTGAAATGGCCTCCAAAGTTCTTGGGTTAGAGAGCGCTGGATGTATCAAGATGTGTGTTTTCCTTTACTCCTTTGCTCCTAAAGCGCCAGAGCCTATCAATTTGATGTACGGTCACTTGAGTTAGGTTATTTCTTACCAACTTGCTTTTCTCTATTCACAGTGAGTCTTCCCTCTTATGTAATGGCCTCATATTAACTGTCAGGTATTAAAATGTACAGATCATATATTCATTCCCTCCTCTAAGAATTTATAGCTGATGTTGCATTTTTATGTGGGATGTTTATAAATATTTTAAGAAGTATGTTGGGTTGTACAGACTGGCATCCAAACAACAAAAGTAAAATACATTTTTGTTTTGTAGTATTGCAAATTGATTTTAATAGCTTGACTTTCTTTAGCAAGAATATATTAAAACATTCTGAGCCTCTTGATTGCCTGTATGAATAACTAAAACTTTTATTGCAGTTTAAGAGGCCTTACCATGACTATATGGCTATTTAATGTTTTATTGTATATATGGGTGAAATAAACTCTTGAGAAATCTCTCATTGGGCTGGGAACTCCTTAAGATCTCCTTGTAAACATTTTTTCATCTCATAAAAAATGAAGGCATTTATAAATGGTGATTGCTTTCTTTAAATGAGGTACTCTAGGGTCTGGCAAAATTGTATTTGCCAGAAAAAAGAAATGTGAAATATATGTATATGTTGCAACCAAGAAAAGAACATAAAACGTTTGAAAATTCTTTTGAGTATTCATTCCTTTTTTATTTTAAAGATTGCATGCTTGTTGGTTACTGTTTTCATTAAAGAATGAATATTAAATAACTGGATGTTGTTCTTTATCATCTTGAAAGTTATGATTGGTTATCACCATTGACATGCACTTGGATTTCTCCTGAGGCCAACCTTTTCTTCCTCAGGAGAAGTGACTGAAAGGGGGGAACCCATTTCCCATTTTAAGCAGTCTCTTGGATATGCCTACAGAGTTTGGCTGTGAATTGCACATAAACTTCTTCATTTCTAAAACCATGTAAACTCTTGCTACTTCAAAGGTTCAGGACAGCTCAAATGGCAGAAACCATAGTAAGAATTCAGGTATTATAGTTATCAATTGTTTTGATAAATTTTGTTGGAGAGGAAGACATTAAAACCTTTATGTCGGCCGGGCGCGGTGGCTTAAGCCTGTAATCCCAGCACTTTGGGAGGCCGAGAGGGGCGGATCACAAGGTCAGGAAATCGAGACCATCCTGGCTAACCCGGTGAAACCCTGTCTCTACTAAAAAAAATACAAAAAAACTAGCCGGGCGAGGTAGCGACGCCTGTAGTCCCAGCTACTCGGGAGGCTGAGGCAGGAGAATGGCGGGAACTCGGGAGGCGGAGCTTGCAGTGAGCCGAGATCCGGCCACTGCACTCCAGCCTGGGCACAGAGCGAGACTCCGTCTCAAAAAACAAAACAACAACAACAACAAAAACCTTTATGTCTACTATATAACTTTTAGAGCTCTGAAATGCCAGCTTATTGTGATTAAAGAAAAATTTTGGAATATCCTGAACTAAACTGCCATTGTCCCAAACGTAGAGACCAAGTGGTGAACTAACTAGGATTCTTTCATGGCAAGCAACAGAAACTAACTCTGGATAACTTAAGCAGAAAAAGGAAAGGTAGTGGCTCATATAATTAGAAGTTCAAAGGGCAAACCAGCATAACTGAATCTAGGGGGTTAAATTATATCAACAGTCCTCTTGCTTCGTAACTCAGCAATGTTTTTTTTTCCTCTGTTGGCCTCATTTTAATAAAGTAGTCTGCATATGGTATCAAAACTGTTCACTATTAGAAGCAGACTGTATCCTCTTTTGCTCTCATAATTTTGGAGAAAGATGGAATACCTGTTTCCTTATTTGTTTGAGCAAATATTTGGAGAGGCTTCTGACTGGGATGACTTGGGTCAGGTGAATATTCCTGACCCTATCACAATGGCCAGGGAACAGGATACTCTCGTTGGGTAGGTTGGGTTTTGTGCTACATCTGTGTGAGAAGGACAAGTGAAGTGATTGACAGCTCCATTGGGGTTTAGACAGACTTCTATATAAGAAAGGAAGACAAAGAAGAAGGATAGGTTGAGATGAACTTGGGCATTAGTTGTGACAGTGATGACTTTTGATAGGAAAGTGGGGAAGATGCCGTGTAAGGAGTCTGACAAGTTGTGATCCATACTAGTTCTTGGCTCTGTCTTATGTTGGAAGCAGAGAGAAAGGACGTGCAGCTGAAAAAGAAAGAGAGGAAGGAGACACACACACAAAAGCTAAGGAATTAGGTTCTGCCAATTTCCTGATTCACCCAGGTAGTTATTGCTGTTTATATTTCTCTGCTACAATGAAGGGGGAGTTTCTTTCAGTTTATCTCTTTTATTTTGCCTTTTAGGTGGACAAAAAAATCGTAAGAACTGAGATAGGAGTTCTTCTTCGCCTCTCACATCCAAACATTGTAAGTGGTTTTTAACCTACTATTTGAAATGATTTCCAGAGCTAGAGAAAGGGACCTTTGTCCTTCACTGTCAATGCTGATAATGGAAAGGGGATTCTCCCACCACTGATAGCTACCATGTACTAGCTCTTGTCCTCATCTCGTCACATTTTCAATCCTTTGGCTGAATAAGTTTTACAAGTAATACCTCTGAAAAAGTTCCAAAATAGATTAGCAATGTACACCATCTTTATTTTCATGCATAAAAGGATAAAATCGAAGAGTTTTGCTTTGCTCTAAAACACTGGCTTTTCCTTCTTTTGTGTGCCTATCTTATTAATTTTCCATTACTGAAAAGCCTGTGAAGAAAATACATTGCTCTACAAAGGTATTTCAGTCTGCTTTGAGAGAGGATTGCTTCAAGAACAATGTGAAGATGCAAATAAATGATGTGCTTGAATGCAGAAAATAAAATGTCCTCAGAAGCTCTGCTTCAGGCTTTGTCCAGACAGCCTCTGAGGCAAAGACTTAGTAAAAGCTTTCTTGAACTGATGAAGTGAAAAGAACAAAATCATTTTCCAGGTCGTAAGTTGTTTTATGAATTAAGCCATCTACTTCAAGAAAGCATTTTTGCACATTTCTCTGGGGAAGTTGTGACGTCCAAGGGGATGGCCTGCAATGCTTAGGTTCAAGGCAAAGTGCTTAACATTTAATGTATGAGTTAGGGAAGCATTCAGCTATAAGTAGCAGAAAACTTGAATAAGATGATTTAAACAAATATTTTCCATATGTTGCAAGCAACAAAAATCAGGCAGTTTTCTGACTCAGCTCCTCAGTGCTGCCATCCAGATACCATCCTTGGTTCTGCCATCCTCAGTGCGTTGACTTTCATCCTCACGCTTTTCCCTCCTGGGCCTAACATGGCTGTTCCACAATTTTTGCAAGTCATCATGTCTATATTCAAAATAGGAAAACGATGGAAGGATCTCAGCTGCCAATTCTCATGAGAAGAGTAAAAACTTTCTCAGAAACTGTGGCAGCAAAAGTCTCTTCAAATTTTATTGGCTGGAGCTAGTCACAGGATTACCCTTAACTGCATGGAGGCTGTGAAATTAGTGGCTGAGACCATTCATGATCTACAATTTGGGGCTAGACACCGTCTCTGAACAAATCAGAGTTCTCTTCATATTAAAGTAGGGAGAAAAGGGTTTTGGGTAAGCAGTTAATAAAATCTCCCATACTCCATTACCACTTTTACATTATCCATCTCTTCTCTCCAAAGATAAGTCAATGTAGAATTTTCCTCAAGTGTAGGCTAGTCCTGACTACTAGATTCTTGTATATATGGAGAAAAATATCTAAAACTGGATTATCTGAATGTGATGAAGACGGTGGTATGCTCAATCAACTCACTGTCACCACTACTTTTCTGAGGATTCCTTCACCCACTGACACCTTTTTAGATATTGATATATCCTTTACATATAGGCAGATTTTAAGCTGGTCCTACCCTGCCTCAGACCCCTAATTTTAAGTTCCTAATTCCCAGAAGAAATAGGCATTTTGTACTTCCAGCCACCATGATGCCTCAAATGGTTTAGGAAGTTGTGTTGTTTTGTTTTGATTTTGAACAATTCAGAAATTGGGATGTTTCAGAAAAGTTAGAAAGTGTTTCCAAGGCAGATATTTTCAACTGCCAAAAGGAAAATGTAAGCATTTTATAGGAACTTTGAAAAAAATGAGGTAACTGATGAAATCAATAACCCAGAAAGAGAGTGAGAAATAGCTAGCTGATACAAGAATGAGGAAACTTTATTAAGAGTGATCCAGCGTATTACTACTGCAGAATGTTGTTTTAGCCATAGTGTTAGCTATTTCCAGGAAAGATGGAATAAGAAATTTGTGATATTCTTTTTTTATATCTTTCCATAGATAAAACTTAAAGAGATATTTGAAACCCCTACAGAAATCAGTCTGGTCCTAGAACTCGTCACAGGAGGAGAACTGTTTGATAGGTGAGTTGGTTCTGGAAATATAACCACAGAAAGATTTGCTTTTGGCCACCAAAAAGTAATCTAAAGGACATTTCTCCTGAAACTTTTTATAATGACAGATTATACTTGTTGATAAATTCTACTAAAAAAGTCTTAAGAAGAACGTTGAAGGAAGGTGGGTAGTGGTAAGATGCAGGTACATGAAAACTTGAGATATTTTAGTGAGTAAAAAGGGGAACACTATAATATCTACTTACCTTTGCAAAGAGTTATCTCCTCAATAAAAAGATAGAATGTCTAAAATCAAATTTGGCCAGGCACGGTGGCTCAAGCCTGTAATCCCAGCACTTTGGGAGGCCGAGACGGGCGGATCACGAGGTCAGGAGATCGAGACCATCCTGGCTAACCCGGTGAAACCCCGTCTCTACTAAAAAAAATACAAAAAACTAGGCGGGCGAGGTGGCGGGCGCCTGTAGTCTCAGCTACTCGGGAGGCTGAGGCAGGAGAATGGCGTGAACCTGGGAGGCGGAGCTTGTAGTGAGCCGAGATTGCACCACTGCACTCCAGCCAGGGCGACAGAGCGAGACTCCGTCTCAAAAAAAAAAAAAAAAAAAAAAAGAAAGAAAAAATAATCAAATTTAAACTAAATAGTAAGATTTATAAGACTATCTTAAGAAAATATTTAATGAAAATTATAGAAAATTAAACATGTACTCTAAGTGTCCTCTGGTTATGAGCCAAAAGCTCATAAAACTCAATAATCTTCAAATCATTATTTTTAAGCTTACTTTCTTTAGAAGTCTGTGTAAAGAGTTCCACGTTGCAAAGTAAACATGCTCTGTTATAGCCAATTATTGTCAACTTTGGTTTCCTGTTCATATGTTCATCTTTCAAAGCAGAGGAGTGAGAATGGAGGGGGATGGGAGTGTGCTGGAAATCTGGCAGAGCATAATATATGCAAACTATTTGTACGAGACACACAAACTTTATGTTTCCATAGTTGTTCCAGCTTACCCACCCTCTTAGGAGAATTCTGTATCTGTCCTGATGGGCTCTTGAGAGGCTTTTGCTGTGTTCATCAGGTAATCAAAAAAGAATGGAATTTAAAGAAGACAAAGAGACTAAGTAGGCATATATTAGAAATGGTAAGAAGCCATGTGTGAATGGAAAAGTTTTATTTAAAAAATGAGGCAAGAGACAGGTAGAGTGTAATTTAGGGGGAAGACAGAAGAGACCGAGGGAACCACTGATGTAGCCTGAGTGCCTGGATCACAGCAAATGCCCCATAAATATTTGCTGAATGAATGAATGAACAACTGCTGCAATGAATGGGCTCTGAGGAGAAAGATAGCTAAAGGGGATTACTTTTGAATGTGTTGGGAGAGGAACACTCCTTCAATTTTGCCAGGGTCTGAATGTGTGCCCCCCAAATTCATTTGCCAAAAGCCTGATCCCTAAGATAATGGTATTAGGAGATGGGATCTTTGGGAGGTTATTAGGTCATAAAGGTGGAGCCCTCCAGAATGAGATCAGTGCCCTTATAAAAGAGGCCCTAGAGAGCTGCCATCCCCCTTTTACTATGTAAGGACACAGCAAGAAGGTGCCCTATGAGGAAGTGGGCCCTCACCAGACACAAAATCTCCTGGTGGTTTGATCTTTGACTATCCAGCCTCCAGACCGGTGAGAAATAAATGTTTGATATGTATAAGACACATGGGTTATATTATTTTTAAATAGCAGCTCAAATGGACTAAGACACCTTCCTTCCCACACCTACTCCACCCAGTTAAATTTGCTGCCTCTTCAAGAGCTTTCAAAAGTATTCATATTGTTTTTCAAAGGTTCTGTCTCTTTTCAACATTACCCAGTGAAAATTTGGATCTTTAGGTGAGAAGGAGCAAAAGGCCTAGCTTCATTGCAACTATATATGTATGTGTAACAGATATACATCTGAATTTTGTTCATATATATGTTGAAACTTCCTTAGAGCAGGTTCAACATTATAACATTTTGACTGTTTTCACATTTTAAGAATAATAAGTCAGCTGAAGGAAGTGAGCATCAGTAGCCTAAAGTCATACAGTTCTAGCGGCAGTTGTTTTTTTGAAAGACTCACAGTTGTGAATCCTGACTCTACAACTGAAAGATAACTAACTAACCTAGAATAATTTACTTAACTTCTCTGAACCTCAGAACAAATTTAAAGTGGCTTTATGTTGCTAATAAAGCTTAGATGGCTCTGATCCCCTATGAAGATATTCTTGTTCACATATTTCCATGTCCTCAAGCAAGACTCTCCTGGACTAGCTAATTTGGGTTTTGCCACAATATGCCTATAATGGCTCCTTTTTCAATACCTCTTTAGCTGACTCTTTTTCATGGATGTATTCCTTCTTTAGGTACATTAATAGAATCAGTTTATAGTCAGATCCTGCTGGCTTTGGAGCTATGAACTCGCTCTAAGGAGACCTTGCATATTTCTGTGCTAATTATGGTCTATGAGAGAACTCTCATGTTTTTAAATTATAAATAATTGCAGGACAGGAATGCCACATTGAAACAATAATTTACTAATAGTATTTGCTATTTACTTACCTACCTCTATTGGTTTGAGTTAATTGGGAATCAAGGGTTTCTCCTTCTCTTCTTCCCAACCTTTCTTCCATGAAAGAATTTGGGATGAAATTTAATTCAGCTATAGCTAAAAATGAAAAAACTAAATGCTATTGATAAATTTCATTTGGAGAGATAAATGGGTGAAATATTGATATTTAACAGAAAACATCTGAGGAATGGCAGCCAGCCAGTAAAGCACTCAACTCTTAGTGGTTTTAAAAGATAGACTCTTTTCCTTTGTGTGGTGTGGTCCACAACATTGACCTAGCCGATATGAACTTGGGTCTCTCCATTAAGTTACTTAATTCTGCAGTTATCTTTAAATTGTATCAAGCTGAAAAAACATTCTGCATTATTATCCAATGTATTGATTTCTTTCTTGAAAGTTAAAAAGTAATATGGACTGTATTTTGTACTTAGGTCAAAACAAATTTATTTAATTGTGATGATAAGAATTCATTCCTGGTCTAATGATGACTCTAATAGTATGTAATGAATGAACTAGGGAAGTAATTGCTGAAGAGATAATCATATGAGTCAATTATACTCAAAAAGGTTGTATTTAATTAGCAAAAAATCTATTCTATAATGCTTATAAAAATTAAACATAGTCAAAATCCAAGTAGAATCTGCTATTTTATGTAGAATTTAAACAGTAAATTACATAGGACAATTTATTAGAAATTTTGGAATAAAATCCATGATTTGTTGTGCCCAAGAAAAATCTAAAACATAAATAAATTTGCACAATTATGACATCATGAGAAGAAGAAAGCTCCCATGAAGTTTCTGTTTAATTGTTCTCAGTTTGGTCTCAACTCTTAAAACCTCAACATCATTTTCATTGAATTATTGAAATGGACAATGAAATTATTGAAATTTCATTGAGTTTTGCTTTAAGAGCAAATTTCAAAGTTTTTTTTCCTCAAAAATGATTGTATTTTAAGACAACAAATTTAGCAATATCCTTACAGTCTTCTAATTAAATCCAAAGTATTTTTTCTTGATTTTTGTCGGATAACTCCAGTATCTAAGTATAGTTTTCAATTTTTTAAAATTGTCATGGGTTTTTTTCTGTTTTCTTTTCTTTTCTGTTTTATCAATTTTCCTAAAGAATTTTATTTTATTTAACTTTTAAGTTCAGGGGTACGTGTGCAGGTTTGTTACATAGGTAAATGTGTGTCGCGGGGATTTGTTGTACACATTGTTTCATCACCCAAGTATTAAACCTAGTATCCACTAATCCATTAGTTATTGTTTCCTGATTCCCTCCATCCTCCCAATTTCCACCCTTCAAAAGGCCCCAATGTGTGTTGTTCCCCTCTGTGTGTCCATGTCTTCTCATCATTTAGCTTCCACTTGTAAGAGAGAACATGTGGTATTTGGTTTTCTGTTCTTGTATTAGTTTCCTAAGGATAATGGCCTCCAGTTCCTTCCACGTCCCTGCAAAGGACATGATCCATTTCTTTTTGTGTTTTTGCTTGCCTGATTAGGCTTGTTCCAATGTCAAATATTATGTATAAAAGGTTTTAGAATTTGAGGCCTGGAATGCTGTTACCTTCCAAAAAAGCAGATTTTATTTTGTTGTGGCAGGCATTTAAGGTTAAGAAACAGATCATTTTACTATAATCGGATATTAGGGTAATTCAAAGCTGGGCTTCCTAAAGGCTGATGTATTTTTTGTCAAGTCTTATTCACAAGGCTTTGCTCTTTGAAGGTTTCAACTTTAAGCCAGGGCATTATACCAGGGCTCTTCTTACTTGGCAGACCCTGAATGCCAACTTCTGTACCCTTAGCTCTGCGTAATGGCCAGAAAGTTTATTCAGCTTCTCAGCCTGTCAGCTGCTGTGTTGGAATAAGTGAATGCCTTTAGAAGGAAAGCAGAGGCATCAGATGGCAGCTTTGCTTTGCTGGGTTTTTCTTCTCTTCTGGCTCTTGGTTCCTAAATCCTTCTCTTCCATAGTGTATTAGTCAGGAATCTGTATAGGGACAGAACTAATAGGATACATGTATATATGCAGGGGAGTTTATTAGGAGAATTGACTCACACAATCACAAGGTGAAGTTCCACAATAGGCCATCTGCAAGCTGAGGAGCCAGGAAGCCAGTCTGAGTCCTCAGACCTCAAAAGTAGGGAAGCCGATAGTGCAGCCTTCAGTCTGTGTCCAAAGACCCAAGAGCACCTGGCAAATCACTAGTGTAAGTCCAAGAGTCCAAAAGCTGAAGAACTTGGAGTCTAATGTTCAAGGGCAGGAAGCATCTAGCACAGGAGAAAGATGGAGACCAGAAGACTTAGCCAGTCTAGTCTTTCCATGTTCTTCTGCCTGCTTTTATCCTAGCCATGCTAGCAGCTGATTGAGTGTGGGTCTGCATCTCCCAGTTCACTGTTAATCTCCTTTGGCAACACCCTCACAGACACACCCAGGAATAATACTTTCCATCGTTCAGTCCAACCAAGTTGACACTCAATATTAACCATCACACTTGATAACTCTGATTTGTTCAAATATTTTTTTTTAAAGTTATTATATTTGTTTTTATTTTTCTTGCCTGGAGCCTTGTCTGACCCACCATTGCTGACAGTAAAAATTCACATATGGTTTTAAATTTTGTTCACAGACACTAATGTATTTTCCTCATTTAAAAAGTCAGCCTATTTGAGCAAGCAGGATGAAAAGCAGTATCCTCACTATGCAAATATGAAAACAGAATTAGTAAAGGTTAATGATCTTCCCTGTCCAGGCAACCAGACTGTCTTCTGATCCAACCCTTTCCTTCTTGTATGGCCTCACTTTCTTTCTTATTAAGTCCAGTTTGTCTCTTGCACATCATTTCCAAGAAAATAAATATCTATTTATACATGGAAAATCCATGATGTATTGATTGGTCCTATGCAAACCTATGTATCTATGTAACCCACTCAATAACTCTCTCTTCACCTTTTTTGAGACATATTTTTTTTCCATAGCATAGACTTAAAAAGTTATTAATAAGTCATAAATTCAGACCTCACCTACAGTCCTACTATATGAGTCCTAACAGTAATCTGTACTTCAGCATTTCTGGATCTCTCATTCTTGGTGGAAACAAATTGAATTTTCAGGGCATTGCTATTAGATAACGGTTTGAGAAATAGAACTGAGGCTGTTTCTTGTCCCAGTCTTTCTAGGGTTGTATCATGGTTGGTATTAGGATTTAACAAACTTAGGAAACGTCTGCATTTGTGAAGACCGTTGTGTCAGAAATTAGTCACCAATGTAATTATCTAACGAGTGATTCTATAAAATGTGATTGTTCAGAAAGGATAATTAGTGAATATAGTGAGGAACATTTCTGAGATCCTATTGGGTTGCTGGCAGAGTGTGCAGGGCAATTTACTAACACGATACTATTTAATCATAGCAACACATATATAAAGTAGATTTGGTATATACATTTTACAGACAAGATAACTGAGGATCAGAGAGGTCTGTTAACTTCTGTTAGGTCATCCAGCTTATATATGATCTAATAATAATTAAATAAGATTGGACTCAAGTATGTAACATTCCAAAGTATATAATTTTTCTACCATGTCATGCTGCTGCAAATGCCGGAACTCTTAGGCTTAAAAATAAAACTTCAGCTTAGTAATCTAACGTTTGTCCTACTTGAGTGTTGACTTAACCTGAACTTTAATTTGTATATACTTGTTTTTCAATCATGGATATTTTAAATACATCTCTTTATGTGACTTTATCTGGCTATATGTAAAGAAAACTTATACTTTGATTTGGACTAGACTTACAGTTTACTTTTCCTAGAAGCCTGGCCATAAAATGAAAGATAGAGGTGAGGTAGTAGAACACACAGGATAAATGGAAATTTATTATTTTAAGCTATAGGTCTAGGAACACATTGATTTGCTGATGGGAAGGAGCTCATAAGAAAGAGAAGCAGGAGAGATTTGTGTGAGAGGGACCTAAATTTGGAACAGCATTCTAGAAAAGGCATGAAGGGAATGAGATCTAGAGTCAGATAAAGGGATTTGTTTTTCAGAAAAAAACTCTTCTTCCTCTGAAGCAGAAAGAAAGAGACAAAGGGTCAAATGAGCTAGGTTAATCAAAGCAATTTTGAAAAAGAAAGACTTTTGGAATCAGTTGGAAGACACTGTTGAGACTGAGATGTAATTGTACCTTACTTCTAAACTAATAAATTAGCCTATTATTCTAAAGCACATGATTCTTGGATCAGAGACAAAGGGCCTTATTACTCATGGCACAGCAAACATTATGGGCATTAGCATGTCTGTCAGTTCACCTTGCCCTTTGAGTTCCATGGAGGCAGTACAGTGGGGCCAGATAGATGCCTACACCTGGAATTAGATGTATTACAAGAGGGGAGATAATTTTTTTTTTTTTTCTTTTTTGAGACAGAGTCTCACTCTGTCGCCAGGCTGGAGTGCGGTGGTGTGATCTTGGCTCACTGCATCCTCCCTCTCCCGGGGTCAAGTGATTCTTCTGCCTCAGCCTCCCAAGTAGCTGGGACTACAGGCACCCCCCCACCACGCCCAGCTAATTTTTGTGTGTGTGTATTTTTAGTAGAGACAAGGTTTCACCATGTTCGCCAGGATAGTCTGGATCTCTTGACCTCGTGATCTGCCCGCCTCAACCTCCCAAAGTGCTGGGATTACAGGCATGAGCCACTGTGCCCGGCCAAGGGGAGATAATTTAAATGTCATCAACTGGGGAATGAACAACCATTCAACCATGAAAAGGCATGTTCCTTTGATACACACCTTAACATGGATGAACTTTAAAAAGTTTATGCTAAGAGAATAAAGCCAGACATGAAAGACTATATATACTATGACTCTATGACTTTACAAGGAACTTCAAGAAGGGGAAAATATATAGACAGAAGCAAAGCAGTGGTTTCCTAGGGCTGGAAATAGAAGTGTGGTGGGGTATAAGACATTTAGTTAGTTCAGTCTTAATAGCCTCTATTTTTCCAGTATTGTTAAAGAAGGGAAATTGATCTCCTAATACTAACTGGTAAAGAATGGAATAGGGCACTTGAAGAAGGAACTGGTGAAGATTTTTAGAGAGATTGTGAGAACAGACGAGGGCAAGAATAAGGGCTTTTGAGGAGCACTGAAGGTCTGCCAATGCTGAAGCCTATGCATATTTGGAGACTCTGGTCTGCAGTATTATATATTACTGGCTTACCCCTCCATATCATTCCTGGAGTTTTGGACAGAACTTCTTTTCCTCTTGGCTTTCATACAGCTTTTCAGCCATCTCCCTCTTGATCTCTTTCCTGAGTTCCTCTTCCCCTCCCCACCTCTTAAGTTCCCTTTAAACTTCTCCTACATTCTTGGTAGATGAATTTGACACTCACTTGTGGCTTGAGCCACACTGGTGGCTACAGTCTCAGCAGAGATGAAAACTGTATTTTCAGCAGTCTACTAGGCTTCTCACTAAGTCCCATTAGCACCTCTAAATCAAATGAACTCAGCATCCCTCTCTCAGTCTCACTCCCCTTCCCTGTGAACTGATTCACCAACTAAACTAATCTACATGAATTTCTCCCTTTTGCTTTAGATTCTCCTTCTCTCTTCGCTATAATTCTTCCTCTGAGCAGCTTTGAAATCTGTTCCCTTTTCCCTTTCCCAGTGCTTCTGCCCTGTTGCGCCTTTGCATTATTTCCCATTGCAGTAGATTCCTAGAGAGTATTACTTTCACTCCTTTTCATCCATCTGTGTTTAAGCATAGATTTGATCAGGTCAGCCCAGAAAGCTACTCACTACTTTCACTTAAAGTCAATACTTTTAAACTTGACACAAAAGCCCACTTACAATCTGGCCCCACCTTACCATGCTGGCTTTACCACCCACTTTGTTCTCTTCCCACCAGTGTATTAACCACTGTGTATTGTCTCCATCCTCAAGGAGCTCATAGTCTAAAGAGAGAAAGTAAAAATGTGACATGGACTCTAATATTTTTTAAGCATCACCTTCCAAGTAAAGCATATTAGGGATTATAATGACCACAACATCACAATTTTTTTTTAATGAGGGCTAGGAAATAAAAAGAAAAATAAGAATCAGGACATAAAAGAGAGATCATCACATGTTTTGTGTTTGTTAGAGATTGGCCCCCTTTTCAGCTCTAAGTATTCATGTGGGGATGATAAGTGCTATAATTAGGGCACAAACACAGTGTGTAGAGCACAAAACAAGGGGGTCGTGTAAGTCAGAAATCGCTTCAGGAAGGAGTAAAATCTTTTGAGCTGACTTTTATTTGAGAAATTGGAAATTAGCAGGCGGAGGCCAGAAGGAAGGGCCTATTGGGGCAAAATGATGTTCAAAAGCACAATCGTACACTGTTGGGTAAAATATGAGCATCTCAGTCTCGATTTTAAAAGCTAGGCTAGGTGGAAAGCAAGCAGGGGCTAGATATTTATTGAGTGAATGATTAAATAAACAGTGTGCTCCTGAGCAATATATATATCTTTTCTTTCTTTCTTTTTTTTTTTTTTGAGACGGAGTCTCACTCTGTCGCCCAGGCTGGAGTGCAGTGGCGTGATCGCAGCTCACTGCAACCTCCACCTCCCAAGTTCACTCCGTTCCCCTGCCTCAGCCTCCCGAGTAGCTGGGACTACAGGTACCCACCACCATGCATGACTAATGTTTTATATTTTTTTAGTAGAGATGGAGTTTCATCGTGTTAGCCAGGATGGTCTTGATCTCATGATCTTGTGATCTGCCTGCCTTGGCCTCCCCAAATGCTGGAATTACAGGCGTGAGCCACCGCACCCAGCTACAATATATATATCTTTGAGTCAGGTCTTTTATCTATAGTATGAGGGAAGTAGACTGGGAATTTCTTAGGCCCATTCCCAGATTTGCAATTTGATTTGATCTCCTCTTTCTCTTGTCAGCTCTCTGGCCAGCACTCACATTGATCCACAAATCCCTGACTTTCTTCTTAGTATTCAAATGTACCAGGTGCTAGTACTACCTTTGAAACTACATTTTTGAAAAGTATATGAACTTAACTTTCTTTGGCAGAAAAGTTCTTACAGAAAGCACCAAAACAGACAACAATGTCATCAATAAAATGAGAAGCTGTGATTGAAACTTACAAAGAAGTGGTAGATTTACGTAGAGTGCAGCAGTTTTCATTTTAATATTATTTTGTATGTAACAGCATAATGTTGTACTAGCAGCCCTTAAGTCTTAGTTCCTGAACTTTATATTATTTGGGGCTTTTACTCTCTGTCATTTGATCCTTTAGTACACATTCTCCTCAGACCTATATCTTTCTCACATAAACCTACTCATCTACAGTTATTATGCAGCCATTTGAGAAAAAGCTGCGAGTGGTGGGCAGAGCAGCAGGGCTCCTAATCTATGTGCCAGGAAGTCTGGGGCCTCAGGCTATGATCAGATTAGAGCTCTTCAGCTGCTGTGCGCGTGTTAACTGCCTGGGAGATGCGTTCAATTCAATTTGTGGCAATTAGTGTGACAGAAGCAAATGCACCAAAGTCATATATTACAGCAGCTCTATAGAGAGAAATAGGCATTGCCTGTATTTTTTCATCCTATAATTTTTAAATGATGGGAAGAAAAACACACCAACTGGGGAGAAGAGTGCGGGCACCAGCACAGTGAGCTGTGGAAGTAAAAGGCACAGTCATGGAATAAGAGAGGCTGTTGAAGCCAGAGGCTTTCAGTAGAGGAACTTGGGGAAATGCACCACCTTCGCGCTTCCTTCCCAGATCTCCAGATGTCTGCTACGCCCCCTGGTGGCTGAGGGACCTTTAGGAACTGGGGTCTCAGGGCAGCCTTTTGGGTCAGTGTCATGATTAGAATCCTAGAAGACATTTTGTTTTGAGCTCTGAGCCCTCTGGCCTAACCCACAATGGAAGGCTGGGAAACTGTGTGGCACAGAGGCAAACCACAGGGCCCGGGGCCTGTGACAATTATCTTAAAGTGCTGGTAGCATCTTAACTGCTTATTATTTTTCAAATCATGTAACAGAAATTAGTTTACTAAATCAGAAGAGAAATACAGCAATAACTACATTTAAATATGAAAAAACAAAAAAATACCAGCCAAAATTATCCCTCTATTTTTACAGCTTTAAAACCCCTACAATGATTAAATATTTCGTTGCTTCTAAAACTCAGAGTCATGAGTGTATTTCGTATAAAGCTATAAACCCTTGACTGCCTATCCATGGTTGAATTTCATTGGCAAATTTTTTGAGATGCCAGCTAAATTGTATAAAGGAATTATTACGTGTTACTTCATGAAAGAAATAGTCTATTTTAAGGAATTTAAATTACTTTGATTTTGTTTAAAATAAGTTTCTAAAAAGATTCATGTTATTCCAGCAATATCTAAAACTATGTAACTCTGAGTTTCTTCCTAAAGCCAGCAGTAATCTCTTCATTTATTGCATTGTCCTCTGGGAAGCATCCACACAGCTGTTCTTCCTCTGGAGCCGTGGCCAATGTACTTGTGAAGGGAATCACATCTGAGTCCAGTGCTTTTGTTCCCCATGGTAATGAACATAGGCAAAAGTATTGTCCAAATGTCCATAATCTGAAATTTTTCTGACATCCACTTTGCAATTGGTATTGGTTCCATAAATATTTACTGACTATGGGCAAGTCTTGCAGCTAGGCTCTATGGGTGATCCAAGCAACAATCTAGCGAGAAGGCTAATAATTTTACCACAGTGCCCTGCAGAAGGCTTTGGACAAACACATCTACTGATGTCATACAACTGAAATTGAGAGAAATAAATTGCAAGATTTCATTTTCCTTTGTTTGGTCACTAGCATCTTGTAATCACGGTTCTAAGTTGTAAACCTGCATTTATGACTCAAGTTCATTGCTATTGAACTTTTTAGTCAGCCATGGATAGCCTGAATGGCAGCTCAACTTATAAAATATTTAAAATGGAATGGCTGAGTTTCAGTAACCTAACCCTGTGACAATCTGGTTAAGTAATCATCTGGGAACAAAACTCCTTTTAGCAGAAGTTGCCTGGAATAGAAGCAGCCGAAGGGTGATGGTTGGCCAAGATACAGTGTGCAGAGTTCACACTGAAATGAGGTGGGGAGGCACTTGCATTTTGTCCCCTTGCCCCACATATCTACTCTACAGATGCCGTTTCTCACTACAGAATTAATAAATCCCTTGGTGGTACAAACCCTACGTAACATGCATTACATCTATGATAATGTTTTTTGTCTGTAAGTTTCTTTACTCTACCATCTGTGGTCTCATCTGGGGCAAGGCCCAAATCTTATTCTGATTATATCCAGCTAGTACCTGGCTCACATTAGAAGTTAGGAATGTGGATGAATATCACCACCTTCTTCTTCCATACCTATCCCCACCCCCAACTGCCATTCTCCCTGCATATGAAAAATTTCTGTACACCTTTCAGGTGTGAGCGGAGGTATAGCTATTTCTGGAATCCTTTCCTTACCCTACATGGCCTCCAGAATAGATTACCTGCATTTTCTCAGAGCTCTCAGGCCATTCTTTAATACTTCTATCACATCATGTAGCATACGGTGTTGAATGTTGTCTGTCTGCTTATACCAAGAGAAACCCCATGAGTGCAGAGACCATGTCCAGTTCACTACTGAGTGGTCAGCACATAACAGTCACTCCCTAATATTTATTGAATAAATAAATTAACAGATACATCTGTTGAAATGCATCCTCTGATTAATTAAATGAATTATTTCACTCACTTAACATATATTGGGGAAAATTAGTAAAGTTTCCATTAACTGTTCTTCATATACCTACTACTCCCCTCTCCCTCCACCTGAAGACAGCTCCCAAGAAAATTTACTCTTCCATCAAGCCAGGCCCTGGACATTCACTCAAGAACATATTCTGAAACGTAGGCACTATCTTAGTCCTTTTGGGCTGATATAACAAAATTTCTTGTAGTGAGTGGCTTATAAACAACAGAAATTTATTTCTCACAGTTCTGGATGCTGGAAAGTCCAAGATGAAAGTGTCAGCAGATTCGATGTCTGAAGAGGGGCTGCTTTTTGATTCATAGACGGCACTTTCTAGCTGTGTCAGCACATGGTGGAAGGGGCAAAGAAGCTTTCTAGGGTCTCTTTTATAAAGGCATTAATCCCATTCATGAAGGTTCCTCCTTCATGATAGAATCACCTCCCAAAGGCCCCACCTCCTAATACCATCACATTGGTGATTAGGTTTCAACGTATGAATTTGGGGGAGACATAAACATTTAGTTCATAGTAGGCACTTAACCCTAAGTTATAGCCAAATGAAAATACAGAAGATATTTAGGCTGAAGCTTGAGACTACATAATAAACTAAAATATAGAGCGGAGATTCTAGTGGGTGAAATACTGCCTTTCCGACTGTGTCTTTAATAGACACCTAAGGGAGACAGCTCATGGTTGTGGAATTTGGCTCTGTTCAACCACAAGGGGTGCCATTTGCATGAGTAGTGCGCTCTGGAAAAGTACTGCAAAGCAGCTGTGGTAAAGCTCTAGCCTGGGTGAATGACTATGGGGAAAATCCACACTGTTGTAAGCCAGGAGATAATTGATTTTATTCCCTTCTGGAGATAATGTAAGGGTGCAAAGAAATTTAGCAGCTATTCTTCTCCATCATCTTTGTAACAACTCCCCTCTTTTAACAAAACTGGAGAAAGCCAAGCTCCTGGAGCTGTAGGTACAGGGCACGGAGGAGACACTAATTACATTTGTGCTGGATGATAGAGATACCACAAAACCCATGTTTTGAGTAAAATGCAGAGAATGATGTCATGGTAGCCAAAGTCCTGAACTTACTCTGTCACAATAGTACTTCTTTTCCCCTTCCCTCATACTTAATTTCAAAATGTTCAGAAAGTATAGCCCCAGGAAGCATTTCAATTACATTTTTATAATTAGACCATTTAACCTAATCATGAGTTGGAAAATGTCATAGTTTTGTAAGTAAATATCATAAGAAAATGATATTCAAGAACCAATGAGTGGTCATTCCCTAAAAATTGTAATCTATTTTCTCTTTTCATTTGACCCTAGTGCTGGTAAAGTATCCCAAAAATAAAAAGATGATGAATTTGCCTTGCTTGCCAATGTTCTAATTAACTAAATAAGGAAAATAAGATAATTGAAATTTTTGCATCAATATATTTTTTCTGAATTTTAATAACTATAATCATTGAGGTATTTTAATATATTTTTTACTTTTGAAATATCTGTTTTGTTCTGCTTCTTCTCACCACCACCCCATCCCCTATTTTGGAAACATTTTATAGATTTTAAATTCAACTTTTAATACCAGCCACTTTGAGAACTTAAAACTTCTTGTCACAACATCTAAAGAAAACAGAAATCAAAGAAAAGTACTTTCTGAAAAAATGCTATTTGAGGTACTGTCTAAGAAAAGTTTCTATTTAAAATTACAAACATCGTTGAAACTGTCTTTTATGTTTTGAATTGGCCATATTCAAACTTTGTGCCAGCTGAAATCATCTTATGCAAGGTGGTAATCTACAGTGCTATTAGAAATGTGTTTTCTCCTGAAATTCTGGAAAGTTAGACATAGCAACAAAGTAGTTTTTCAGTCTTCCGAAAGCTCCTCCTAAGACTAGACAGCAACTAGTTCTGAAAAATCAAAAACTCAGTGACAATATCTACAGCAAAACCAGGTGACAGGGTATCCGCATGAAGCCTAACATACAAGTGAGTGAGGACCAGCTAATGACAACAGAAAGAGCCACGTGGAATTATCACTTGTACACGAAGAAGCAAGGGAAGCAAGAAGACAAATGAGAGACCCCAAAGTAGGCAAACACTCAAGTCTCTCAAATCTTCAAGTTATTTGGAAGAAGGATAGGTCAATACAAAAAAAAGAAGCTGAAATTGGGAGAGATTTTTACCACCCAAATTTCTGAAAAGTACAAGGGATGCACCTGCAGTAAGGTCTAAAAGCTAATTCATTGTCAAAGCCTTGTCAACTCCTGAAACAAAATCTGAAGTTTCTTGAGGAAAATGTTCTACACTTAGGAAAAACTGCTGGGAAGGGTATCCAAATTAATCAGTGTAGAGATGGTAAAGGCAAGGGAATGAAGTTCCAGGGGAGGGAAGAGATCTCAGAAAGAATGAGGGCAAAGCTTTGAATGCTTCATGAACATAACCAGAAAGTTAAGAGCTATGAAACTAAAAAAGATATCCTGAAGTATCACTCTGTCAAAAGGTTAAGTAAACCAACTTGGCTTAAAAATGGACAGCAACAGAAAAGTATCTCAGTTCCAATAGAGAATGATTATGGGACATGGATGGAGCTGGAGGTCAATAGAGGACAGACAATAAGGAGGAGAATAAAGTTCCTTTAGGCAGTGAAAGCATGTCAGGAAGAAACACCCACAAAAAAAACATGAAAATAAGATAGTATTACAAGATAAGCCAAAATTAAGAAACTGTAGAAAAACAATATAAATCAAAGGTAGAAGAATTCTTACATATGTATAATTGCACACCCCAAAGAAGAAAACCAAGGCAATGGAAGAAAACAAACATAAAACATTCTACTTCAAGAAAATTTCCTGAAATTTAAAAGAATAATGAAAGCACTCTAAATTGAAGGATTATGCCACAAATCAAAGTAACACAACCCAGAACAACTACCATGTTTCTCATAAAACATATCTTAAAATACTTTAAATTAAAAGACAAATTCTTTGCCCACATTCACGCAAAAAGAGCAAGTCAATTATTTGAAGAAAATCAGATTGTCATCAGATTTTTTGAAAATCACATCATGTATCCGAAGAAAATTGTCGCCTACTTAAGATAATGAGGCTCCCTTTCCTCCTATTACTTTGAAATAATATTCTTTTACTTGTTGCTAGTTATACAGCAATCAAGAAGTTTATAGTTTTCAAGCTGTTCTTATTTCTTCTCAATTTTTGACAGCTATATATTGTATCTGTATTGTAAGTTCATACTAGCTGGATTGCTAGTGTATTAGTCTGTTCTCACACGCTATAAAGAACTACCTGAGACTGGGTGATTTATAAAGAAAAGAGGTTTAATTGACCCCCAGTTCCACATGGCTGCAGAGGTCTCAAGAAACTTAACTATCATGGCAGAAGGTGAAGGGGAAGGAAGGCACATCTTCCCATGGCAGAGCAAGAGAGAGACAGCACAGAGGGGGAAGTGCCACACACTTAAACCATAAGATCTCATGACAAGTCACTCACAATCATGGTAATGGCAAGGGAGAAATCTTCCCCCATGATCCAGTCACCTCCCACTAGGCCCCTCCTCCAATTTGACATGAGATTTGGGTGGGAACACAAATCCCAAAAATCCAAACCATATCAGCTAGTTAATGTCAGTATTGCTGAGAGTACAGAACAAACCAAAAAAGAAGAAACTAATGTTAAAAACATTAAAACAAAAATACAAACACTCCTAAATGCAAAAAAAGTAAAATTAAAGAGGAAAAGCACATAAAATGGACAACATGGTAAAAACATATATAAAACATTTTGCACATATTAATATGATATCGTTTGTCTAGGAAATGGGGAATATGAACATACGTACATATATATTTATTTTTTAATTGAAGAATAAAATGTAAAATTAGAAAAATACTATCTGCCACTAAAAGTGTACTTCTAGGAGACAATGACTTATTCTAGGTTTGAGGCAGCAAATGTACAAAATAAGCCTCAGGTATTATATTATACTGGATAGAAAAAGAACCACCAAAGACTTCAAAAGCCAACCTGCATAGCCTTCTACTGACCCAGGAAGAGCTAGAACAGATTGAAACATATAAAATATGGTTAAATCCATACTTTCAAAATGATACCAAAAAATGAATAAAAACACTAACTGGTCACTGAAAATGTTGTTGAATGAACTCATTATTTTGAAAACTGGTAACTTAAAAAACTAATGATTTATCCCCTTTCCTATAAGAATTGTATTACTAGAAAATTTTTAGCTAACAAAGAAGAAGCAATGATAGATTTTACCAACCTGAAACTGCTAATGACTTAATGGATCTAGGCATTGATAATCAATTACTGTTATCAACATGAAATGGAGCATAATTGAACATGGAACTTCTTGTGAAAATACACAATACTCCCTATAAAGTGTATTTGCTAAAAATTCGACCTGAGTCTAATCAAGACCCTAATGCTATCTATTAATAAAAAGCAGAGAGGGCAGAGAAATAGCTCCAAAGATATCAAGGCTATAGAATGAAATGTAATCCTCTAGAATCAAATATGATTCTATCCCCTTGATGTTTTTGGAGCTATTTCTCTGCCCTTTTTTTTTTTTTTTTTTTTTTAATAGATAATGCTGGGGTCTTGATTAGGTTCAGATTACATAAAGAAAATGTATGTATACACCATGCAATACTATGCAGCCATAAAAAGAAATGAGATCATGTCCTTTGAAGGGACATGGATGGAGCTGGAAGCCATTTTCCTTAGCAAACTAACGCTGGAACAGAAAACCAAATACCACATGTTCTCACTTATAAGTGGAAGCTAAATGATGAGAATACATGGATACAGAGAGGAACAACACACACTGGGGCCTATAGGAGGGTGGAGAGTGGGAGGAAGGAGAGAGAAGATCAGGAAAACTAACTTATGGGTATTACGCTTAATACCTGGGTGATGAAATAACCTGTACAACAAAGCCCCATGACAGAAGTTTGTGTAACAAACTTGCCCATGTACCTCTGAACTTAAGATAAAAGTTGTTTTTTTGTTTTTTTTAGAGAATCACATTGCCAAGCAGGGAAACTAAAGAACAAGTGACCAGCTTTCAAAAAAGAAACACAGCAAAAATGGAACAGAGATGGAGAAGGGATAAAAGGGAAGAGTGGGGCCGGGCGCGGTGGCTCAAGCCTGTAATCCCAGCACTTTGGGAGGCCGAGACGGGCGGATCACG
>NW_016809431.1:360441-373078 GCF_001698545.2 Rhinopithecus bieti
AAAAAAAAAAAAAAAAAAAAAAGGAAAGAATGGAGGAAGAGAAAGAGGGTTGCTGGGGAAGAGAGAGAGAGAGGGAGAAACTACAGGTTAAAAGAGACTAAGAGATATACCAACCAATCAAGTTTCATGGACCTTATTTGGATACTTATTCAAACAAGCAATTTAACATGTTTCAGACAATTAGAAATTTGAAACATTGCATATTTGATAATATTAAAAAATTGTAGGTATGATATTGGAATTATGACTATGATTTTTACAGGGTCCCTTATCTTTTAGAGATAACCTCCTTAAATATTTAGAAATGTAATTATATAATGTCCGATGTGTGCTTCAAAATAATAAGGAAGGAGTGGAAGTAATTAAGCAAATAAAACAAAACTTCATGAATTTATAGTTAAAGCTATGTGACAATTACATGGGGATGCTTCATTGTATAATATCTACTGGTGTATGTTTAAAATGATTCGCAAAACAAAGTTTAAAACAGACAAGGTGTTTTTTCCTCAAATGCAACAGATAGTTCAAGCCAAAGAAAAATAAGAGTATTTTATTTTCCTAAGTAAACTCAAAGATTTTTAGAGTGTCAGTTTGTGGAAATCTTCCCCATGGTAGTATAGTGGCTTGTTTCAATTGTTTACGTGCACTATCTTTAACATTAATGTACTTAACTTCTTTTAGTATCCACTCTTTTGAATGAATGTGCCTGAGAAGCATTTCCCTTCTTTTTGTTCCAGGATTGTGGAAAAGGGATATTACAGTGAGCGAGATGCTGCAGATGCTGTTAAACAAATCCTGGAGGCAGTCGCTGTAAGTATGAAGTAACAGCTATGGTGTAACTCTTAGTCATCTTTTCCTTTTACAGAATCATCATTTAAGAAATGCGTATCTGTGATAAGCCATACATGTTACAGCATAAAGGTGTGAAATATTTATTAGAAAATGTGTGGAATAAGGTGAGCATGGTGGCTCAAGCCTGTAATCTCAGAACTTTGGGAGGCTGAGGCAGGCAGATCACTTAAGGTTAGGAGTTCCAGACCAGCCTTGCCAACATGGTGAAACACCATCTCTAATAAAAATAATAAAATTAACTGGGTGTGGTGGTGCACACCTGTAATTCCAACTACTTTGGAGGCTGAAGCACAAGAATTGCTTGAACTCAGGAGGTGGAGGGTTGCAGTGAGCCAAGGTCACGCCACTGTACTCAAGCCTGGGCGACAGAGAGAGACCCTGTCTCAAAAAAAAAAAAAAAAAAAAAAAAAAAAAAAGGAAAGAAAAGAAAAGAAAAAAGATCAGATGAAAAGAAAAGAAAGAAAATGTAAGGAATAAATTGATATATTCTATTGATGACTCAAAGTCTGAAAGATGCAGTCCTCTACAAAATGCTGTAAGTCTGTTAAATTATTTTCCATTCTATTATTATGAGATCAAACGAGACTTTGGTGCCTTTAGTCGTTCTTTAACTCTTTGTTTCCCATTTCTTGAGTTTGTTTCTTCATTGCTTTTGATTTTTAATTTGGTAGAGACGTGGAAGAAGGTTGAATGTGATATAGACCTTGGAGCATAGAGATTATTGACTTTTCTTTCAAGAAAAGAAATGAGTTAATTAAAAAGAAAGAATGCAGCAGTTTTTTCAAGGAACAAACATAAATTAATATTTTAAATTGGAACACAAGTTTTGTAAGCTAATGGTGAAAATAAATGCATACACATTTACAAAAATATATACTGTTGAGAAGCTCTTTTGGATTGCATTGAGTAGGTAATATTTGCTTGTATAAATCAGACTTAACTGGCTAAAAGCTTCCCATGTATTTAATGGTGTCTAATATGTGCTGGAACACTTTGGTGATTCATTTATTGAATATGAAACCAGAACAAATTATTCTTTGAACATTCAAGACAGGGCCCAAGGAGGGGTATTTATCAGCATCACATAAATAGACAAATCTATAAAATATATCCAGAATTAAGATATACTCTATTATTCGGAGTTATTTAACCAAAATCATTATCCAATACCTTGAGAAATCAGCCACAGTGACAGAAGCACAGGTCCTATGAGTTTTACCCACATCAAAAACAGGAAGGAGAGAAGGAAAGAGGAAGGGAGGGAGAGAGGAGGGAGGGAAGGAGGGAGGGAGAACTCTGATACCTAACTAGCTTAAGTACCAATGATGAAAAGGAAAAATAACCTTTGCATAAGGCTTCTAGAAATAGCCAATTGAACCAAATCTGTTACTGAGCTATCAACATCAATTTTAATTGGTTTTATAGCCCAGTCCTTCCAAATTATTTATTCTCATAAAAGTGTTTTGATCTTTTTGCTATGGCGAGGGATGAAAAGTTTGAAATGGGAGTGAATAAAACCTGGAGAGGATGCCAACACAGCTCTTGATTATGTAAATATTGAATATCAAATTCATCTTCTCACAGTACCCAAATAGCCACCCCATTTCAGATTTTCATCACACATAACATATTTACTAATTCTGGTTTCCTAGGTTTGCACACTAGGTAATGGGTTTCAACTCTTCCATTTTCTTATCTTACATAGACCTTTCCAACTTCAGTTGAATCTTTCTTCAAATGCGCATAAACTTAATCCTGTTCTCCATCATTCTATGACTGTTGCTAGCATGCTTTAAACAAGAAAGAAGAAGCACTTTTAATTGCCATTAACTCCTTTTTTTTTTTTTTTTTTTTTTTTTGAAATAGAGTCTCGCTCTGTCACTCAGGCTGGGAGTACAATGGCTTGATCTTGGCTCACTGCAACCTCTACCTCCTGGGTTGAAGTGATTCTCCTGCCTCAGCCTCCCAAGTAGCTGGGACTATAGGTGTGCAACCACGCATGGCTAATTTTTGTATTTTTAGTAGAGATGGGGTTTTATCACATTAGCCAGGCTGGCCTCGATCTCCTGACCTCAGGAAATCTGCCCACCTCCGCCTCCCAAAGTGCTGGAATTACAGACATGAGCTACCGCACCCAGCCACAATTCCTATTCTTAAATATATAAGTCTAGAATCATCTCTTGCAATCACTATTTTTATTTTGTTACTTCTCCATTTAATAATGGCAGTTTTATACTTTTGTTAAATACCTATTTTAAAACCTCATTTCTTGTTATTATACATAATAAATTAATCAAGTAAACTTGCTGACCATAGCCCACTATCACTTTACCAGAATCAGTCAGGCAGCTGGTATAGCAGTTAATAATACTTTGGCAGTGAGACAGAGCTAGGTTTGGTTTTTAGATGTGTGAACTTGGACATGTCAATAAATATCTTTGAGCCTCAATTTAGTCTTGTAAAATAGGCATAGCAATTAACCTAACAGGATTGTGGAAAAGGTTAAATGAGATAACTTGTGGAAATCATAGAAATGTTCATAAAAGAGGGAAAAGAGGATAATCAACTTCATACTCAGTACGTTCGTTTAAAGATTTATTAGATATTGTAGATGTATACAGATACACTTACACCCCAGCTAAGTACAAAAAACAAAACAGTTGTGTAATATTATACTCATTGATCTAGGTGCTGATTGTACAGAAAAATTCAGTTTGTAAAAATTTGGTACTACTTTTCTATTATGTTACACCAATAGAAAGTTTAAAAAGGAATTGTGCTGAAATTTTAGTATGTTTGTATGGTTATAACAGGTAATATATCCTCGAGTCAGCATGCTATGTGTGTGTATGTGATTGCAGTTTTCCCAACTGGATTCATGTACTTTTTAATGTTTCTAGTTCTATCACATACTGTTGTTTAACAGGCAGATTTCTTTTTTCCTTTCTGGGACAGTAGCACATTATTCTCTGATATCACTGTCTCTGTGAGATAGTGGATAGAGAATGTGTCAATGATGGGAGAGGGACGTGTGCCACTCAGTCTACCGCCCTCCTCTTTTTATGCTATTTTACTGACAAAACATTATATCAAAATGAAGTAATCTTCAAAATAATTGTTTTGAGTGATCTTTATTTGCTTCCTTATATGTGAGTAACAGAATGCATCCTATCAGGAAGGGTGTACTGTAGGCTACAGAGGTGTATGAAGACAGCTAGCAGCCTGGACACTGGTCAGAACTCTTTCCTTCCCCCACTGCTGCTTTTTTCTCATCACCTGCTTCCCTCTGCTCTCTTCCAACCAATATTCTCTACTTCTTAGATCCACAAAGTGACATATGGTCAACTTAACCATCCTGTATTAGCATATTAAAGTAAAAACCTAAATCTGACTCAAAATGAACACAAATATCATTCGATCTTAATTTCAGATTTTAGAACAGAAGCCACATGTGGCTCAACTTGACTCAGGCTTACTTCCCTAGTCCAGTCAGCTGTGGATGGGGTGTGAATTGTGCAGGGTGTGAAATGTGGCTGGCCAGGACTGGGGATAAGGGGGTTTGTTCTAAGAGAAAGACAATTGTTTCTTTTGAACTAGGCTGCCACACCAAAAGGCATACCTTTTTCTACTGTTTGTTCTGGTGTTTTTTTGTTGTTGTTGTTTTTGTTTTGTTTTGTTTGTTTTTGTTTTTTGCTTTTACTGTTTCTTCATGTTTCTCTCCATTCCTGAATTATCATTGCATCCTAGATGCAGTTTTGAATGACAGTCTGTTGTCACAAAACCATGATTTCACTTAGAATATGATTTCATTTTGTTTATCATGTAGGAATTAACTTTTCTATGACCAAATTTAGTCACTCCTCACATTCCCACATTTCCGTCTTTGTAATTCAAGCTGTTTTCAGTAGGTGTGTATTCCTGATTCTCTCATTCACTGATACCAGCCAAAACTCTTACAAGGTTCCCTCTATCTTCTTCATCTTGGTAAATGGCACTACCATTCAGCAATTGTTTGCTAAAACCTAGAATTCACCTTACATCCAAATAATCCCAAATAATAACCAACAGGTCCAGTCAGTCTATCTCCAAATTATAACCCAAATTTGACCATTTTTCTTCATCTTCACTAAGCCATAGCCCTAGTTTCAGTCTGCATAATCTCTCACTCAGACTGCTATGCAACCTACTTCCACTCCATTCCCCTCACATCAGCCAGTTATTATTCAAATCATAAATCGATTATATCATTTCCATGCTCACACCAGCAGTGGCCTCGCATTGAAAGTAAAAAAAAAAAAACAACTCAAAATGCCTTAACATATCCTAGGATGTCCTGCATATTCAGGTTCCTTCTGACTACCCCAGCATCACTTCCTACACTACACTTGAGCTACACTGGCCTTGTTTTCCAACCCTCAGAAAGGTCTCCATTAATTCCCATCTCAGAGTAGTTGTCATTTCCCTGCCTGGAGCCCTCTTTCTTCGTATCTTCCTATGGCTCACTTCTCTACTTCTTTCAGGTCTCTGCTGAAGTGTGGCTTCTCCAGGGGGACCTTCCCTGACCACTGTACCTAAAATAACAACCACTGCCACGTCTCCAAGCCATCTTCATTTCTATTACCATGTGGTGTGTCTTTTTGCACTTATAATTATTTAAAATTGAACAGTATTTTGTCTGTTTTGTGTTTATTATCTCTCCATAAAAGTAGGAACTTTGTGCTTTTCACTTTTATATTCCCAGAGTCCAAAACAGTACATGACAAAGTAGGAGCTCAGTAAACACTTACTGAATAAGTAAATGGAAATTGATGAAAACATGAAGAATGAACCATCATTCTGTATTTTGTCTTTCTGGATAATGAGCCATGTATTAAACATCTTTACTGTTATTTTTCTACTCATTTCATAAGAGACAAAGCTTTATAACTTACTTCTGTGAATGAAATTCTTTTTGTTTCCTTACTACCATTTCATTCTTTCCTGTCATTCAAAACTCACCTTCTTCGGTATGTTCTTTCTTTGCCTCCGTCCATTCCGATCAGCTCTTGATTCTTTAGGAGGCTTATCACAGTGAGTATGCCTCAGTATAGTAATACCTCATGTAGCTGACTGGGAAGCTCTCTTATTCAATTAGTGAAGAATGGATGTTCTCAGCATCAGCATTTTCCACCTGTTTGAGTTATACCAATTAAGAAATAAAAGAGTCCAAGCAGGGATGTTCCAGATACGGCTGCCCCACATAACACAGGATAAGAGTTCCTGGAACTCTGACTCAAGTCTGCAAAGATAAATTAATTAATTTATAGCTAATCCTATATTTAAAAAGAAATTATTGAGGACTTTTGTTTTGTTTTGTCACTAAGTTCCAGTTTAGGAGCTAAGCTAACACATTCAAGTCAAATGTTCCTTGGAAGAAGCTTTATAAAAATCAGATTTTCTCTGATTATTGCAATTAAGGGTTAACTTAAAGAAAAAAAATTAATTTCCGTAAGAGTTCCACAGGTAGAAAGCAAAGCAATTTAAAACTTGTCAGAAATGGCTGGCATTTATGAAATAGTTTATTGTCAATTACACAGCTATACATAGCTATAAAAATTGGAACAGTTGGGAACTAAGAGTAATCAGTGGTACATCTCACATTTCCTCTAGATAAGGCTGGTTGTTGAAAACATGGAAGCAGAAAACTGAAAGATTGAAAAGTTCTTGGGAAATATGTTGCAGGTATAATTATACTCTTTATGTAACATATCTTGCAATCCTTCCCTCCCTCCCCATTCCATCCTAATTCTTGCTCCACATATTTTACAATATTTCTCTGACTTTAACCTTGCTCCTTCTGTTTTTCTAGCTTTAAATAGTTCTTGTGAAAGCTTTTAAAGTGTGTTTGAAAGATGTTTCCATCTTTGGATTTGAATTCATTCAGTCAGTCTTCGAGAGCAGACCCTTAAGTCCTCTTGAGTATTCTCTCTTCTTGTAATGAATTCCAGTGGTCCCAGGTTAAATGATCTAGGTCAGTCTGGACATTCCGGAAGGGTCATCCTGTAGTAGCACAATGCCAAACCCCTTTTCCATGGACTTGTAGGGATAATTAGGGAATATTCCCTCTCCTCTGATATCTAATACTGTTGCTGCCACTTTAAGTTCTTTGTCACCACTGACACCTGAGTGTTTCTCTATTTCCAGAACATCATCATCCCTCTCGTTATCCCCCACTGATGCAGGCTTTCTTCCCTTTTTCTAGCTACAGTTCTCTTTTGTATGTCTTACTTTCAACGTATGACTTTGGATCCTAGAGAAATTTGTACATATGGAACATAGCACTGCTGTCCTCTCCTCTCCTCTCCTCTCCTCTCCTCTCCTTTCTTTTCTTGAGACAGAGTCTTGCTCTGTCGCCCAGGCTGGAGTGGTGTGATCTTGGCTGACTGCAACCTCTGCCTCTTGGGTTCAAGCAATTCTCCTGCCTCAGCCTCCTGAGTAGCTGGAATTACAGGCATATGACACCATGCCTGGCTAATTTTTGTATTTTTAGTAGAGACAGGATTTCAGTATGTAGGCCAGGCTGTCAGTACTGCATTTCTTTAAGAACTACAAGGAAATGGGTAACTATTAAATCTATGTGCTGTTGAATAACATAGCTTTTTGGTTAGGATTGTGTTAAAGACAGTGATGGTGGTGAAGAGTTACAACCAGGAGCATCTAGTCATTTAAAAGTCAGCATGGCATCTGAGCATCAAAAAAAATAAAAATAGAAATGGACATTATTATAGGGAGGCAAGAAAAGATGAAATTGCAAAAGCTTCTTTTGATTAAAAAAAATTTAACCTATAAGTCACTCTCTAAAGCAGTAACAGATTTAGCTTTTTATATAGAAAATCAATTGATAACGAATTGATGACTAGATGCTCAAAAACTGAAAAAGCAAAAGAGAAACACTAAACTAAGGTATTGTGTGTGGAGCATGTGTGACAACTTCAGGAAACAGCTACCCCTAGGACTGGGGGAACAAAATGAAGAGGTTAAAATTATTAAAACTTAGAGAATTGAAGGATGTTCTCTATGGACTTGTGAAGAGGGCTCCCTGTTTGACTGGTGTAGGTGGCTTGGACCTCGGAGGAATTTCCCATGAAGCTGGACCTCAGGTCTCTGAGGATGATGCTCCAGCCAGCCAGTGCTGGTGTTGCTGATGAGAGGCACTGAGACTGGTTCTGTATGAGTTGCAAAAGTGGCAAACTGGAATCAACTGTTGTTCCTGGAACCACCCGCCACTGCAGGGTGAAAGAGTGCCTCCAGAGAGACAAGACATAAGAATAACAAGCAGAAAAACAGACTCAGAAAGCAAATAGGAAGGAGCAATCCCTTCTTCCTCTTCTAGCCTGCCACTCTCTTTCCCTCATGTCCTCTCATGGCAAATCCAAATAGAGAGCCAACTGGAGAAGGAAAAATGTGGCTTGAAATTTCAATCTGAGTATCATAAAGTGGACTACAGAAGGATAGGTTTTAGGTTTGGAGACAATAGCTTAATAAATTCTACAGGATGTTATTCAAAACAAAATAAATTCTCAGTTTCTGTTTTATTCAGAGTCTTCTAAAATGTTCCTAGTCTACTAAAGTGCATGAAATGGTTCTAGAGTTCAGTGAAATCAAAACAAAAGAAGTCACACTAAAATAAATTACTATCTGTATTTAGTACTGAGTACTATGTTTAATGATGTTTATCCATTTAACAGGCATTATATTATTCAACCTTACATTATCTGACACATTAAAGCCATTTTCCACTTCGACCTCTTATTCCTCATTGGCAGAAAGCTAATCTCCCTTGTAAGAACATGGAAAGTACCAGAACTTTTCCTCCCAGCCTCCGTTACAGCTAGGGCAAGGTCATAGTACCCAACTCTGCCCAGTGAGTTCCTTGAGACAGTTTGCTCATGAGTTTTGGGAGAAGTTTTCCCTTAGCACAGGAGACTCAAGGCAAGAAGAGTCATTTCTCCTTTTCACTGGCCTAGTTGGGTCTGCATATGATGCTGGGAACCACTTTTGCTATCTTGTAATTATGAAAAGAAACATAAGTCATCCTGAAGAAGGCAGAGAAGAAAGATGACACCATTGGAATTCTCCAACTTCTTGATATCTCAGGGAGGATAAAAACAGTTTCTCAATATTTCGGTTTTAAATTACATGCCCTGTTACTTGAAGCAATAAGATACTGAACTGTTTTTTCAATAAACTTTTGAGTATATGCTAACAATTTTCTGTGGTCAGAGCAAGCTGTATAATTTTCCATCCATTTAAACATAACAGAAAGAGCATACTTCTAAATAAAAGATTCTGGTCCCACAAATTTCTAAAACTGATTTTCACTGAATATCAAACATACACCCACATATTGCTAAATCAGGATTAAGTATGATTTGAAGGGACAATGAAGTTTAAGGGTTTTGAAAATAAAATTGCTTTTGACACTTGTTTTTGTTTCTATGAATGTCATTCCTGCTTGAGTCCACTTACTGTCAATTAATAGATTCAGAGAGTTCAAGTAATGAAAGGTTAAAACAGAAAAGGCAAGCTTTTTTGTTGTTTGTTTGAAACCTGTCAGTTCCTATGGTATTTGCTTTTTCTTTCTCTTTTGTCTCTTGCTTTTGTCTTTTGTCTTTGGCTTTTTTGGCTTTTGCTCTTTGACTTTTGTCTCTTGCTACTCAGGTTTGAGCACTGATCTTTGGAGGACAGATTTTAATTAATGTAAAGTTTTAAGAATTGAAGCACTAAAATGATAATTTTACCTGTAAAAAGTAAAAGTGGTTTACATATTAAGAATTGAGAGATCACAGTTCCCAGAGAAGAAATAACAAGCTGTTCTGTTAATGTTATAATATTTTGATTTATAGACATAGAATAAAGTAGACTAGAGGCCCAATCAGAGCATAGATATTTTATCAGAAATTTTGGAACAGAAAAATAATCTACATTCTGAAATTATAGTGCAATATTGGGACACAGGGGATCTAAAAACAGTTCCTGAGCAGGGGAGAGGATTTCCTTCTCATTAAGTTTTTCTGCACACCATTGTCACTAATGATAATAATGATATCCAAACTTTACCAAATTCTACCCACATGGACTTCCCTCTTTTGATTCTCAAGTGAGCTACAATAAATTCTGGAGCATGTGTCTAGGAATTTTCTGGTCATCTTTGTTAACTTAAAAATCACTCAATCCATAAATTTGGAAAGGAACCTGTATTTCTTATAAAAGGTTACAGGCTGTAAGGTGACCATTTGACAGGTTGGGGAGGTGCAGCCAGTGCAGCCTGCGGCAGAGCCTCTTAGCAGGCATTTTGAAGGAGGAGGGGTCGGGGTAGGAATTTTATGTTGAATGACTTGGCTAAGCATACATATTTAACAAGGTACAGTAGGAGTTATGAATATTTATGGAGACAGTCTTAACATATGCATATTGAACAAACATGCATGGTACATGTGACCCATGTTCACTTTGGGGTGGAGACTTAACAACTAAATGTATTACAATTGGGCCCTAAATTTCAATAGGCACTTGGGACATTAGGACACTTGTGTTGCAGCCTCTGTAAACTGGCTAGAACCAGTCCATGGTCAGTTCTTATCAGGAGAAAGTTACTGAAATCAGTCTCTTGTAATTATAGCTGGTGGAAAAGAGGCTGAGGGTCAGTTAATCAGTGCCTAGTGGAGCTAAAGTTGTTTGAACCTTGCTTATCTCAAGGTCAATGTTTGTTTAGCTGCTAGAGAAAAAGAAAAACCTTGTGGCGCATGGAACATAGTTCATTATTTACGTGTGGGGATACATGACTTAACTCTTGTCTGTCGTGTCCTTAGATCCTGTGTATAAGTTGGTATTTCATTGCCACAAAGAGTCTGTTTTGTCAGTCTTAAGATCTCTATTTTAACATGAATGCTGGTCAGTTGTTGTGTCTAAACTGCAAAAGGGAGGAAGTATAATGAGTCGTGTTTGACCTCCCATCCCATCATAACCAAGAACTCAGTTGTTAAAGTTTTTCTGGGGTCTCCTTGGCCAAAAGGAGGTTTGTTTAGTTGGTTGGGGACTTAGTATGTTATTCTTAGCTTACACTATATACAAAATATTATTTTGGTGATTATAGTCTAGATGACTTTTGTTGTTTGGGGGTTTTGTTAATGTTGGATGCGATCAACAATTCAATTCAACAATTACTGATTCCCTAGTTTATTTCAGACTTTGTTCTAGATTTTGAGATATAGAGGTCAAGAAGCTTACCAATAAACTGGGTAGATAGACACATAAACACATGGCTACAAGATGGTAAAAGTGCACTTAGTGATTCAAAGGCATCAGAGAGGGAATACGCTATTTGATGTATCTAGAGAGAAACTGAGTCAGAAAATAACTTGCCAGAGACAGTTGTATCTGAATTGGAGTTTAAAAGAAAATTTGGCCGGGTGTGTTGGCTCACGCCTGTAATCCCAGCAGTTTGGGAGGCCAAGGCAGGCGGATCACAAGATCAAGAGATCGAGACCATCCTGGGCAATGTGGTGAAACCCTGTCTCTACTAAAAATACAAAAAATTAGCTGAACGTGGTGGTGCGTGCCTATATTCCCAGCTACTTAGGAGGCTGAGGCAGGAGAATCATTTAAACCCAGGAGGTGGAGGTTGCAGTGAGCTGAGATTATGCCACTGCACTCCAGTCTGGTGACAGAGTGAGACTGCGTATCAAAAAAAAAAAAAAAAAAAAGGAAGTTTATAGTTTAATTATCAGCCAGTATGAAAGAAAAGGAATTTACATAATACTCCTTCTTTCCATTCTTAGGGAACATAATAAAGGTATGAAGGCACAAAGTCTGGTCTTTAGTTATTTCTTGAAAGTAAGGTACATATGGTGAGAACCAAGGCTTAAAAAGACAGGGAGACTGGGCTGGAGGGGCTCAGGTGACTTACTAAAATGGTTCACATGATTCTGCAGATGAAGAGGTCCTGAGGGACTTTTGCTATAAGACCATCACCCTGATGGCAGCATGAAGTCCAAAAGCAGTGGAGAGGATATTAAAAATGTCCAGTCAAGAAATGAAAAGCACTACCTTCCCCTCAAAACAATAGTTTTGAGTATATGAATGAAATGTGCTAGCCAACTAAATTCAGAATTTCCCTTAGATCTTCGCTGTCAAGATCTATGAATGTTACATATATGAAGACTTGGGTATAATGAAAAATAAAGTAGGGAACTACAGATAGCAGGACTTAGAGGATCAATAAGAACTTTTCATCAAACTTTCTCACCTTTATTAACACTTAGCTTTCCATTCTTTTTTTCTCACTTCTCTGCCTACTTCCTTTCTAAGGTTTTATGCCATTCTCTTCTATCTGGTCTAATAGTTCCTCTAATTACCTCTTTCTCTTCCACTCCTGTTCCCTTCTCCTAATTTATTTTCTTTCTTTTCTTTTCTTTTCCTTTTCTTCCTTCCTCCCTTCCTTCCTTCCTTCCTTCCTTCCTTCCTTCCTTCCTTCCTTCCTTCCTTCCTTCCTTCCTTTCTTTTTCTTCCTTTCTTTCTTTCCTTTCTCTCTTTCTTTCTTTCTTTCTTTCTTTCTTTCTTTCTTTCTCTCTCTCTCTCTCTCTCTCTCTCTCTCTCTCTCTCTCTCTCTCTTTCTCTTTCTCTTTCTCTCTTTCTTATTTTTTTTTTGGTTTTGAGACAGAGTCTCACTCCTGTCACCCAGGCTGGAGTGCGATGGTGCGATATCTTGGCTTACTGCAACCTCCGTCTCCCTGGGTTCAAGCAA
>NW_016809431.1:373225-393370 GCF_001698545.2 Rhinopithecus bieti
TCTCTCTCTCTCTTTCTCTCTCTCTCTCTCTCTCTCTCTCTCTCTTTCTCTGTCTCTTTCTCTTTCTCTTTCTCTCTTTCTTATTTTTTTTTTGGTTTTTGAGACAGAGTCTCACTCCTGTCACCCAGGCTGGAGTGCGATGGTGCGATATCTTGGCTCACTGCAACCTCCGTCTCCCTGGGTTCAAGCAATTCTCCTGCCTCAGCCTCCCGGGTAGCTGGGACTACAGGTTTGCACCACCACGCCTGGCTAATTTTTGTATTTTTAGTAGAGATGTGGTTTCACCATGTTGGCCAGGCTGGTCTTGAACTCCTGACCTCTGATGATCCACCTGCCTTGGCCTCCCAAAGTGCAGGGATTACAGGCATGAGCCTCGATGCCCGGCCAATTTTTTTCTTTTTATGCTCTTTTTTTTTCCTTTGCTTTATCTGAGAACTAATGATGAATTAAAGAACAATAAAAATAACAAATATTTTTAAAGACCCACTAAATCTTCTACACTAGATGACTCTGGGCTCACTTTGCACACAGCATGAATTCTAGGTCCCAAGGAGAGCTACTGAAAGTAAACACAAGACACACTTTCTTTCTGAAAAGTGATTAAAAAAAAAAAAAGGATAATAAAACAACATCTAACTTATTTATCTTCCTTGGAAGAAAATACCTCAAGCAAATGCCTCAGGATTGAGATGAGTGTCTTCATTTTTGCAAAAACTCATTAAAGTGCCATGAACATGAGGTTATTTAATAGATATGACCTGCCTCTTCTTTGATATCCTTGGATTATGATCTTTAGAAGTTAATTCACAGCTATTCTGTTAGGTTTTAGTTAATGTAATTCTCAGAATCATAGACTTTAAAGTAGGAGAATTAGACAACCTCAAATCAGGATGGGAAATATGTCTAGTTAATAGTGGCAGCATGAAAGAAAAACACAAGGCCGGGCGTGGTGGCTCACGTCCGTAATCCCAGCACTTTGGGAGGTCAAGGTGGGTGGATCACAAGGTCAGGAGTTCAAGATCAGCTTGGGCAAGATGGTGAAACCCATTGTCTACTAAAAATACAAAAATTAGCTGGGCATGGTGACAGCCGCATGTAATCCCATCTACTTGAGAGGCTGAGGCAAGAGATTCGCTTGAACCTGGGAGGCGGAGGTTGCAGTACGCCGAGATGGCGCCACTGCACTCTAGCCTGGGTGACAGAGCAAGACTCTTTCTTAAAAAAAGAAAAAAAGAAAAACACAAAAAACAATACCCCAAAGTATACTAATAGAGAAGTGCTCACAGTGTCCTTTTGAGGTCCATAAAGGCATGCATTGTTTCTGATTATCATGAATGAAGAGAAAGAAAAAAGTGAGGAATCCAACTATAAGGAAATAATCTTTTAAGGTTACACGTTTTAATTACATTTAAAAAATGCTAATTCCAAGCAAGTATACCTAGACCATGAGAGGAAGGATATTATCACAGTATCTTAAAACAAACAAACAACAACAACAACAAAACAACACTTTACCCTAATTGACAATTTGGCCTGTATGTATTCTGTTCTTAATGATACTCAGTGCTGTGAAAAGCTGAAATAATGAACAAGGAATTCTGCCACCCACAATGGCCTCTCTGAGAGGACAGTGTTTTCTTTAAATATATAAATATAGTTTATGTGCAATAGCCTTTACCTACTGCAGGCCACCAGAGAAGGACTTTTAAGAAAGAATGACTAGGCTGTGCGTGGTAGCTTATGCCTATAATCCCAGCACCTTGGGAGGCCGAGGTGGGCGGATCACTTGAGATCAGGAGTTTGAGACCAGTCTGGCCAACATGGTGAACCCTCGTCTCTGCTAAAAATACAAAATTAGCTGGGCATGGTCCCAGCTACTCAGGAGGCTGAGGCAGGAGAATCGCTTGAACCTGGGAGCCAGAGGTTGTAGTGATCGTGCCACTACACTCCAGCCTGGACAACAAAGATTGTGCCACTACACTGCAGCCTGGGCAACAAAGTGAGACTCCATCAAAGAAAAGAGAGAGAGAGAGAGAGAGAGAAAGACTCTGTGGGAAATATCAATATCTCATGACTTAAAGGTGAACAGTGATCCTTTCTTTTCTTTTTATGAGTGTTTCTCTGTAAGGATAGTGTATTAGTCTGTTCTCACGCTGCTAATAAAGATATACCCAAGAGTGAGTAATTTATAAAGAAAAGAGGTTTAATGGAATCACAGTTCCACATGGCTGAGGAGGCCTCACAATCATGGCAGAAGGCAAAGGAGAAGCAAAGGCATGTCTTACATGGTGGCAGGCAAGAGGACTTTTGCAGGGGAACTCCCATTCATAAAACCATTGGATCTCATGAGACTTATTCACTACCATGAGAATAGTATGGGAAAACCCCTCTGCATAATTCAGTTATCTCTAGCTGGCCACACCCTTGACACATGGGGATTATTTCAATTCAAGGTGAGATTTGGGTGGGGACACAAAGCTTAACCATTTCATTCTGCCCCTGGCCCCTCCCAAATCTCATATCCTCACATTTCAAAACCAATCATGCCTTCCCAACAATCCCCCAAAGTCTTAACTCATTTCAGCATTAACTCAAAAGTCCACAGCCCAAAGTCTCAGCTGAGATGAAACAAGTCCCTTCTGCTTATGAGGCTATAAAATCAAAAGCAAGTTATTTACTTCCTAGATACAGTGGGGATATATGCATTGGGTAAATACAGTCATCCCAAATGGGAGAAATTGGCCAAAACATAGGTGCTACAGGCCCTACAAGTCTGAAATCCAATGGGGCAGTAAAATCTTAAAGCTCTGAAATGATCTCCTTTGACTTACCTCCAGATCATGCTGATGCAAGCAGTGAGCTCCCATGGGCATGGGAAGCTCTGCCTCTGTAACTTTTCAAGGTACAGCTTCCCTCCCAGCTGCTTTCATGGGCTGGTGTTGAGTGTCTGTGGCTTTTCCAGGCACACAGTTGAAGTTGTTGGTGGATCTGCCATTCTGGGGTCTGGAGGATGGTAGACCCCTGCTCACAGCTCCACTAGGCAGTGCCACAGTGAGGACTCTTTGTGGGGGCTCCAACCCCATATTTGCCTTCTGCACTGCCCTAGCAGAGGTTTCCTGCACCATACTTCTGCCTGGGCATCCAGGCATTTCCATACATCCACTGAAATCTAGGTGGAGGTTCCCAACCTCAGTTCTTGACTTATGTGTTCCTGCAGACTCAACACCATGTGGAAGCCACCTCTGAAGCAATGACCTGAGTTGTACATTGCTTCATTTTAGCCATGGCTGGAGCTGAAGCAGCTGGGACACAGGGCACCATATCACCAAACTGCACACAGCAGGGGGGCCCTGGGCCAGCCCTGTGAAACCATTTTTCCCTCCAAGGCCTCTAGGCCTGTGATGGGAGGGGCTGCTGCAAAGGTCTCTGACATGCCCTGGAGACATTTTCCACATTGTCTTGGTGATTAACATTTGGCTCCTCATTACTTATGAAAATTTCTGCAGCAGGCTTGAATTTCTCCCTAGAAAATGGGGTTTTCTTTTCTATCACGTCGGTAGGCTGCAAATTTTCCAAAATTTTATGCTCTGCTTTCTCTTGAACACTTTGCTGCTTGGAAATTTCTTCTGCCAGATACCCTAAATCATCTCTGTCAAGTTCAAGGTTCCACAGATCTCTAGGGCAGGGGCAAAATGCTGCCAGTCTCTTTGCATAGCAAGAGTGACTTTTACTTCAGTTCCCAAGAAGTTCCTCGTCTCCATTTGAGTCCACCTCCACCTGGACTTTATTGTCCATATCACTATCAGCATTTTAGTCAAAGCTATGCAACAAATTTCTAGGAAGCTCCAAAGTTTCCCACATCTTCCTGTCTTCTTCTGAGCCCTCTAAACTGTTTCAACCTCTGCCTGTTACCTAGTTCCAAAGTTACTTCCACATTTTTGGGTGTCTTTACAGAAGTGCCTTTCTACCTGGTAGCAATTTACTGTATTAATCTGTTCTCATGCTGCTGATAAAGACATACCTGAGACTGGGTAATTTATAAAGGAAAGAGGTTTACTTGACCAACAGTTCCACATGGTTATGGGGGCCTCACAATCATGGCAGAAGGGGAAGCAAGACTTGTCTTACATGGTGGCAGTCAACAGGGCTTGTGCAGGGGAACTCCCATTTATAAAACCATCAGTTCTCATGAGACTTATTCACTATCATGAGAACAGTATGGGGAACTGCCCCCAAGATTCAATTATCTCCACCTAGTCCCACCCCTGACACATGGGGATTATTACAATTTAAGGTGAGATTTGGGTGGAGACACAGTCAAGCCATACCAGATGGTAAAGAGTGAATAACACTTCTGTATTTCTGTGTTATTCTTTCATTGACTGTTTATTGGAGGAGGGGCTGGGACCATAAAATTTATTTCCTTACTCTGTGGTAGTAGTTTGACAAAAAGCTGAAGTATTCCCTTAGGAAATAAAGTTCTATTTTGTATCATATGGGTGTGATGTGGATTTACTCTCTCTCTCTCTCTCTCTCTCTCTCTCTCTCTCTGCTCTCTATATATAATATATATATATATATATATATATATATTATATATATATATATATATATTGGAGATGGAGTCTTGCTCTGTCACCCAGGCTGGAGTGCAGTGGCACGATCTCAGCTCACTGCAAGCTTCGCCTCCTGGGTTCACGCCATTCTCCTGCCTCGGTCTCCCGAGTAGCTGAGACTACAAGCGTCCGCCATCACACCCGGCTAATTTTTTGTGTTTTTAGTAGAGGCGGGGTTTCACTGTGTTAGCCAGGATAGTCTCGATCTCCTGACCTCCTGATCAGCCCACCTCAGCCTCCCAAAGTGCTGGGATTACAGACGTGAGCCACTGCACCTGGCCATTAATTTACTATTTAGGATGTCTTTGACCCATAAAAAATAAATTTTTATTTGGTAATGGGTAATTCAAGAATGGTGTTGATAAAATGAACAGTTCTCTGCAATAATCAGGTAGAATACATTTTATTTCTGGGTCAGAATCAGAGCTTCAAGGCAATACTATAATAATATTCTGTTAACTTCACTGCTTGACCATGGAACTTTGATTTTATGATTATTAAACAGTAATAGCCACATACTTCCTAGGTGTTAGGAGAATCATGTAAAATGGTGGTGTTGAAATTTCCATATTAAAAAAGAAGGTACCTCCTGGTGCTTCATTTTCTCTTCTCAGATTTTTTTTTTTATTGTGTTCAATGAAAACACACACATACAAAATTTCAAAGTTTTAATGCTTCTAAGAACAAGGAGTATTTGTCAACAATCTTCCAAACTCTAAAAGGAATCAGCATTGAAAAAGGTGAAGATGGGTCCTAAGACAAGAGAGAAGAACCAAGCAGGAGGAGACTTGGGTGTTCTCACTCACACCTACTGAGATCCTTTACCAAGACATGGGCCACAGACAGAGTTAGCATACAGCATCTTATTTTATGTGAGTGGCTTTCTCTGAGAGCCAAGTCTGTTTCAAATCCTTTTTCTTCCCCCACCATAGCAAAACTTGGACTTTAAGTCTCATAAATGCAAAAGAGTGTGGAATGTGACAGCAGTTGTAGGTTGGGCTAAAGGCAGCAGGATCTATGGAAGTATTAGTTCTAAGAGTTGTCGATTCTTATGTAATGCTTTAGGCAAGACAAGGTAACAGATTGTTCCAAATTATTCAGAAATAAATTCCGCATAGTCAGGTGGAGGAACAGATGACTCTCCACTGTGCATCCAAACCACAACCTGATAGGAAATTTCTGGAGGCTGGAAACATGACAAGAACTGCTTCATTGGAACTTCAGCATAGAAATAAGACAAGTGGATTCTACTTTGTGATCATCACCATTTACAATTAAGGTAAATGGTGATTTACAATTAAGGTAAATGGTGATGATCATAAAGGAGAATCCACTTGTCTTTTCTATTGGCAAACATTAGACTTGCATTAATCCCTTTTTAATTAAGTTTGGTAAAGAGGAATAAAATATGAACTTTTCAAAATATCCTAAAATAAAAAAACAGGGAGAAATTTGTCTTCAAGATATAGTATAACAGCATACTTTTGGAAAAACACATTAAAAGGGTATGGAAGATATCTTTTAAAAGCATCTGCTTTGTTTATCCAAAAAGATCCATGTGTTTTGACATTGGAACAAGCTTGATGTTTAAGAAGTTATTAATAAATCACCAACTTGAAATAAAATAAAGCTCTGCTTAGGTAGGAGCATATTAGGTAGGAAGCATAAAATAAGAAGCATATATTGAATAAAGTTTCCAGAACCAATTAAAAATTAAATCTGAACTAAAATATAAAGTGCAGAATTGAATTGTAGGTAATTGAGTATTTTCAGATGCAAAGTAAGTGAAGCTTTACAAAATAGTCCAGAGAAAAGAGAAAAAGATGCCACTATAAGAAAGGTTGATAGTAACGTTGGAAACGACATTCATCTATAAAACCAGTTTTCCCAAAGAGGAGATGAGCGGTCTATAAAACAGAGACAGTAGTCAAGGATATAATAAGAAACCGTTTTTTCATGCCAAAAAAAAAAAAAAAAAAAAAAATTACTCCATGTCTCATTTTAGTCAAAACTGAGTAAACTGATAAGTATCCAGATTTTCCCCATTGTTTTTGAACATTTCAAAAATAATAGCAGCATTTTAAACAGAATGCCAGAAGAAGATAGACAATATACTGGAAGGACAAAATCAAATCAGCCTCAGACCTCAAACTGATATTTAACACTAGAGAACAATAGAGCAAGTGTCTACAGGGAAGAATGCATTGTAATCCATGAATTCTATAACCACTAAATTGTCATTCATATGTAAAAGCAGCAAACATTCTGAAACATCTATAACATATAAGTAAGGTAGGAGACGGGACTTAACTCTGGATGCAGGGCTCGAATACGGACCAAATTGAGGACTAACTAGAGCAGAGACTTGGTGGAAGCAGTTTTCCATAAGACACAGCTACCAGTTCAGTGTGTCATGTTAGTTTATCACTGTCATGGCTACACCCAGAAGTTACCACCTCTTGCCATGATAATAACCCTATGACCCAGAAGTTACCACCCTTTTCCTAGAAATTTCTACATAATCCAACCCTTAATTTATATGTAATTAAAAGTTGGTATAAGTATGACTGCAGAATTGCCTCTGAGCTGCTACTCTGGACACATTGACTATGTGGTAGCTCTGCTCTTCAAGAAGCAGTAATTGTTCTACTGCTGTACACCTTTGCTTCAATAAAAGTTGCTGTCTAACATCATGGGCTCACCCTTGGATTCTTTCCTGGGTAAAGCCAAGAACCCTCCCAAGCTAAGCCTCAGTTTGGGAGCTTGCCTGTCCTACATCATCAGTATTCAGAAAACCTACCTAACATTAATTTTCTAATGGGAAATAAATATTTTAATGATATATTTCAGCCAACTAATAAATAAAAGTAAGATTTTAAATGGGGAAATTGTCATATAAAAGACTTGGAGGCAATTATTAAAATTATTATGGAGCTGGCCAGGCGCAGTGGCTCATGCCTGTAATCCCAGCACTTTGGAGGCTGAAGCAGGCAGATCTTGAGGTCAGGAGTTCGAGACCAGCCTGGCCAATATGGTGAAACACTGTCTCTACTAAAAATACAAAACATAGCCAGGGATGGTGGTGTGCACCTGTAGTTCCAGCTGCTCGGGAGGCTAAGGCAGAAGAATCACTTGAACTCAGGAGGTGGAGGTTGCAGTGAGCCGAGATCACACCACTGCAACTGCACTCCAGCCTGGGTGATAGAGCAAGATGCCATCTCAAAAAAATTATTATGGAGCTAAAGCTCCATAAACTGAATGCAGTTGTCAAAGAATTTTGAAATAGAAAACACATAGTATAAAAAAATGCTTATGCCTAAAATAAATGTAGCAATAAAAGCCAAGACTCGGTCGATTTGGTTTCATTCTTGATGTAGGATAAAGAGAAAATATAGCTTCAAGTGTTTTGTAAAATCACTACCCATTTACTTAAAAACTAGAAATGTATTTTCTAAATCACTAGAGAAAGGAAGGGCAAATTATAACCCAAAAGTTAATGTAATTTTTTTAAAGTGAAAAAAGAACAAAAGTATAAAAAGTGTCATAAACTGATAATAAATTAGAAATTTAAACATAAATGTGTATGTATATATTGATGACTATAATGGTCAACTAAAATTATCTTCAAATTTTATGATAGCGAGAACACTATATATCAAAACTTTTATCATCTGTTTCTGAAGCAAATTTGTAACTTTGAATAAAAACTGCTCCCAATTTTTACAACCCTTCACTTGCTGTGAGTCAGACTTTGGACTAAGAAGTCAGGTCCAGGGACTGGGCGTGGTGGCACACGTCTGTAATCCTAGCACTTTGGGAGGCCGAGACGGGCGGATCACGAGGTCAGGTGATCGAGACCATCCTGGCTAACACGGTGAAACCCCGTCTTGACTAAAAATACAAAAAAAATTAGCCGCCGGATGTGGTAGCGGGCGCCTGTAGTTCCAGCTACTCGGGAGGCTGAGGCAGGAGAATGGCGAGAACCCAGGAGGCGGAGCTTGCAGTGAGCCGAGATCGCGGCCACTGCACTCCAGCCTGGGCTTTGAGACTCCGTCTCAAAAAAATAAAAAAGTCAGGTCCAGGGATAAATAAGTGACTGAGATGGTGCTAACTTCAGAATTTGCCTCCCCTCAAAACCCTTTGTTACTCCCAAAGCCCAAGTTATTGCCTGATGCTCTCCTTAGAAAAAAAAATTAGTTATTTGCACAAATAGATTCTGGCTGCCAAAGCTTTAAGCAAATATATCTAAACCTAGAAGTGTATCACTTAGACTTAGGCCGGGCACAGTGGCTCACACCTGTAATCCCAGCACTTTGGGAGACCGAGGCGGGTGGATCACGAGGTCAGGAGATCGAGACCATCCTGGCTAACACGGTGAAACCCCGTCTCTACTAAAATACAAAAAACTAGCCAGGCAAGGTGGCGGGCGCCTGTAGTCCCAGCTACTCGGGAGGCTGAGGCAGGAGAATGGTGTGAACCCGGGAGGCGGAGCTTGCAGTGAGCTGAGATCGCTGCACCATTTTGTATAAGGGACCTAAGGATCCCTGAATCTTGGTGTCTGTGTGGGCCTTGGAACCAATCCCTCAGGGATACTGAGAGAAGACTGCATAAAGGCATCTACATGAATAGTGAGAAAATGATATTCCAGTAACTGCTGTTGGGGATGTTAAATATTTGGTGGAATACAAGTTAGATTCTTATTATGATATACCAAAATAATTTCCAGATAAATTAAATAGAAAAGTAACTATAAACTATGCATATATATGAACAAACTCCCATATACATGCACATATATAAAGACATACACACAAACAAGACTGGGAACAAAACCGTTAACAGTGGTTATTTCTTGCCAGAGGAATATTACATTATATTAATATTTTCTGCATTTTAGAATCTTCCACATCTCTATAATGAACATATATTGCTTTTAATAAATAATAAATATTGTTGAACAACAAAGATGGAATTATCCAGAGAAAGGATGTTAATTACAAATGAGTAAAATATATGAATAAGAAACGGTTGTATGCTTTAAGGTTACAGGAATATTCCAAGATGCATAGAACCTCAAGATGATGGATATACCATCAGACTCCCTGGGTTCGAGATTTTGTTCTACCTTTGTTTCACCAGGTGTGAGAACCTTGGGACCTCTCATTTATAAAGTAGAAATAATAAGGATGCTGTGAAAGTCACTGAGTTTGCATGTGAACTATTTCCAATAGTGTGAGACACATAGAAGGCATTCAAAAACCATTAACTACTGCTATATGCAAAAAACTTAGCTAAAAAGTTCATTATAATTTGAAGGACTGAGAAATTAGGAAGTCACTACTATTAACAAATTAATACCATAATACTAATCTTATAATTGTGTTATAAATTGTTAATAAATTAATATTCAAATTTAGAGTGGAATTTTGACATCTTCCACGTGTTATGAACATTCATAGTCAAAAGTAAGGACAACTGCTTAGGTGTTCAGCCAGTCTTCCAAAAGACGAGTGATGATGCTCTAAAGTGTGTAATTGGAACTATTTCGGTATAAATATTGGATTCAATTTATCAACTTATTTTTTTATTTGTATATATTTGTTTATTTTAGAGATACAGTCTCACTCTGTAACCAAGGCTGGAGTGCAGTGGTGCAGCCAGAGCTTACTGCAGCCTCAATCTTCTGTGCTCAAGCAGTCTCCCACTTCTGCCTCTTGAGTGGTTGAGACTATAGGCATGTGTCATCACACCCAGCTAATTTTTTTTTTTTTTTGAGACAAAGTCTCACTCTGTCACCCTGGAGTGCAGTGGCACGATCTCAGCACCTCCGCCCTCTGGGTTCAAGCGATTCTAGTGCCTCAGCCTCCGAAGTAGCTAGGATTACAGGTGCCCACCACCATGCCTGGCTAATGTTTGTATTTTTAGTAGAGACGGGGTTTCACCATGTTGGCCAGGCTGGTCTGAAACTCCTGACCTCAGATGATCCACCCGCCTTGGCCTCCCAAAGTGCTGGGATTACAGGCATGAGTCACCGTGTCTGGCCTCAGCTAATTAAAAAAGAAAAATGTAAAGAAGGGGTCTCACTCTGTTGCCCAGGGTGACCTCAAACTGGGCTCAAGTGATCCTCCTACCTTGGATTCCTGAAATACTGGGATTACAGATGTCAACCCCCGTGCCTGACCATTTATCAACTTTGAAATTAACAAATTAGTATGCTTGTTTAACTCAAAATGATTATAGGAAATTTCCAGATATTTGACTTTGCAATAAGATCTCCATGACAAATGCTTTTAAAAGCATGCATGATTGTACACTTGCTAAGCCTTGTGTTATCTAATAATTCAAAACATCCATATATTACCTTAATTTGCTGGCTTCTGTTTGTATCTTTTACCCTGGTGATATATTTTTGTATTTGCACTTTAACCTGTTTTGTCATTGGAGACTATTGTAATGTTTTATTGTGATTTTTAAATGTCAGTTTCCACCAATGCAGTTTTGTGATATTGATAACTGATACTTTGGAGTTCTTTTTTAGGAGAATATGATTACTGGGGATTTTCATCTGGGAAAGTCCTAAAAATATATCTGCATTCCTCAGCACAAACCTTAGGTCATAGCCTATGTACACTGAGCCTGTCATGGAAACAGAAGGTTAACTTGATTTTCTGGTTTTAGTTATTGTCCTTAATCTCATCCCAACTATGTAGCTTCTGAATAAGGGATGTTCCCAAAAGTATAGTTTTTTCCACTTTGACTAAGATGCAGAGTTTCTCAAAGGGAGCAATAAGAATGCTAGTTTCATTTGGGCAGGGCAATTTCTTTATAGATGTTTAGCATCCCTGGCCGCAACACCATGAATGCCAGTAGGAGGCCCAAAAACTGTAACTGCAAAAATGACAAACACCTTCACACAATTACAAATGCATCCAAGTGGGAAATTCCCCTTAACTTAATCTTTTTTCTCTTCATTTCTTAGTTAGCTGGATTTAGTCAAGTAGTTATTTCTGTTTTGCTTAGGTTTGTCTTGTTTTTTTCTGTGTTTCCAGAAGGGCATATCAGCATTATATTCCCCAAGTTTTTTCATGGTTTATAATGATTGTGTTGAAAGACATTGATGTGGTTTGGCTGTGTCTCCACCCAAATCTCATCTTGAATTCTAGCTGCCATAATCTTCATGTGTCATGGGAGGGACGCTGTTGGAGGTAACTGAATCATGGGGTAAATTTTTCTCATGCTGTTCTTATGATAGTGAATAAGTCTCACGAGATTTGATGATTTTATAAAGGACAGTTCCCTTGCACACACTCTCTTGCCTGCTGCCATGTAAGATGTGCCTTTGCTCTTCCTTCACCTTCCTCCATGATTATGAGGCCTCCTCAGCCATGTGGAACTGTGAGTCCATTAAACCTCTTTTACTTATAAATTACCCAGGCTCAGGTATGTCTTTATTAGGAGTGTGAGAATGGACTAATACAGACATCTTAAAATATGTGTGGGACACTTGGTTCTAACCTTAGCAGTCTATACTCATTCCTCTGTATTCTTCTTGCACTGAAAGTTGCCTTGCAGAAATCTGACACAAACTTGCTATTTCCCTTCGTATAGACGATCTGCTTTCTTCTACCTGGAGGTCTAAGAATGCCTTCTTTATACTTGAAGTTCAGTAACGATCAGGTGCTTGCCAGTTTTTCATGGCTCTTTTCCTATGAGGAAAGTAGTAATAGTATTTCCCCATGTCATTATTTATACAATTATGAACAAACTGAAGCTCAGAGATGGGCCTTTGCATAGTTGCTCACCAGTAAAACCCCAGGCTGTTAAAACTCCTGTTCTAAGCTTAACCACAACAGATGTAAGCATCTATAGAAGTCTTCTTAGCCTTTGGAGTTCTGAGTCTTTTAAGTCTCATTCTGTACAAACATCCACTAATTTAAGCAGTCTTGTGGGATTTTGATAATTTTCCTCATTTGTCTGTTTAAATCAAAGCAGATGGAACATTTGGACTATTTTCATTTCTATGACTTCCTGGCCCATTTCTTAATGTCTGAAAACAACTATCTTTAATCAAAGATCCTACCCTCTCCTTCCTTCACCTATAATAAATTCTAAAGCCAAATGTATGTATTTGTATTTGTTTTTATTTTTTTCTCTTCCCAGGAGTTAGAAATTAATCATTTCAACAAATTTGCTTCCTCTCCTGAAATTCTGTGGCATTTTGTACTTGTTGTAGCACTTACCATGCTGTATTATGATTATACACAGGCCTGTCTCCTGTGATAGGTTGGGTCATCTCCAGACTAGGAATGATGATTTATTCATCTCTATCTGTTATTCTTTTCCTCTACCATCCACCGCCACCCCCATACACCCCACATACCCTTTTGTATTCATACCACGGAACAGGCACAATAAATATTCATTGACTTGAATCTAATTATTTACAAAAACTTGTTTAGGATCCTAGCATTTTGAGTGCTGGGAATATTTTAGAACTGGCCTTATATCCATGGTTTCTAAAGGAAAATGAGGCTCCAAATATGTTTAATTATTCAAGAAACTGTTAAATCAGATTATTTTCAAAAATGATAGTACCAATCTAACTCTGCAGGAGAGTACTTTCCATGGAAAATAATGGCTTTTAAAATCTAAATAAAGATACATGGCACATTGCACTATATTTTGAAAAACAAATCTAATTTTATAGAACTTGACATGATAGATACAGGGGAAAATCTAAGTTGAAAACATAATTTTTCACAAATACACTTTGCATTCCAGTCTTGGTTTCTACTTCTCACAATTTAACATTGAAACACATACATTTCTATGAATAATATGTTGAATGTGCTATAGGTTCTGACCATCTGTGCAATTTATCCTTTGAAATGTTCCCTTGAATGTTGGAACCATTCCAGAACCTTCTACCTCTTGCCTATAAAATTACTGTTGCAGAAACTTAGCCACACTCAAGATTTAATGGCTCTGGATCCTGCAGATTTCCAGAAATACCATCTTATTTTAAGTTGAATATCACTGAGGGAGAGCCTTGTTACACACTGATTCACAACACTTATTATACCTTCAGTTCTTCATATAAAATGGGCCATTTAGGAAGGGGGCTAAATGCTTTTGCTCTATTCTTCTTTTTTTTTTGAAAGGTGATGGACTCTTAGGAGGAGTACATAATTGGAATATATGTGACTTAAGACATAACAGTGACAATCTCAGTAATACGTAGTCCCAGACATCACTCCCGTGACTTATTAAGCACCTACTGTGGACCAAGCTTTAGCTAAAAGCCCTAAGTACATCATTTCACTGAATCTTTATACCCATAAGGTTATCAGGCTCATTATACAGATTCATTTTACAGATGAAAAGACCAAGACTCAGAGAGGTTAAGTAACTTTTCCAAGATCACACAGCTGGTTCATGGAAGAAGCCAGGATTAGAACCTTAAATGAGTGACTCCAGAGTTTATATCCTTAATCCTTTTGCCATCTCTCTCCCACTATTATGCCCTGCTATAGACTATACTGGGCCAAAATCCAGAGACACGGATGAGCAGGCAGAGTCCTAACCATGGTAGGAATTCAGGGGGTAAGATTGAAATTAGATAAGTGAGATGCATCCATTTTAAAAGTCACATAGCAGGAAAAAAAGTCATACATCTTTAAAAGACACAAGTGCTGGGCACGGTGGCTCACTCCTATAATCCCAGCACTTTGGGAGGCCGAGGCGGGTGGATCATGGGGTCAGGAGATCGAGACTATCCTGGCTAACACAGTGAAACCCCGTCTCTACTAAAAATACAAAAAATTAGCCGGCGTGGTGGCGGGCGCCTGTAGTCCCAGCTACTTGGGAGGCTGAGGCAGAAGAATGGCGTGAACCCAGGAGGTGGAGCTTGCAGTGAGCCGAGACCGTGCCACTGCACTCCAGCCTGGGTGACAGAGCGAGACTCCATCTCGGGGAAAAAAAAAAAAAAAAAAGACACAGGTGCACTGCACCGGGTGTGCCTGTTTACAATTTCCTCCACTTTTTTTTACTCTTGGACTCAGTTCTGGAAAACTACTTATTTGCCATAGTGGAAGAGAATCACATTACATGCTGTAATTTGAAAAATTAAATGTCTCAAATTAAGAATATATGCATCTTCTATTCTTCTTTTTTTTTTTTTTTTTTTTTTTTTTGAGATGGAGTCTCACTCTGTTGCCCAGGCTGGAGTGCAGTGGTGCGATCTCAGCTCATTGCAAGCTCTGCCTCCCAGGTTCATGCCATTCTCCTGCCTCAGCCTCCCGAGTAGCTGGGACTACAGGTACCCACCACCACACCTGGCTAGTTTTTTTTTAATATTCTTAATAGAGACGGGGTTTCACTGTGTTAGCCAGGATGGTCTCGATCTCCTGACCTTGTGATCTGCCCACCTCGTCCTCCCAAATTTCTGGGATTACAGGTGTGAGCTACTGTGCCCAGCCTCATCTTCTTTTTAGGTCAGGAGTAGGTGGGAATAGTAATAGTTCCACAGGTGCAACTCTTCCAGGTGTGATTAGCTGTGTAAATTGGTCAATATGTGGAATGATGAAAGAATCAAAAGTTGAACATCTCAGCTGGGCGTGGTGGCTCATGCCTGTAATCCCAGCACTCTGGGAGGCAGAGGTGGGCAGATCACCTGAGGTCACGAGTTCGAGACCAGCCTGGCCAACATGGCAAAACCCTATCTGTACTGAAAATACAAAAATTAGCTGGGGGTGGTGGCACACACCTGTAGCCCAGCTATTTGGGAGACTGAGGTGGGAGGATGGCTTGAACCCAGGAGGCGGAGCTTTCAGTGAGCTGAGATCACTCCACTGCACTCCAGCCTGAGTGACAGAGAAAAAAAAAAAAAAAAAAGTTGAACATCCCTGATGTGAGTCAATAGAGATTGGGTAGAAGATATATTTAAATCTTTGTAGCCAACTGTAACTTTCATTCAATTATTATATTTCTTCAGAAGTAGTTGCCCATTTATGCCAGTTTTGTGAGATCATAAAATATAGTGCAGTCCCTGTGGGCTGATGAATCATGTTGGTCTCACCTGGCACAGGTGGCACCAGAGCCTGTGCATAACAAGGCTGACTTCCAGGCATAGCAGCTTCCTGTGCTTTCAAAATGTAATCACCTGCCACCACCTCCTTCCAGATTTTGTAGAACGGTTCCTTTTTCCCTTGAATTAAGTCTAGCCACAAATAGAAAGACTTCTGAGCACATAGTTTGGCAGGATTCATAACTTTCTTCATTCATTTACCCAGCTTTTTAAAGTAACAGGAAATGATGAGAAAGAAAAGCGAAAAGGAATTAGCATGGTTTGTTATGACAAGTATAACCAGTACTGTATAAAAATAATCGTTTTGGCATTGAAGAATTTATTAAGTAACTTATTAGCTTTGCATATAACTAAAATCTTATTCCCTGTAAACACCAGAAAGCACATGTATATTCACATGAAATTTTCATGTGATGAACAATGTATTAAGATGCATTTAATTTGGTTTTAATATTACATTTCTACCTTAATACCATATCACCTCAGGAACTTTATTAATAGCTTTGAAATGTGTCACGAGTTCTAAAGGAATAGATACTGTTTTAAACAATGTCATTCAACCTGAATTGGCAATATCAGACAATTTAAAGAATAGTGTGATGCTATATGGAGTTCAAATTCATGAGAGAACATTTTGTATTTTAATCCTTGAATCCTTGAAATCATTAATATATCTTATATTCATGTGTAAAGAACTTGAAAAGCCATAACAATTTTTTAAGTACTCTAAATTTAAAAAAAAATTTTAATAACTAGGCTCTTTTATCTGGTTTTACATATCACTGATCATATCAAATGATGCATTATTGAAAAGGACTGACTTTGAGATCTAACATAAGCAATGTTAATAACAAACAATTTTGCAGCATGTTTATGGGCAAATTAAAAATTAAAATTCTATTGTGTAAATATTCATAAGGCAAGAGATGTTATGTTAAAGTGAATTTTTATATACCTCAAGTAGAGAAAGTAGACTTCACAGGTGGGTGATAACAATACAGTTATTTTTCATATATGCGTTATCCAAAAATTACACTGTGAACATAATTTTAAATTATTTAGTAAAGAATGTAAGATTTGGAGCAGAGAAAGATGATGCACCGATCATCATCTCCCCTTCTCCTGCAAAGACACCAAGTCAACAGTTATCTACACAGAAAAGAGCACCTTCATAAGAACCCCAAATCAGGTGAGCACTCATAGTACCTGGTTTTAACTCGCTGCGAGTGGCACTGAAGAGATTAAAATCAGTCCTGAATCACTGCTGCCACCCCTCCACCACCCCCAATGGTACCAGCATGGTAAGGAGAGCATCTCTGGGTGCTGGGGGAGGGAGAACACAGCAATTGTGAGGCATTGGACTCAGTGCTGTCCTGTTAGAGCAGAAAGGAAACCCCAAGCAAATTCAGCTGGTGCCCGCCCATGGAGGGAACACTTAAACCAGTGCTAGTCAGAGGGAAATTGTGGATCCCAGTGGTCTGAACTTGAGTTCCCACAAACCTCACCACCCTGGGCTACAGCACTCTGAGCCTCCAGATAAACTTGCAAGACAGTCTAGGCCACAAGGACTGCAACTCTTACAAGAGGCCTAGTGCTGAATTACATCGAGACAGTGGACTGGAGAGGGCAGGCGGCATATTGAAAGATCAGCTGAGGCAGCCAAAGGAGTGCTGGCATCACTCCTCCCCTAACCCCAGGCTCACAGCTCCAAAAGACACCCCTTCCTTCTGCTTAAGGAGAGGAGAGGAAGGAGTTGGAAGGACTTTATCTTGCATCTAGGATACCAGCTCAGCCACAGCAGGATAGGGCACCAGTCAGAGTTGTGAGGTGCCCATTCCAGGCCCTAGCTCCCAGAAAACATTTCTAAACACACTCTGGGCCAGAAGGGAACCTGATGCCTTGAAAGAAAGGACCCAGTCCTGACAGTATTCATCACCTGCTAATGGAAGGGCCCTTGATCCCTGAATAACCAGCAGCAATACATGGGTACTACATCGAGGACCTTAGCCTGTGAAAGTATCTGGCTTCAAATACCACCACCGCCGCAGCGGGTAGAGCACCAGGTGGGTTCTTGGCATCCCTGATTCCAGAACTTGACTCTTGGGTGGCATTTTTGGACCTGGCCTACCCCAGAGGGGAGCCCATTGCCATGAATGGTGAGCCCCAGGACAGGTAGCATTCACGACAAGCTGACGTAAGATAAATTGGGCCTTAAAGGAGCATTGACAGTAGTCTGGCACTCCTTGTGGCCTGGGGTGGTAGTGGCTATGGGCTGCTCTGCTTTTCAAAAGGGAAGGAAAGAGTGAGAAGGACTGTGTCTTGTGGTTTGAGTGCCAGCTCAGCTGTAATACAATAGAATAATAGAATACCAGGTAGACTTCTAAGGTTTTTTACTGTAGTTCCTGACTCCTAGACAGCACTTCTGGACCCAACTGGGGCCTGGGGACCTCACTGCCCTGAAGAGAAGGTTACAGGCCTGGCTGGCTTTGCCACATGCTGACTGTAGATCCCCAGAACCTTGAGTGAATGTAGGCAGTAGCCAGAGTATGGTTACAGCAGGGCTTGGGCAAGACCCAGCACTGTGCTGGCATCAGGGCTGGCCCAGCACAGTCATACCGGTGGTGGCCACAGGGGCACTTGTGTCACTCCATGCCCAGATTTAGGTGGCTCAGAACAAATAGAGAGACTCTATTTGGGAGAACGTAAGGAAAGGGAACAAGAGTCTCTGCCTGATAATCCAGAGAATTCTCCCATATCTTGTCCAAGACCATCAAGGAGGTACCTCTACAAGTCTGCAAGAACCACAGTGTTACTGGTCTTGGCGTGCCCCCTAAAGTAGATACAGCTTAGATCACTACACCCAAGTCCTTTCAAATATCTGGAAAGACTCCTCAAGAAGAACAGCTACAAATAAGCCCACACAGTGACAACTACAATAAATACCTAATCCCTCAATGCCCAGATACCAATGAACATCTGCTAGCATCAGCACTATCCAGGAAAACATGACCTTACTAAATGAACTAAATAAGGCACCAGGGACCAATTCTGGAGAAACAGATATGTGACCTTTCAGACCGAGAATTCAAAATAGACGTGTTGAGGAAACTTAAAGAAATTCAAGATAACACAGAGAAGGAAGTCAGAATTCTGTCAGATAAATTTAACAAAGAAATTGAAATAATTAGAATCAAGCTGAAGTTCTGGAGCAGAAAAATGCAATTGGCATGTTGGAAGAATGCATCAGAATCCTTTAATAGCAGAATGGATCAATCAGAAGAAAGAATTAGTAAGCTTGAAGACAGGCCAATTGAAAGTACATAGATGAGACAAAAGAATAAAAAACAATGAAGCACGCCTATGGGATCTAGAAAATAGTCTGAAAAGGGCAAATCTGAAGAGGAGGTAGAGAAAGAGATATGGGTAGAAAGTTTATTCAAAGGGATAATAACAGAAAACTTCCCAAACCTAGGGAAAGATATCAATATCTTTCAAGGAAGTACAAGGAAGTTATAGAACACCAAGAAGATTTAACTTCTTGAAGACTACTTCAAGGCATTTAATATTCAAACTCTGAAAAGTCAAGAAATGTCTTGAAACAAATGATAATGGAAACACGACATATCAAAATCTATGAGATAGAGCAAAACAGTACTCAGAGGGAAGTTTATAGCTATATATACCTATATCAGAAAAGAGGAATAATTTCGTGTAAATAATTTGACAGTGCACCTTAAAGAATTAGAAAAGCAAGAGCAAACCAAACCCAAAATTAGTAGAAGAAAAGTAATAAACATCAGAGCAGAAACAAATGAAACTGAAGTGAAAAAAATGCAAAAGATCAGTGAAACAAAATCTTGGTTTTTTTGAAAAATTAAACAAAATTAACGAATCTTTTGCCAGACTAAGAAAAAAAAAGAGAGAAGATCCAAATAAATAGAATCAGAGGTGTAACAGGATTCACTACAGCTAATGCTACAGAAATTCAAAGGTTATTAGTGGCTACTGTGAGCAACTTTATGCCAATAAATTGGAATCTAGAAGAAATGGACAAATTCCTGGATACATACAACCTACCAAAATCTAATCAGAAAGAAATCTAAAACCTGAACAGACCAATAACAAGTAATGAAATTGAAGTCATGGCCAGGTGTAGTGGCTCACACCTGTAATCCCAGTACTTTGAGAGGCCCAAGTGGGTGGATTGCTTGAGTTCAGGAGTTCCAGATCAGCATGGGCAACATGGTAAAACCCGATCTCTACCAAAAATACAAAAACATTAGCCAGGCATAGTGGTGTGCAACTGTAGTCCCAGCTACTCAGGAGGCTGAGGTAAGAGGATTGCTTGAGCCCAGGAGGCTGATGCAGTGAGCCAAGATCATACCATTGCACTCCAGGCTGGGTGACAGAGTGAGCAGAGTGAGACCTTAACTAAAAAAAAAA
>NW_016809431.1:393661-398238 GCF_001698545.2 Rhinopithecus bieti
AAAAAAAAAAAAAAAAAAAAAAAAAAAAAAAACAAGCCATAGAAAAGACCAGGACCCAATGGCTTCACTGCCAATTTCTACCAAACATTTAAAGAACTAATATCAGTCCTACTCAAACTATTCCAAAAAAATAGAAGACAAAGGAATACTTCCAAAGTCAAAGTCATTCTGTGAGACCATTATTTCCCTGATACCAAAACCAGACAATGATATATCGAAAAAGAAAACTACAGGCCAGTATCTATGATGAACATTGATGCAAAAATCTTCAACAAAATACTAGCAAGCCAATTTCAACAATACATTAGGAAGATAATCCATCATGACCAACTGGGATTTATCCCTGGAATACAATGATGGTTCAACATACGCAACTCAATCAGTGTGACATGTCGTATCAACAGAATGAAGGACAAAACCATATGATCATTTCAATTGATGCTGAAAAGGCATTTGATAATATTCAACCTCCTTTCATGATAAAATCCCTCAAAAAACTGGATATAGAAGGAACATACCTCAACATAACCATATATGACAGACCCACAGCTAGTATTATACTGAATGGGAAAAAACTGAAAGCCTTTTCTCTAAGATCATAACTCAACAAGGATGCCCACTGTCACCACTGGTATTCAACATAGTACTGGAAGCCTTAGCTAAAGCAGTCAGGCAAGAGAAAGATATAAAGGATATCCAAAGTGCAAGGGAAGAAGTTAAATTACCCTTGTTTGCTGATGATGTGATCTTATATTTGGAAAAAAGCCTTAAGACTCCACAAGAAAACTATTAGAGCTGAAAAACAAATTTGGTTAAGTCGCAGGATACAAAATCAACATACAAAAACCAGTAGGATTTCTATATGCCAACAGTGAACAATGTGAAAAAGAAATTTAAAATAATCCCACCTAAAATAGCCACAAATAAAACGACATAGCTGGGAACTTACCCAAGGAAGTGAAAGATCTCTATAATGACAACCATAAAATACTAATGAAGGAAGTTGAAGAAGACACCAAGAAATGGAAAAGTATTTCGAGTCCATGGGTAGGAAGAATCAGTATTCTAAAAATGCCCTTACTACCCAAGGCAATCTACAGATTCAGTGCAATTACTATTAAAATACAAATGACATTCTTTACAAAAATAGAAAAAAACACTCCTACATTTTATATGGATCCACAAAAGACCCAGAAGAATGGCCAAAGCACTATTCTAAGGAAAAAAAAAAAAAAAAAAAAAAAAAAACCACTGGGAGGAATCACATTGCCTGACTTCAAGTTGTACTACAGAGCTAGTAACCAAACCAGCATGCTATTGGCATAAAAACAGACACATAGACCAATGGAACAGAACAGCGAACCCAGAAACAAATCTATACACCTACAGTGAACTCATCTCTGACAAAGGTGCCAATAACATACACTAGGAAAAAGACAGTCTCTTCAATAAATTGTTCTGGGAAAACTGGATATCCATATGCAAAAGAATGAAACTAGACCCCTATGTCTTGCCATATACAAAAATTAAATAAAAATCAATTAAAGACTTAAACCTATGACTTCGAGCTATGAAACTACTACAAGAAAACATGGGGAAAATCTCCAGGATATTGGTCTGGTCAAAGACTTTTTGAGCAAAACCCCACAAACACAGGTAACCAAAGCAAACATGGACACATAGGATTGCATCAAGTTAAAAAGCTTCTGCACAGGAAAGGATACAATCAAGAAAGTGAAGAGACAACCTACAGAATGGGAGAAAACATTTGCAAACTATTACTATGACAAGGAATTAATAACCAGAATATAAAAGGAGCTCAAACAACTCTATAGGAAAAAAATCTAATAATCCGATAAAAAATGGGCAAAAGATTTGAATAGACATTTCTCAAAAGAAGACATACGAATGGCAAACAGGCATATAAAAAAGTACTCAACATCATTGATCATCAGAGAAATGCAAATCCAAACTACAATGAGATATCATCTCACCCAGTTAAAATGGCTTATGCCCAGAAGACAGGAAATAACAAATGCTGGTGAGGATGTCGAGAAAAGGGAACCCTTGTACAATGTTGTTGAGAAGGTAAATTAATACAATAACCATAAAGAACAGTTTGGAGGTTCCTCAAAAAACTAAAAATTGAGCTACCATATGATCCAGCAACCCCACTGTTGGGTATGTACCCTAAAGAAAGGAAATCGGTATATTGAAGAGAGATCTGCACTCCCATGTTTGTTTCGGCACTGTTTACAATAGCTAAGATTTGGAAGCAACCTAAGTGTGTACCAACAGATGACTGGATAAAGAAAATGTGGTACATATACACAATGGTACTATTCAGTCACAAAAAGAATGAGATCCTATTATTTGCAACAAGATGGATAGAATTGGAGATTATTTTGTTAATGAACTTAGGCACAGAAAAACAAACGTCACATGTTTTCACTTATTTGTAACGTCTGAAAATCAAATCAATTGAACTCATGGACATAGAGAGTAGAAGGATGGTTACCAGAGGCTGGAAAGGATAGTAGGGGGTTGGGGGGAAGTTGGGGATGTTTAGTGGGTACCAAGAAAAATTAGAAAGAATGAATAAGACCTACTATTTGATAGCATAATATGGTGATTATAGTCAATAATAACTTAATTGTATATTTTAAAATAACTAACTCAGTTATTTGTAACTCAAAGGATAAATGCTTGAGGGGATAGATACCCCCATTCTCCATGGTGTATTTATTTCATGTTGCATGCCTGTATCAAAACATCTCATGTACCTCATATATACATGTGTGTGTGTGTGTGTATACACATATATACACACACACCTCCTACATACCCACAAAAATTTTTTAAAATTAAAAAAATTTTTTAAATTACAGGAAAAAAAGCCAGGAACTTGATATTCTAAAGTCAGTGAAAATAGCTTTAAAAAATGAAGCCAAAATGAAGACTTCATCAGACATATATAACCTTGCAGAATTCATCACTAGCAGAACTGCAATGCTAGAGTAAATTCAGTTGTGCACTACAAAACAGAACCGATCAATTTGTTATATTTGACTTTCTCATCTGCTGTCCAGGAGCAGATATTGATAGTACCTTAAACAAAGAGCAGAATTAGTTGAGTTTGCTAACTTGAACACAGAGCCACATAAGGTTATGAACTGGGATAGACTTAGGACATCTATTCTTATCCAAATACATTAGAAGCTGGGCTGTCTCAGCTCAGGTATTCCCATCATTTTGTGTATTTAAGAAACATTTATTAAGTACAAATATGTGCTAGACTTCAGAGCGAATTCTAGCCATTCCTTGGTATTTTGTGTCTATTTGTTGATATATACCAGAGATACTCATTTAGCTCATAATTCCAGTCATTCATTCACTCATTTCATATATTATTTTTATAAGCATTTGTCAAAACTACTAAATACCACATCCTGTGCCTAGATTCTAAGAGCACAGAGATGAATGAGACAAATCCTGCTTTCAAGGAATACATTTTTACATTGATAGGTAAGTGCACAAATATGATGACAGCATTAAAGTATTCAACTATGGATAAAAATAACGTCATGGGAGGCGGACAAAATGATTCATTTTGCTTTTGAGACTGGAGGAAGATTTCACAGAGCAGATGGTATTAATCTGGGTTATAAAGTGTTCTGGTTACTGTTGATATGTTCACAAATTATCCTGTTTAGCAAGTTAAAACAACCATTGTCTTATATTCATATATTCTTTGGGTCAGGACTGCTCCATCATCTAGAGTCTAAGACATCTAGAGGCTTAGACACCTAGAGTCTAAGCCAAGAAGACTCAAAGGTTTAAAAGGGCTTGATGACTGAGGAAGGAGTAATCTAGAGTTGTATTCATTCCCATGTCTGGAAGTTGATAATGTCTATCACATGGAACCTCAGCAGGGACTGCTGATTGGAGCACAAGCACTATACTTGATGCAACTATGTTGCCCAGTTTTCTTACAGCATGATAGCCTTAGGATAGTCATACACTTTACAGGACTGCTCAGGGACCCAGAAACGAATATCTAGCAAACACGATAGAAGCTGCATTGACTATCAAGACCTAACCTTGGAAATCACACAGTATTATTTCCCCTGCGTTCTGTTGGTTACTAGCAAGTTACAATCCTACCCAGAACCAAGGGAAGGAAAGTTAGACTCCACCTCTGGATGGGGAAATGGTAAGATTCTGGAAGAGCATATGGGATGAGTAATCCTATTTCAAGAATCTCTATAAAATACATTTTAAAAGATCATTATTAAGTGCATGAAAGATTTACCCTCTGAAAACCAAGTAGGAATGTGTATAGCATGGCTTAGGAATGGTAAGTAAGGCTGTGTGGCTAATGCATGGCAAGAATTGTCCCAGGATGATGCACAGCCACAAATTGGGGACAAATTTTGAAGGGCCTTTAATTTTCTTTTTTTTTTTTTTAATTATACTTTAAGTTCTAGGGTACATGTGCATAACGTGCAGGTTTGTTACATATGTATACTTGTGCCATGTTGGTGTGCTGCACCCATCAACTCGTCAGCACCCATCAA
>NW_016809431.1:399631-447355 GCF_001698545.2 Rhinopithecus bieti
CAGGTTCTGTGAAGAAACTCATTGGTAGCTTGATGGGGATGGCATTGAATCTATAAATAACCTTGGGCAGTATGGCCATTTTCACGATATTGATTCTTCCTATCCATGAGCATGGTATGTTCTTCCATTTGTTTGTGTCCTCTTTTATTTCACTGAGCAGTGGTTTGTAGTTCTCCTTGAAGAGGTCCTTTACATCCCTTGTAAGTTGGATTCCTAGGTATTTTATTCTCTTTGAAGCAATTGTGAATGGAAGTTCATTCATGATTTGGCTCTCTGTTTGTCTGTTACTGGTGTATAAGAATGCGAAATTAGACTTAAGCTTATAGCTAGTGACTTCAAGTGACTTGTTTTGTTTTTAAATCAATGATTGACATGAGTTAATTTGTGATTTAGAAAGATGACCTGGTGTTTGGATGTATGGCAGTGATTAAAAGACAAATGTAATAGTGCCAGCCTGTCATGGTGGCTCACGCCTGTAATCCCAGCACTTTGGGAGGGCCAGTGGGAGGATCATGAGATCAAGAGATTGAGACCACCCTGGCCATCTCTACTAAAAATACAAAATTAGCTGGGCATGGTGGCGCACTCCTGTAGTCCCTGCTGCTCAGGAGGCTGAGGCAGGAGAATTGCTTGAATCTGGAAGGCAGAGGTTGCAGTGAGCCGAGATCATGCCACTGTGCTCCAGGCTGGTGACAGAGCGAGACTCGTCTCAAAAATAAAATAAAATAAAATAGTGCCACTAGAGAATATGAAGGGCATTACTAAGTAGTGACAATGTAAATGAGAAGAACAGATAGATATGAGATATATTTTGGAGGTAGAATTATGACTGATTGGCCAAGGCCAGTGAGGGAAAATGAGGCATTAAGGATGACTCCAAAACAGGTAAGAATGCCTCAGGGGCCCCAAAGCTTGGCTACTTTACCTGAAATAGATTCTTCTGGTCCTGGGATGCTCCATGGATCATAGCTTAGCACAGATTTCACAGCCAGACAATCCTAATCAGGCCTGTTGAGCTGGTCATGGGAGACAGTAGTTTCTTACTGCTTTTCTCGTATATTCTGTTGATGATTCTTAAGACATGACACAGTAGAGGTCAATGATAAAGATAATGGTAGTACCTACTAGGTCTCCAAAGCAGACATGACAACAAAATAGGGTATCACGTTGAAGTTCCTACTTAAATTTGTGTGTACTCATTCTAATTTTTTTGAGAAGAAAAGAGCAAATTCATGTAGTTTAATTTTTCTTTCCATCAAGAAAACTGTAGTCAGAATAATGTTTTCTTTCTGTAATAACTGGTTCTTCTTTGTCCTGTTAGATTTTTAAAGAGATTCAGACTTCCTCCTACCAACTCCTGAGACATTATCAATTAACCACACACAGCCCATTGAACACAGCATAGCTGTAATTAAACTAAATTACTATGCAGTAGCTTTCATTACACAATGAAACAGTTTTTGTTAGGAACATAGAGAGAGTTTAATTACATGTCTAGACACCCCCTGAATTCAGAGCAGCAGTCTTTGTCTCTTTAAAAGGGAATTTGAGATTTTGGTTATTGCATTCTTTTAAAGACTAAATGGTAAGATAAGATTGGAGCTTTTATATTTTTTAATTCCTCATTCTACTTTAATGCGTATTTGCTTTAGGAATCATTTATACATTGGTAAATGTAAATTTTCCAAGGAAAACTACAAATTTTACTCTTTGTCATGTTTGACATAGCTTTTACTTGCATCCCAAAACTCTTTTCTTTTTGCAGTACATTCCAAATATCTAGCCTTATTTTTTAATATATAAAGTGTATACTATCATCTAAAGTACAGTCATCTTTCATAATGATATTTTCAGCTTCCTCATCCTGGTGAAAGAGCTCACCTCTTTGCCTGAGAATGGAGTAATTTCTTCATTCATACTCAGTCCTGCCCAGTCAGCTTCTGTGGACAATGCCAACAGTTCAGCCTGTCTGTAGGGCCAAGGTCAAGGTCCCCAGGTTCTGCTTGGCCAGAGTGTGCAGACTTGGGAGCTCCGCTTGTTACTTTTGTGCTCCAATCTAATCTCTTCTTTCCCATTACAAAAATTTGCTTGCTGCTGCTTTCTCTGTAATTATAGATCATTTTGAAAATTATAGATCATTTTTGAACCTTTTCCCAAGCTTTGAAGTTTTTCCTGAATACCACCTTTACTTCATTAGCCAAACGTTTCCATAGCCTCCGTTCCTAAAATCTCACCTTTTCTGAAACCTGGGTACATACAAGGGAAATTAGAGAATGAAATAATCATGTTTATCCTCAAACAATCTCAACATTCCTCTCAGTTGCCTCACAACATATACTTGTTCTAACCTTATATACAAATAAGTTTATGTGCTGATTTGTTGATTGCAGGCAAATTATTTCAGTTTTCTTTATATACTTTTATGCTGTCAGCATGAAATTTTCTATTTCTAGACACCTAGCTTTTCTATTCATTCTTTGCATAATATCTAATTTAAAATAATAACCATTCACTTAATAAGGATTGCTACTGAAAACAAAGGTGTTTCATTAAAATCTTAATTGAGTAAATATTTTAGGTCTTGAGTTGAATCTAAGTAAAGTAATGTAGACAAAATGACATTTTCCACCAGTGCCATGTAGTTTATCTTAGAAATACATACTTAATATAGTTTTATGGCCTGCATATGTGTAAATAGACAGGAAAATAAGTTTCTAATCCAATGGAAGTATCCGTGTTTCTCCACTCTGACTTAGTTTGTGGAGGAGACTCATGCCACAGTCAGTGTGTTCTTTGTGACCTCTTCCCTTGTCTACTACTCTAACCTGACACCCCAGGATTCCCTACCCAGAGGCTTTCATCATTATCTCACTACCAACATCCTGTTCTTTTCCCCTATGACATTGCGATCCCAGCAAGTGTTTTCCAGCAAAGTGTTGCTTCATTCTGATACTTCTGAGCCATACCCAAATCCTAAAACCACAAAGCACACACATAAACCTCAGCTGCAGGGCCGGCAGCAGTCTTGGCCATCTTCATTCTCACTACTAGAGTCTAACAGGATGCCTTCATTTATTAACAGGTGCCTTTGAACTTGCCCACTTCTCACTAGTGTTATTATTATGGCTAGGAACATCCCTACTTCTTTAGCCACTTGATTTTTAAGTCAGCACATCAGTTTCACTTTAATACACTGACCAGTACAATTTATGAAAGTTTCAGACACAAAGGGTACTGAAGAGAAAGCTAACAAATGAATTTTCAACAGCCTTTCCCCAAACTCCCCTGAGGCAATGCTGTATTGAATATTCAGATCAACTTCAAAGCATGTGAAGAAGTTAATTCCGCTATAACTGCCAACATAATGCTACTACAGAACAAAAATGAGTTAGGTAATGGTTTAAAATGTCATTTGGAAGTTGATACTCTTTCTTCTGATCTCACAGTTAAAATATTCTTATCAGGTTTTGGCCTTTCTCAAAGTCACAAGGTAAATCTCATTTATCTCACTAATACTCAATAAGCACCACTGAGGTGACTAAGTATTATTATCTACCAAGAATAGTATATGTTTAATAAGTGCACAGATGCTAAGAGCCGTGCTTCTGCTAAAGATGATGAAGTGGCATTACTGTGGAAGTAGATTGCCATGATGTAAGCACAACATTTTCTATTTTAAAATTTTAACTTCTATTACAAATGAATAACAACAAATAAATAAAGGTCTAGATTACTACCACCTTTTGATGATAAGTTTGTGATTTAAGAAGTAGAACAATATGTGCATCTATAGGAAAATTGAGTTATTAATCATTCAAAAGCATTTACTGAGTATATAGTTAGTGTCAGTCTCTGTGAAGGAAATGTGGTATCTGGGGATTCTTTGTCTGTATGGTGTTCTCAGTCCAGTGGAGGAGACATCCTGAATGGAGAGCCTGCAAAGAAACATACATGCTGTAAAGAAACATAGGAGGCATCAATGAGAGGATGTAAGAGCTGGCACATATGTTAGTTTGGAAGGATAGGTACAGCCTCCCTGAGGAAGTGACATTATAGCTAAGTCCTGAGGATGAGGAGGGCTGGCCAGATGAAGAAGTGTGAATGGGCTTAGTCAGGGAATAGCCAGAGGTGAGAAAGAGATGAAGGATTTTGAAAAACTGAGAGAAAGTCTGTATCAGAGAACAGAACAAGAGAGGGGAGAGTGACAGAATATGAGGCTAGAGAGGAGCACAGGAACCAGATCACCAAGACCTTGAAGGCCAGGATAAAGTCATGGGAAACCATTGAAGACTTTCACAAGGAGAAGAAATGGCCTGATTCTCTGTGCTTTATGTAAAGAATAGTGTGAAAGGTGGCATGCTGAAAATCAAAGCAAGTATTTAAGGGGCTGCTATGGCCGTCCAGCTGGGGTAATGCTCATGAAAGAGACAGGGCCATTCTGGAGACATTTTGGAATTACCTAATTGTGAATTGGATATAGATGGTGAGGGAGAAAAAGTCAGTTTTTGACTTGAACACTTAAGTTGATGGAGAGATTACGTTTTCAAGTGGAGGAAACGAAGAGGGCAGGGAGGTCAAGAGTGCAGCTATAGACATGATAAAGTTAACGTGCCCACGAGATATCCAACTGGAAATGAGAGAAGGCAGTTGGATAAATGATCTTGGAGCTTAAGAAACAACACTGAATTGGAAATTCTTTTAAGATATTGTCATGGAATGACCTTTAATTCTCAAACTGCTAGCAATGTAATTACATAGTATGTGTAGTTAATATGAGAGTAGACGTAGTTGCCAGCTAAATGTACCCTGTATCTATCATATTCAAATCACACCATTTGTAGCAAATGTGTGGTATTCAGGATAAACAAATATATGAAACGCCTGCCACTTAGAGAAAATTTATTGTAAAAAATTATCCAAGTAATACGTAAGTGTTATACTTAAATTTTATATAAAAATTAAAATTAATCATATTTTTTTACATTCATGTATACTCTTTTATGCTATAAAAAGTAGCAGAAGGAAAGAGTAGACAAATGTGCTCAAAGAGTTTACAGCAAAAGAGAAGACTAGGAGAACAAACCCTGTGAACATTCAATTTAGGAAGTAGAGTCAAAAAAATATCATTTATTTATTCATACACTTAACAAATGTTTATTGGGCATCTACTGAGTGCCCAGCTCCCTTTTAAACTTTAAAGCAAAATTACAGACTGCAGAATTTTGTTTGACCTGTGCATGATTTAACATTTTAGTGGCCAACACTGAAAATTTGGAATTTTACATCAAAAGAATCTTAATTTCTGTCTCGCCTTGAAAAATCAGAAGAGCTAACAACCTGGGGTCTGCATCCCACCTGACCACCGTTGGCTGAACTGGAGTAGCCATTGCCTCTTAAAAGGTCATGCTGTCTCCACAAACAGGCACAGTCCCTACAGCTTTCCAATGTCTCCCTTTTATTTTACTCCATGCCTACCTCCTTCATTCTTTTAGGGTATCTTCCTCCCCGCTTGAGAGTTTGTGATCCCTGCTCAAGAGCTACACAATCAAATACAACATTGCTGCTGCCCTGCATGCTGAAAACTGTGGAAAGATACTGAAGGCTTTAAGCAGGGGAGTGCCATGTCTAGATCTGTCTCCTCTTGTGGCAGTGAGAAGCAAGGACTGGAGGAGGGTAATGCTGGAAATTGGGAAGCTGACAGCTAAGCTGGTTATTAGAGTAATTAAGAGGGAAAACATGCTAGTGGCCTGGCTGGAGGCAAGGGCAGTAAGCAGGGAGAGGAGGTGGGGATACACAAGTCACTAAGGAGGGAGAGCCTACACATCAACATAGATTGGGTGTGTCAAATAAAGGAGATGAAGGAATAGGATGAATTCAGGTTTTTGGCTTGGTCAATTGGATGGTATCATTTGTAGGGATTGGGAATACAGGTACAGAAGAAGCAGACTCAGGGTAAACTATGAGTTTAGTTTTAGAAATGTTGAGACTGGAACACCAATGAAACATTCCAATGGAACATAAAGTAGAAAGTTGAATGGAGTCCAGAGCTACAGAGAAGTTTAGGCAGACAATAGAGATTTGGGACACAGTGGAATAAGGGATACCTCAGTTTGTGGTTTGGATGAGCTCGCCCTGGAAACACAGAAAAAGCAGAAGGTCCTAAGCAAGTGGAAGACATGGAGCCTGGGAAGGAGGCTGAAAGGAGAACAGAGGAGTCAGGAAAGCCAGGCTGCTGATGCCAGGAACACTAACCTATGTGAGTCTGAAGGAGGGACTAGCCAATGTAGTCCGATGTCCAACGGGTTGAGAAAAATGAGTCAGAACATGGGTATTGGGTTTGATAAGGCAAAAATAAGATTATAGTGTGTTAAAGAAATGAAAATGAGGGGAAACTACATTTTCGGGAAATTGGCTGACTAGAGTAGGAAACAATTAAGTATAGCCAGAGAAAGCTGGGAATATGTGGGTTTGAGAGAATATGGAGGTAGTGGTTGCTTTCTTTTTCTTATTTCTTTTTGAAGACCATAGCGCCTAGTCTAGAGCATACTGACCTGATGCAAGGGAAGAAAGAGGAAATGGAGAGGAAGAGGTAAAGAGAAGGCAGGAGACATAGACCTTGACTCAGGAGTCAGGAGGACATGGGATGAGATCCAAGCAGCACTAAGGGATGGCTCTGGAAGAACTACAGGAAATCTCAGGAGAACAGCATAAACGAAATAACAGGACTGGAAGTGCAACTGTTTATCAATAAGAAATATTATTTATTTTAGAAATTCTTTGTTATATAGTTGACAAAACTATAGTAAGAATGTTTCAAATCCTAATTACCACAAACTTTCTTTTCTAACACCTAAACTTTCTTACTGTAAACTATAAACACATACAGAGAAAATTCAGTACACATTTCACTGAGACCTTTTTCAAGAGTGAAGAAAGACATAAATATGACATATTCTATTTATAAGTTATATTGCATCATCTTGGGTAGAAGATTTGTGGCAAATTAAATGAAAAATGCATACAAAATTTCTATTAAAGTATAAAAGGAAATCAAGCCAGGTAAAGGAAGGAAGAGGTAAACATATCCAAACTCGGCTGTTTCTGTAATTGAAACCTCTTTTCACTGAGATTTTGGCAGCAAAACAGAAGGGAAAATATGAATTGTAAAGCAAGTATTTTCTGATCAAAGTATCCTTTGATACTTTAGAATAAAGAGCAAGTTTTCCAAATCTCAAAGGGTTTCTAAATGTGATGTATTTTACAAGCAATGTGAAATAGCAATGTTAGAGTCCAAATAGCTACCATTTACACATAGAATATCTACTACATGCTCATAACATACTGAGTACCTACACACCTCTTCACTAATTCCCACTACAGTCTGCAAAGTGGGCACTGCAGATGAGAGAACTGAGGCTTAAATGATAGGTAAATTGTTTAAGGTCACATAGCTAACAAATGATATACTTTGGACATAGTACGCCAAAGCACCACTCATGAAGTCTTTCTTTAGTAATTGTTTCAGAAACAATACAAAAAAAATCTTAATATACGTATTTCTGTCAACTCATGATCAAGACTGAGGGCAAGATATTTAAACAGAACTTAGCAGAGATATGCCTTTGACAGCAAATATTGTGTTTATTTTATAGTATATATTAAAATATATTAGTCTCTCTCAACTGCTCTGCAGATAAAATTATATTTGTCTTATGCTTTTTAAAAATATAATACACTTAAAATTTGAGGCAATAAATTAATTGTGCTTCCCTGAATCCTACTATTTCTTTTCCTCCTCTTCCTTATTTTTATTCCTTAAAGTTTTCATTAATTTGTGTACCCTTGGTTATTTGCTTTTGCAATTTCTTTATTAAAGGTTAGCATTTGTCAAGGCAACCTTTAGTAACAGGATGCTACAATTGTCAGATTTGTTGTTTCTGTCTCCATTAAATTGTTAGACTGACATAGCAGATTTTAAAAATCTTCTTTCAATTCTTGTTTATGGTTTGTTTTTTTCTGTTTTCTTGCGTGTCTTTGCTTTACTTTAATCATGATTACATTGAACACATGGTTTATTCTAAAATATCCAGTTACCATGTTTTTATTCTTTCTAGTGCATGTATCTATTTATGTTAATCCCCGTGATTTAAATAATCTGTAGCTAAAATCAACAATATCTTGGTAAGAGATGTTTCTCCATGATTAGGTATTTCTTTATTGACTCTATAGATAACATTAATATGATATTATAAAATGTCTTTGCACATTTTCCATGACTACACAATTTTAGGAGCATCTTTTCTCTTTATTTTCCTCTTCTCTATGTACAGTGGTCCTGAAGTAATGAGATTAGTGCTTAATGATATTAGAAGTGTGTATTTCATTTAAAAATCAGTTTTAAAATAAACGGAAACATGTCTATTATTCGGCTCTTTAAACTGATCTTTTTATGTCTCCAGATGCTCCAAGATAGCAGTTTTCAAAGTCTAGTCTAGTCTAGGCATCCCTGGAGGATCCTGATATCCTGTTAGGGGGTTCTGTGATGTCAAAATCATTTTATCACAATATGAAGGCATCTCAGCCGGACGCTGTGGCTCTTGCCTATAATCTCAGCACTTTGGGAGGTTGAGACAGGTGGATCACCTGAGATCGGGAGTTAGAGACCAACCTGGCCAACATGGTGAAACCCTGTCTCTACTAAAAATACAAAGAAAATTAGCTGGGCATGGTGGCACGTGCCTGTAGTCCCAGGCACTCAGGAGACTGAGGCAGAAGAATTGCTTGAACCTGGGAGGCGGAGATTGCATTAAGCTGAGATCGCGCCAGTGCACTCCAGCCTGGGCGACAGACTGCGTCTCAAAACACACACACACACACACACACACACACACACACATATATATATATTTATACAGTAGAATTTTCCAGAGGCTACATAGTGCATGACTTTATACCAGACAATGCAGAAGTAGATATGAAAGTCTAGCTGTTTTCTGTTAAGCCAGAAATTAATGAAATTTGCAAAACTGAAAGAATAGCACTCTACTAATTTTTTCTTTTAAAAATAGTTATTTTTATTTTAGAATGTATATTTTAACACATTTTAAAATATATAAATGTTATATATCTTAAAATATTAGATATATTTAATATTTTCAATGTTGTATTTTTAATATTTCAATAAGCAATGTCATGAGCTTACTGCTTTTTCAAAATTAATAGGCATTTTAATTTATTAACTTAATTTTCACTTTAACTACTAGTACAGTAAATCTTGCTTGATATAACTCACATAAACAAAAACTCTTTGGGGTTTCCAACTTTTTTTTTGAATATAAAGGGTTACTGAGACCAAAAAGTTTGAGAACATGTGCTCTAAAAGAGTGTTGATCTTTCTAATGTTTCTATCTTTTGGGGAAAGAAAATCATACTTCACATTTTCCTTCTACTTGTCTTCCTGACTTGAGATAATGTAAAGGTTAGAAATTCTATTGGTCAAAGTTTATCAGGGGATGTAAACAAAAGTGAAATAATGACTCCTGACATTTTATCAGTCATATATATTTAAATGCCTCCCCCACTATATATATATATCTTTTATCAGTCATATATAAATGCCTCCCCTACTATATATATACTATATATATATGAATATATCGTGACTTTGATAATCTTTCTACAACAAGTAATGTTTAGCAAATTATCTCTGCATGTCTTTTTAAAAGCCAAGATCATAACCTTTAGCATTTAATTGCTTTGTTTTGTTTTAAAGTTTGTTCCTTTAATAGTGTATAGCTCCTCGTTCTAGTATTTTTCTCTAAACTTTCCTTCTTTTATCCAGTCTAGTTGTTCTTTATGAAGTGCCAAATGATGTTTTCTTTTTTGTTGTTTGTGTTGATGTTGTTTAACTTGCACTTAGAACACAACCACCTTTTCTATTCACGAAAGCCAGAACAACATTTAGTGAGGATCTTCATATAATTAATTCTTTGCTAAACAAAACTTACCAGGTAATTTCATTTGTCATTGTTACTGTGTTCCTATGTTTAGTGTCGTTTTCTTCTCAACACAATGGAGTTTCTAAATTGGGTAAGATTCGGGGGGGGGATAGGGAATCAATATGTTCTATTGGTCCCAAACTTTGCAATTCTTAGATTGCTCCAAAGCTACTATATGAGATATTATATCTATCTTCCCCTTCAAACTCAGCTTATATCAAGATACAGTATCTTCCTTCTTGGGGATACTGCATGTTTTCCCTGGGTATCATTCATGGTCGAGCATGCTCCTCTATCATTCTCTCATTTCTCTTCCTACCTTCATTACCATTCCTTTCCAGTAACCTCCCCTCTTTTCCTTCGTTGTTATTTTCCTTTTTTCTCCTCACCTTAATCAAGCAAGTAACAAATGTTCATTGAGCATCTCCTCGGGAATTATGTAATAGGAAAGCGTATGTGCTCTACAGCCAAATGCCTGAGTCTGAATCCCAACTGTAGTGTCTAGTTGTGATACTGTACAGATTTCTTAGCCTCTATGTGCCTCAGTTTCCTCATTTGGAAAACAAATATGAGATGACTTACTGGTTAGAGCTGTTGTGAAGATAAAATGAGTCAACAGGTATAAGGTATTTAAAATAGATTAGAATATAGTGTTTAGAACATGTAAGAGCCTCAGGTGCCACTGTCACAACCCTCACACTCTGCTTTCTGTGATGCTAAGGTGGCATCCCCTGGCGGGAAACGCTCCTATGAAGAGTTTTTTCATGGAAACTCACGTCTAATTCGCTCTTGCAGAGTCCACACCAGGCCCATGAGAAATGTACATCCGGCTATTATTTGAGAGTAGCTGAATCTCTCCGAGGCCCTCTCTGCATTCTCCTGCTGCAACTGTCCACTCTTATTTCCATTTTCATGCATGAGCCAGTTACCTGTTTCCCCAAATCACTAAGTGATCTTGAAGCTGTACCTCCCCAACACCCCTTACTTGGCTTAAGTATAAAGGACTCCTTGCCTTCCCGTACGAGGTAGGAAAGGAAAGAGAGTATAGCACACTGGAAACTTTTTCTCTTAAACCAGCATAAACACGGGCAAATGTTAAGAACAGGAAATTCATGGAAGAGGAAAACTGATTGACCAAGAAGCATATGAAGAGAAGCTCGACTATACTAGCGAACAGAGAAAGACAAATTAAACCGAACTTAAGGCACAATCTTTGCACTCCAGCTCAGCAAAAGTTAAAAATACAGATTTAGCAAAGATATTAACATATATGCATACATTGTTTGTGTGAGTGAAAATTGATGGAGGCTTTTAGGAGAGTGATTTTGAAGTGCGTATTAAAATAAAAATGCTGTATGCCTTGACTCCACAACTGGACCTGCTTCCAGTTATCTGTCCTAGAAAAATACCAGCGGAAACACTCAAATATTCAAGTGCTAGAATGTTTATATTATATTATTTGTAACTTTTGAAAAAATGAAAACAACTTGACTGTCCATTGAAAATGAATAAGTAAATTAATTATGATACAAGATGCAAGAATTAAATAGAATACACTAAAGTAATATGAAGGTAAGCCTTCAAAGATATTTTGTTAAACAGAAAAAAGCCACCTAAAAATTGTATTAATGTTATATTTAAGTAGGAAAATGGAGGAAACCAGGGATATTACCTTGTGTATATACATATATAGTCTTTTGTTTTGGTTTGGTTTTTTGTTTTTGTTTTCTTTTGAGACAGGGTCTTGCTCTATCACCCAAGCTGGAGTGCAGTGGCATGATCATGGTTCACTGAAGCCTTAACCTCCTGGGCTCAAATGATCCTCCCACCTCAGCCTCCAGAGTAGCTAGAACTACAAGGCATGCACCACCATCCCTGGCTTTTTAAAATTTTTCATAGAGATGGGCTCTTGTTATGTTGCCCAGACTGGTCTCGAACTCCTGGACTCAAATGATCCTTCCACCTCGGCCCACCGAAGTGCTGGTATTACAGGCACAAGGCAATGTAATACACAGATGTCCTGAATATTTGACATCTGTAAAGAAATCTGTTCATATAAACAAGTGACTCTGAACCTAGATTCACTAATGCCTAGAATGTTTTTTCTATGCATTAGTGAATCTAGCCCAGTGTATATGGACTCATTTGTAAATGCATAGAAAAAATGTTCAAACAAACTTTTTGGAAAAAAGTGTTTCAAACCGATGAGGGATTACTTTTGAAGTGGGGACTGGAACTGGAACTGGGGGAAGGGAAATCAGGTACGACTTCAGCATTTGCAATGAGAATATGTTGCATGTATGCTTATACATGATTTTACAAAATAATTTAAAGTACAATAAAATGAGCAGAGTTGCTAGATGTGATCTTTAAGATTCATCTCAAATACAACTTTCAGCATCTATATTGACAGTTAGACTTACTAATTCTCAGGAGAGCCTATGAGTGCATCCATCATTATCAAACAGTATTTGTCTTACTAAGGATAGTTCTCTATAATAACTACTCACATCTAAATGTCTGTTCAGACCATAATTATGAAGTCTTTGCTATATGAGTTTATAAGATCACACATCCAATTATGCTTGTTAGTTAATAAGCCAGACAAATTTCAATACACAGCACCTTTACATCATTACAATAATTAGCTAATTCCAGTTGATATAGTAATATGCATAAAGAGAACTGTAATATTAGCTGAGGAGTAAATATTTCATTCTGGGAATAGATTCTATGCAATTTAAATTGCATTACATTTAGGTAACTAAAAAGTATTATTTAATGTATACAGTTTAAAGCAGATTTATGGTATTTATCATTAAGTCATATGTGTTCTTGAATCACATAACTTACAGTTCTTAAAAGATTTAAGTATAGACAGTCAAACCGTAAATAGAATTACACAAATGTCACTTCATTATTTTCCCTCTTTAGTATCTACATGAAAATGGAATTGTCCATCGTGATCTCAAACCAGAGAATCTTCTCTATGCAACTCCAGCCCCAGATGCACCACTCAAAATCGGTGAGAACATTTCCTCTTGTTTTGTGACCCCTTTTCCAGATTAGAAAATTATACTGTGTGGAATTTTAAACATTGCTCCATCCAGTTTTACATCCATTCAGTTTTCCTGAATATTTGACATTTTTAAAGGAATAATATGTTGTTTGGGAAGTTTGTGCTCTTTCCTGGAATGTTTATTTGGAAAATATTGCCTAGAAGTTAGTATTCTGTTGCTGGGCACACAAAGGAATCACAACTTAGAAATGGCAAGGACCATAGGAGATGACCTTGCATTTTGTAAATAAGTTTATAGTGAACAAAATGATAGAAAAAGTAACACTTCTTTTGGAGATATTAACTTTTATTCCACACATTGCTTGGAGCTTAATTTTAGGTAATAAAGACCTTTGACATAAAATGTTTAGCATATATTAGTGAGTCTAGGCTTTGCGTCACTTGTTTATATGAACAGAGATAAATTAAGATCTGCCTTTCTCAAAATGCACTCCACAGAACACTGGGTTCTCAGCAGGGTGGATAAGGGTGGGAGCGATTCACAGAAATGCTATGGCTGATCAAATAAGTTGAGAAATGCCAACTTTAAAAAAGTTAAACAAGATTTTTATTTCTGTAGGACTTTCCAGAACCTTAAAACTGTTAACATATAAACTGACATATTATATCATATCCTATGAGACTTTTTTTTTTTAACCAATAAGCATTTTGGAAAACTATAAAGATGAACTTTGGGAAATTCTGACCTACCCAAAGAAGCCTTTAATTAGCACTTTAGAAAAAAATAAATATTACTTTCCATGTCTCTTCCAAAGTAAATCTTCATTTCAAAAAATATTATAAACTTTATTTTCAATGAATTCTCGCTAGTGGAATCTTCATTAAATCCTCTGAAGGGCATTGCTCTTCTGGTGCTGTCCTTATCGTGCTGATCTGCCAAGTTCACTGCATTTACAGATGTTAGCACCTTTAACAATTAAGTTGTTTATATCAGGGAAGAGCTCAGATAACATAATGTGCTTTATGAATGCAAGAACCTAAGGAAAAAATCCTGAAAGTCCTGCTGGGCAGCCAGCTTGTTCTCATAATCACTCCTGTAAGGCAGGGGACAGCAGGCCATTTCCATTTCCTTTCACATCACTTTCAAAGATTTAATCCTTAAAGCAATTTCTTTAAATGGATGGTTAGATACTAATTTAGGCAGGAGAGGTTTTCTTTCTGAAGGGCTTCCTGCTGCTTTCACTGATAAGGATCAGGCACCTGCCAGGAAATGTGGATTTATCTTTGAAGTCTAAAATGGAATTCATTCTGCACCTGCCTGTCTTGAAGAATGCCCTTGAATGGTTTCCTGATGTTTCTTGAGTGAGAGAGAGATAGCTCAGCAAATAGATCATAATGGTAGCAACTTTTGATGATCTTTTATCTAGGTAATATTCTGAGAAATAAATAAAAAGGATTCTTACCAAAAAAAATCGTATAGTCTTCTTATGAGAGTAAATTCTTATAAGTGAAATACATTAGAGACTGACATGTATTTTCAAGCTGAACAAACCTTTTGACATTTCTGTTAATTCTTGTTTCACTGATGAAAGTCTATTTTTTCCTCCTCTCTGTCAATAAATAAAAGATTCTGGATTATATCATTAATTCTGTATTGTCCCACAGAGTTACTGTTACATAAATTTCAGAATTAACAACATTAGATAAAATATAACTATTGCAACTATAACTTAAAAAAAAAAAATAGCTTGGCCGAGAGCGGGGTCTCACACCTGTAATCCCAGCACTTTGGGACCGAGGTGGGCAGATCACAAGGTCAGGAGATCAAGACCATCCTGGCTAACACGGTTAAACTCTGTCTCTACTAAAAATACAAAAAAATTAGCCAGGCCTGGTGGCACGTGCCTGTAATCCCAGCTACTCGGGAGGCTGAGGCAAAGAGTTGCTTAAACCTGGGAGGCGGAGGTTACAGTGAGCCGAGATCACGCCACTGCACTCCAGCCTGAGCAACAGAGCAAGACTCCATCTAAAAAACAGACAAACAAACAAAACAAGAAAGAAAGAAAAAAAAATGCTTATTTGCTGAAAGCTGGGAATTGTACAGAAGAACAAAGATTAAATATAGATTTATTTGTAAATGTATTTGAAAGTCGCATTTTAGTCACATTTTCTCCAATTTAAAGAAACACATGGATTGTTTTCTTTAGCTTCCTCTTGGGTGACTTGTTCCCACCCACCTTCACCCCATCATCAAATACAAAAGAAAACAAATAGATAAATAAGTTGGTTTTATTTTTGAATAACAAATATTTTGTCATCTTATAAAAGCTGAGAAGACGTGCTTCATTAAGTTTTTTTCTTGTGTTGTTAGCTGATTTTGGACTCTCTAAAATTGTGGAACATCAAGTGCTCATGAAGACAGTATGTGGAACCCCAGGGTACTGCGGTATGCTCTTTAATAATTATATTTTACCTTTATTGTTATGAAATCTATTTTGTTTAGCAATCTCGTTTTTTTAAATTCCTAATATCTCTATTTGTAAACGCTTAAAATTTGTTGTTAGTCTCTATGAGGAAGCCATATATAAATAATTCTCAGATCACTTCTTGTTTTCTATGCGAAGTTCACGGATGTTGGTTTTAGGGCACTGCCGTTAGAATGCCTTTGAGCAGTGGCTACTGTTAGACCCACTGGGCAGCAGAAAGACAATGAGCAAGGAAGAGGGCAAGGAAACCCCATAGCTTGTAGTTGGAATTAAATGCATGAGCCCTTTGTCACTTTTTTTGCTTTTCCTTGAATGGAGAGTGTGTGTTTAATTCAGATGGCATATAGGACAACAGTGAGAATGGGGTGGTCCCTAGTTCTCTTCATGGCCTGGCCTAGCCTCACTAAGACAAGGACTTCAGGTGAGATTTTCCTACAGGAGTTCTCCAGTCCCTGCAGATGGACCACAACTACATTGAGCTCTTCACATCTTCCCGCCTCATCTCCCAGAATGGGCTGCAGGCATCACAATCAGAAAGAACAAAGCTTTTGACCCATACTAGCATGAAACCTGCTATTTTCTTCTTGATGGTCGAATTAATTTGACAACAAACTGAAAGCCAATAAAGTTTGTAAAAATTATAAAGAATTCCTGAAATTGTTGTGATTAATGAATATGTCACAGATTAATTAAAATTCTAATCTAAATTATAAAGAAAAAGATAAGATTTCAAGTTATCAATCACAAGATTAGTCATCCTTTTCTCTTAGATCAGAATATTTTTACACAGGCCAGGCGTGGTGGCTTACGCCTGTAATCCCAGCACTTTGGGAGGCCAAGGTGGACGGATCACTTGAGGTCAGGAGTTCAAGGCTAGCCTGGCTAACATGGTGAAACCCTGTCTCTACTGAAAAAAAAAAACAAAAACAAAAATGAGCCGGATGTGGTGGCGCACACCTGTAATCCCCAACTCCTCAGGAAGCTGAGGCAGGAGAATTGCTAGAACCCGGGAGGCAGAGGTTGCAGTGAGCCAAGATCGCACCACTGCACTCCAGCCTGCGTAGCAGAGTGAGACTCTGTCTCTAAAAACAAAAACAAAGAGAATATTTTGACACAAATGTCCTTCATTTCAATTCATCTCTTCAGTGAACTGTAATCACCTACTGTGTAGTCAAGCCAGTGTGTGGCACCAGGGAGATTCATTTCCTGCCCTTACAACCAGCCGGAGGCTCACAATCTGCAGGAAAACAGACATGTGGCCAGATGCAGTGGCTCACGCCTGTAATCCCAGCACTTTCGGAAGCCGAGACAGGTGGATCACCTGAGGTCAGGAGTTTGGGACCAGCCTGGCCAATATGGTGAAACCCCATCTCTACTAAAAATACAGACATTAACCAGGCATGGTGGCAGGTGCCTGTAATCCTAGCTACTCGGGAGGCTGAGGCAGGAGAATCGCTTGCACCCAGAAGGTAGAGGTTACAGTGAAGCAAGATTGTGCCATTGTACTCCAGTCTCGGTGACAAGAGAGAAACTCTGTCTCAAAAAAAAAAAAAAAAAAAAGGGAAAATCCAGAAATGCAAACCAGGAAATCATAGCATCTTAAGAAATACTGTGTTGTGTATATTGAAAGCCTCCATGGAAACATAGAAGAAGGGTGATATTTTTAATTATCTGTCTTGTTTTCTATAGCACTTAGATTTGAGGTCACTCCTGCCCCAGAAATAGACAAAGAAGAACTATGCAACTAACTGTTTTTAACAACTTTTGAAATCATAAAAATCAGATTGGCAAAGTGCGATAATATATTCATTGAAGCATATATGCGATTAAATCCATAGAATTTTAGTGCTGGAAGGAACTTTAAAGTTCATTTATTAACATTCTTATCTTACTAAGGTTCAGAGACTTTGACTTCCCCAAAATTCCACATCTAGTTGTTAGTGGCTCAGGAATAAGAATCCAGGTATCCAAGGACCTAAAAATCATAGACTTTCCCTGTACAAAATTAATATAGATAAATCAATATGGTTTTATTCATAGAAATATTTGTCAATTATTACTTTTATTTTAAAATCTTCATTTTAATATATATATATTTTTTGAGGCAGATCTTGACCTATAGTAACTTTCACCTCCCGGGTTCAATTGATTCTCATGCCTCAGCCTCCTGAGTAGCTGGGATTCCACCACACCCAGCTAATTTTTTATTTATATTTTTAGTACAGACGGGGTTTCACTATGTTGACCAGGCTGGTCTCGAACTCCAGGCCAAAAGTGATCCTCCAGCCTCGGCCTCCCAAAGTGCTGGGATTACAGGCATGAGCCACCATGTCCAGCTCATTTTAATTTTTTAAACCTCAGAAGTATTGGTCAGGGACAGTGGCTCATGCCTATAATCTCAGCACTTTGGGAGGCTGAAATGAGAGGATTTCTTGAGGGTCAGAGTTCAAGACCAGCCTGGCCAACATAGCGAAAAAAAACAACAACAAAAAATTAGCTGGGCATGTTGGCATGTACCTGTTATCCTACTTACTCAGGAGGCTGAGGCAGAAGGATTGCTTGAGCCCAGGAGTTAGAGGTTGCAGTGAGCTATGATTTCACTACTGCACTCCAGCCTAGGCAATAAAAGGAAACCTGGTCTCAGGGAAAAGAAAAGTACTACTTGGTCAGTGGAAGAAATAAAAATCCAAATAACTGTACTCAATATTAACAGCCTCATGCACATTCTTTCGTACTCTTCTCTGTGTCTCTTTGTCCATATAAGCATTTTATAATATTGCTTTTAATTAGTTAGTGTGAATTCTGGCTGGAGAGGTCTTAGAAGGAGCATTTGAGCTGGACAATGAAGGATGAGTAAGAGTTCAGCAAGTGGGGAAGTGGCCACAGGGCATTCTTTGTCAACGGGTACAGGGAAAGCAAAGTCATGGAGGATTGGCAGCGTCTGGTGAGTTTAGGTGCTGTTTGTCACTTTGTCAACTTTGTATGACTAGAACACAGAGTTTTTGGTACAGAGGGCACAAATGGAGTTGGAAAGGTTGGACGGACCATATGTTTAAAGAATCTATACATCAGGCTAAGGGATTCAGATTTGACTTGGTAGGTAATGGTGGTCCAGCAAAGGTTTTTAATCAAGGCAATTTTTTTTTGTTGTTTGTTTTTTTTTTTTTTTTTTTTTTTTGAGACGGAGTCTCGCTCTGCTGCCCAGGCTGGAGTGCAGTGGCCGGATCTCAGCTCACTGCAAGCTCCGCCTCCCGGGTTTATGCCATTCTCCTGCCTCAGCCTCCCGAGTAGCTGGGACTGCAGGCGCCCGCCACCTCGCCCGGCTAGTTTTTTTGTATTTTTTAGTAGAGACGGAGTTTCACCGGGTTAGCCAGGATGGTCTCGATCTCCTGACCTCGTGATCCGCCCATCTCGGCCTCCCAAAGTGCTGGGATTACAGGCTTGAGCCACCGCGCCTGACCTAAAGGCAACATTTTTAAATCAGGTCTGTATTTTGTAAATATCTTGATGGTAACATTATGACATGTTATGACATGGTTTGAAGGAGGAAAGGGATAGAAAGAAAACAGACAAATTAGCTATTGTAAATGCTCTTTTCTAGCGCTCTAATGTCGGAAATCTATACACATGCTGATGTCATTCCTTAGCTTCTCAGCAGATGGCATGTTCAATCTACTCTTAAATCTAACCATTTACTTTTTAAAAATATTTAAACATTGTAAAAATACTATTTTAATATATTATCCTTTCCATAAACAGGCCCTTCATACAAATAATGCCATCTTATAATGGAGGCTTATTTTCTATTATTATTTTCTCTTGCAAATATCCATTTCAGCCCAGGTGGTAAATAATGAGGAAACAGGGAAATAAGAGGTTGAAAGTGACCAAGATAATTCTACCATAGGTAGCGGCTTATCAGGAAAAAATAGTTTGCCATATTATAAGAAAAGGAAGTGAAAGCAGTAAGGAAGCCTGGCATGAGGTTTGGGAGGTAGACTCCACTTACCTTAGTGAACTATTTTGGGGATTGAGATGGAAAATAAACGTGTTTTGTTGGCTCTGAGGTGTTAAACATAGAAATGGAGTTGGTGTTTTATAGGCGGGGGTAGTCTTGGAAGCCAAAGACAAGTAAATTCAACATATTTCTTTACCAAAGCAAGATTCCATTTGTATATAAGTAAATATATATATGTGTTCATACATACTCTTGACCCAAAGGAAATACACTAAAATATTACCTCACAATGGGAGCCAAAGAGGGGGTAGGATTTTAAGGATACGCCTGTGTGTAGTAACGTAGGAAATATTGGGAAACACTTCGGAAGAATAGAAGTCACAGTAATACTACGGCCCAGGAATAGATAACCTAGAGCAGAGGCAATATCTAGGCTTTTGAATTAAGTACAGATTTTACCATAGTTATGAATATTTGTTTCATCTGTCTTATAAAAAATTAGATTGTTAACAGATAAAGCTAAAACCCCCTCTGAAGATCAGTTCCAGCCCTTTCTTCCCTCACCACAGATAGATACTCTCATCAGTCTGGCATGTATCTTTCTGAGAATAAGTTGGTGGGGAGGAAACTGTCCATTTATAGAAGGAGTTGGAAATGAGAGCCAAGCTCAAGACTGGTGAGAATCATTATGATTCTATAGAAAGCAAAGACTTTACACAGAGACTGTTTTATATTCTTTTATGGCCACAAGAGGAGACAGAGGAGAGCCTCAGGGAAAAAAAAAAAAGTGTATTAAACTTACACGTCCTAGAGACAGGAGGCACAGCAGGCCACTCAGGGTCATGCAGGAAAGAAGACACCAGGGTGGTCAGGAGGCAGAAGACAGGAGAAAGGGAAGGTTTAGGCCACTGCCTTTTGGGGGATTTTCTTGGGAAATGCAAGGCAAGGCAGGGTGAACAGTTTGGGATTGGCTAGTTTGAATAATTTGTGTGGGTTGCCTGGCTCCTGGCTCCTGGCCCTGGGATGACTAAGGCAGAGGAATATCCCCTCCTGGGGTATATAGGTTGGATGGATGAGGTGTGGCACTGGACAGGTTCATCGGTATATGAAAAGGCATACTCCAGGCTGGGTGCTTTCTTTTCTTTCAGAATTAACAAGCCACAGGAGAGGCAGACTCTCTGTAGCCAGAAAACTTTTAAGAAGTCAAGAACATCATAATATGTATAAAGAAAAATTTTAAATATTTGCAATACAGAGACTTTACATTTAACTTGAAAAGGTGTCTGACACCCATATAATTGAGAGAGATGGGGTGTGAGCTTGTTTCATTGCTTGTTAGGGTGATTATATCCAAGGTCGATTATCCTTAAGTGCACTGTGTCTAGTTTCTACTTTTAATGGAAGGCTTTTCAAATTACATCTTGTGAGAGACTGAGTGTTTATGTTATACCATCTGTCATTTCTCAGGAAGTAAAAAAGGAAAAGCCACCCATTCTGTCTCTTTCATAGAACCTTTGCCCCAGGCTATTAATAACAGAGGGTTCAAAAAAAAAATAAACAAATAACAGAGGGTTCTCCTATAAGTGAATCGCAAAAGAAAAATCACAGATGCTTCATGTTTAAGCAAATACTTGTTATTTCTTGGGAAATGTGCCCAGTCAAAACCAATCTCCAGGCCAGAAAATTAAAATTTATGGTCCAGATAAATGAAATCAATGACTAGTGTTCAAAAATAACCCATGAAGAGTTCAATGTTGAAGGGATTCTCAACATCTTGTGGTTGAGAAAATAAGTAGGTCACACAGACAAAAAAAGAAAAAAATCGATTAGGCCATAGCTCCTAATAAATGTGCTATAATGTAACTATGCAATATTAACTGCCAAAATGTTTTAACTGGTCTAGATATTTAAGGCTTGAAGTCTGTGGATGTTTCAGACCCACCCACGCCAATCCTAGAAAAGGAAAACAAGTTGTTAGAGTAGAAAAGAAACCAATATGTTAAGGGGTTAGTAAAATATATATATATATCTAATACCAATTATCTAATTTATTCATAAGCTTATGTATGTTCATATTTCATATTTGTACTTGTCTTTATTCAAATTCTATTTTCAGAGTCTAAAAGCTGTTAGGAGTTTGTTTTCTTTTGGCATTTGCCAAGGTCTCATTATTTTCTGAGACAGTCCTGCTGGCACAACTCAGAGGAAGTATTAATACATAAAAATGTCCCATGTGCTAAGCCTCTAAGCATATTTGCTATTTTCAGGCTTTAGTAACGGCAGATATATGTTGTGCTTCTATTTAAACCAAAATGAAGGCTAATTATTAACAACTGAAGAATGAGCTCCTACGATATGCAAAAATCCCTGTACTTAGAGTCTGCAGGTGCCTAATTCTACAAATAATGTTGTAGAAAAATAATATTCTACAATAATATTCTGAGTTTCCATAAAGAAGAAATACATATATTTCGTATATACTGTGACTGATTCAGTCTTAAAAACTCACACTGTTTGGTAAACAATTAATTCTGTCATAATTATCAATAATTATAAGTGGATGTGGTATAATAAAGAGATGATTAAATGTGGCCCTTCAGCTACTGAATGTGAAGGGCATGATGAAAGTGTGGAATGACAGGTAAAAGAGAGATTCCCTCACCTTCCAGCTCTTCAAACTATCATTGAATGATACCTCCTAAAGGATCATCAAATAGTGATAGGCTAACAAAAGCCAGTGTCACCAACCTGATGTTCAATATTAAAACCACACATATATTGCTCATCTACCATAAGGCGTGGTAGGTATCTTTCATGATCTGCCTTCTCCACAGATATATGAATAACTACAGGGATGGGCTGGCCATATTTGGCCCTGTTTACTTGTTGCTCACGGGCATAGAGTGCTGGTTGTTGTTGCTGTTGTGGTATTGTTGTTGTTCATGTTTTCATGCTTTACTAGGCTTCGAAGTCAGATGGCTGTTCCTCCTTCAGGCTTCACCTTGAATATGTTAGTGAAACACTCTAAATCTCAGTCTCCTCAACTATACAATGGGAATAATAAGAACATTTATTTCATAGGGCTATTATGAAGAATAAATAAGATAATGTATGTGAAGTTCTTGCACAGTACCTGGTACCTAAAACATGCAATAAATGTTAGGCATTACTAAAGTCATTATAATGAGTATCATCATCCTCATCTTTTTCTTATTACTCTTAAAAATGTATCAATTCCTTTTATTAAGCAGTATGATTTTTCTATTTTGTCCTCACAAGAGTAAGTCCTAATATCCGGGGAGTTGGTTTGAGGTCTTTGAAATTACTACATCTCTGCCACAGTTCTTTAGTTTAGAAATAAAACACTCATTTAAAAAAAATTTCTCCTAAGATTTAAATGACATTGATGGTTTTAAACTTTATGGTTTTATGGCCATTTTAAAATAGTTTTTTAGATTTTAAACTTACTAAATATGAATGTGATAGTTCCTGAGAATGGAGAGTGGTTTTAAAAGGGTAAACCATTAAAAAAAAAAAGGTAGAGAAAATAAATATAATCTTTTTTAAGACTACTGGTTTTCCAAATAATAGTTTTAGGAATTTTGGTATTTTTTAGTAGGTAAATATGGTACTTCCTACTGGGTAAGTATGAAGTTACACTGAAAAATGTATCCTTCTGTGTAACTTAATATTTACTTACTTAAAATTATTATTCCAAAATTGGAAATGATTGAATAAAAGATGGGATTTGTTTCTTAGTTTTGATGACTACAGGAAGACAAAGTCTCCTCAGTGATCAGACACTGAATAAAACAGGAGATGTGCTGAAGTTTGTTGAGTCAGTTCCAGCATCTGATCTGTCAGTGCCACTTTTGTGCTGGGAGTTCACTGCGTTGTATTTATTTATGGAGGTCAATGAGCTGGTCAGAGATGACCCTGTCCTCTGACAGCCTTTATCAGGGAAATTCAAGTTTCTTTGGATAGCTGTGGGACTCTGAGTTTCTGATATTTTTACAGCCAGAGAAAAAAAGAAGGATATTTTAATTTAATACTGTAATAGGTTAAAAGGGTAAATGTAAGGGTACTTTATTAAAAATAAACAGAATAATCTTCTCTTCCTCACACACACGCATTATACAGAGCCATTTTCAACAATCCAGGAACTACAAAGCTTTTAAATAGGAATAACTTCTAGGGAGCTTATTGGAACATATCAAGCAGACCTTACATTTGAACACGTCATATATTACCATAGAAAGTATTTCTTAAAATGCTATCAACAGAACAGTTTCTAAGATGACACAGCAAAATTAAGCAAGTCTTATCTTCCATTAGTGTCCATTCATGATTTCAAGGATGATTCCACACACTTGACACATTGCTACTTTGAAAAGAAATAACCCTTTAGATTCACTATGCCAAAATTTAGGACAAATTTTCAACTACTTATAGTTGAACAGAAAAGATCTCTGCTTAACTCTTAACAAAACAGAAAGTTAGGTTAGCCAATAAGCTACATTTTCTGTAACATGAACACATATGAAAAAAGTAGGAAAATTTAAATTAAAGAAATTCATCTTATAATCTAAAATAGAAGCTTTTACTATAGTTTCACAAAACCATAGTGTTTGTGTTCATTTCTGGAAGAATAAATAGCTTAAGTGAAATAATAAGAGTCTTAAATTATACTGCAATCCAGTCAAGTAAAGAATGATCTCACCCAATAATGAATTAAATACCCGAAGTGGTAACTTCATTTTTACAATGAACTTTTAAAAAATCTAGTTAATTAAATGCATAGTAAAATTCCAATTACACTGACTGTAACTTTCTACTTAACTGGCTCATGTGCTGCACACTAGAGTTCCTGTGTGGCTTTTGGACAATGGGAAAGAGACCACCAGGGAAGGGGAGAGGAAGTGAGGCAGAGAATGCTAACCCGGTTTGAAAGGTGCCCCATATCCATCTCCCCTCCTGACCATAGCCCTGCTTTCTCCCTAAGGAGATTGTGTCCCCAATCCATCATAACTGCCATGGGCATGCTTGCAGCATCTGAGTCAGTTGAGTGGTGCCAGGTAAAGGAAAAGTAGGGACAGATACAGGGTGGCGAGGAATGGTCATCCAGATCTCATCTTGTTCTTGATCATGGAGAGGAAAGGGACTCTGCAGGCTGGGCATGAGCTTAGTTTAAGCTGTTAGAAGTTTGAAATCTGAAGAAAACTGTGTCTTTGGGGTCTTTATATTGGTTTGGTACTGCCCTGAACAAAGTGGTTTCTGTGGAACTTTAGTTGTGCAAAACAATCCGGTTTTTTTGTCATTTAATAAATACTTGTTGCACTTCTATGCACTAGGCACTGTTGTATGTTGTAAAGATATAGCAGTAAAAACCAGACCAAAAGAACTCTTCCTTAAGTACACTGTAATACATTTTAGTGGGAGAAGATGACAATACACATGTAAAATATACAGAAAGAGGTGATAATTTCCCATAGAAATTATAATACAAAGCTGGAAAAGGAGCCTGGGTTAAACTTTAAACAGGGTAATTAAGGAAGGCTTTGTGTTAGAATGGAATATGTAAGCAAAAATTTGAGAGAAAGGAGAGAACAAACCATGTACATATCTAGGGAAAAAATGTTCCAGGTGAAGGGGATGGGGCACACTAATCCTGAGGCAAGAACACACCAGGTGTCTTTAGGGTCCACCAAGGAAGTTATTTGGTTGATTGAAATGCAATGACAAGGGGAGAAAATAGTAGGTAGGAGAGGGGATAGCTAACAACTGAAGGAATGGAGTTAACATTTACTGAGATGGGAAGACATTGGAGCATCAGGCTTGGGACTTGTTAATTTCTACATGCCTGTTAGATATCCAAGTGGAAGTGACATGTGGGCAGAAGGGAATATATGGTCCACATGTCAACTTGCCTACTGATATAAATATGGGTGTTACCAGCATATAGATGGTATTTCAAGTCATGAGACTATCAGGTATCCCCAAGGCAGAAAAGGAGACAACCCAGACTGATACTTTGGCAACACCACCATGAGTAGACCAGAGAGAAAAGAAGGAACATTTATTATTTACAGAAATTCAAATAGTAGAGGAAGCTCTACAGGGCAGAATTAGGAATTGTGAGTGGTTGTTGCAAGGCACAGATTTCTGGCTCAATATACAGGACAACATTCTAACTAAAGCTGTCAGCAGTAGTAGGGGCTATCTCTTTCGTTTGGGAGTGTTCACAAAAGCTGATTGACTCATCACTCAGGATTCAAGGCTATCAGCAAGGGAAGAGAAGGAAGACTCCTGTTAAGTTTTATATCACCCATTAGATACATAGTGTATGGTATTAAATAATATCACCAAAAACTGTCTATATACTCTATACATGTAAACTAAGTTGAGGATTATGGCAACCACTTACTTAAATCAAAGTTAACCAAATATATTTTGACTTGTGATGGCTGATAAAGTCGAATCTCAAGAGATTGTCCCCAATGTCCTCTCCTGACTTCTCATGTTCTCTTTAAGTTTAGAGACAGTTTTTTTTTTGTTTGTTTTTGTTTTTCTTTTAAGACAGAGTCTCACTCTATCACCCAGGCTGGAGTGCAGTGGCTTAATCTTGGCTCACTGTCACTGCAAGCTCCGCCTCCCAGGTTCAGGCCGTTCTCCTGCCTCAGCCTCCCAAGTAGCTGGAACTATAGGTGCCCACAACCACCTTTTAATATAATGGTAATCCTTAACTTCTGGGTCTCCAGACCGTAAATCATTTTTGATGCCCATTTCTATGGAAGACACTACTTCGAGAACAGAACCAACTGTGCCAGAGAATTCACAGCTCTGTGAGGATTCAACTCTATTATTATATATGTGGGGGTGGGATGATGGGAGGAAAAGAGGTCAAAAGGAAGAGGTGATTGATAGCAAGTGGGTAGAAGCTTTGCTTAAAATGTCTTATTTTGGACCAGAACACCCACAAAATGTTCCACTTTAAAATGTTATTACAGAAAGAATATTCATAAAATAAAAATAAGTTTTGCAAGAATTATTATTGATAATCATCAGTGAGGTTTGTATCTATCTGTTAGAGAAAAACATGATGTTTTTCTTTTCTTTTCTTTTCTTTGCTTTGCTTTTCTTTGGAGACAGAGTCTCACTCAGTTGCCCATGCTGGAGTGCAGTGGTGTGATCTTGGCTCACTGCATCCTCCACCTCCCGGGTTCAAGCAATTATCCTGCCTCAGCCTCCTAAGTAGCTGGGACTACAGGCACACACTGCCACACCGGCCTAATTTTTTGTATTTTAGTAGAGACAGGGTTTCACCATGTTGCCCAGACTGGTCTCGAACTCCTGAGCTCAAACAATGCACCCACCTCATAACATTTTTCACACTTAACACATGAGACACTTTAAATTCTAAGTCCACTACTTTATCTTTGCACCTCCATCTACTGAAGAGATTTTTATGTAATTTTGATATCAGGATGAGATGGGTTTATTTGTTTTGTCCTATTTCATCCCACAAAAATTGAAAGGTAGCTTTTCAACAGTTAATACTACTTTGCTGGCATCTATCACAACTCTGAAGTGACCTGGAGACTCAGTCTGATTCAGAGTTGGATAAAATGGCAATGACATCAAGTTAGGAAGGCTCGATGGAATTTCACAGAAAAGCAAATTTCACAGGGCAATAAAATAAGTTGTATTTTTTTTTTTCCTTTTTTGAAAGCACTAGGTGTTCTCAAATATTTGATTTTCTCTTCAGGATATTATTTCAAAAATAAAAAATAAGATGAGGAAAATAAACAGACTATTTTCACTCATTTATAAGATTTATACAAAGAGAAAATAATATAATTCTTGTGGTAAGGAAGACTATTTTAACAGCTTAAATGAAAAACATGAAGTGGGAGTTGGATTGACTGATAATTGCCATGCAGCAAATCAAGAGCCCTGGAGAAAGGAAAGAGTGAGTTAGAACATAAAGTATATCACTTGTGCTTCAAAACACCTAACTTTTTCTTTCCTTGCTCCACTCTCAAGGCACAGAAAACTAAAATGACAGAAGCCCCAAATACTTTCTCAGTCCTTCTCAACCTTGCAGAGCATAGTACGCATAACGTTTCAGAGCATAGAATTGAGAATGTTCTAAGAGTCACTGTAGTAAGCTGACAAGGCTGCTTCTAGCCAGAGGCAACCCCCTCTCGAAGTCTCAGGTGTATTTCAGTCTCATCTGCACCTTTGTCACTGCACTTAGTCTCCTGAACTGGGGCATTATCTTTTTATCAAATCAAAATTGCACCAAGTTTTAAACAGGTTATGCTCCTTTTTTAGCAAATGTAGATGACAGCTAAACAAAGGACCGCACAAAGTACAGATGCTGAGAAAAGCACCCGGTGTGGAGTCTGCCCAACTGTGGGCACTGCTGCCACCCATAGGCAGCTGCGTCAAGTGCATTATTCTCCTCTGGGTTCCTAGGCCCAGCTAGGAAAAGCATTGAGGCAGAGAATTTCCTCACACTGCTTTTCTGCCTCCCTACATAAATCCCGTCCACCCTTCACTCTTCTCCCTCCTCCCTCTTCCTTCCCAGAGGCACAGTTTAGAGAGACTCTAGATGCTGGGCTCAAGATACAGTGGGTTTTTGTGGCTCCCAGAAAACTATGAATTCAAGACAAGCCTCTATAGCAAAAAAAAAAAAAAAAAATCCCAGTGTTTTCCCCCCAGCTCTAATAGGGACAATAATTGTGGAAAGTCAGGTTCAGGCTTTCAGATGCAAACAGATCTTTTCCCATATGTTTTGAATTGCTGAAACAGAAAGAATGGAGAGAATTTTGAAACAAACAAGACCCCTGACCTACTGGATCTGCATTCTGGCCTCTACCTGCCTCACAGGCACTGCTCATCCCACCTAGGCACGACTGGATACCTGAGCCATGCTCCAGCCATGTTGGCTTCTTTCAGTTCCTCCAGTGCCCCTTGCTCCTTCCTGCCATAGGGTCTTTGCTAACTTTTTCCATTCGCAACTCTCTTCTGTTTTCCTTCAGCTTCTTCCCCATTTGCCTAATTAACTTCTGTAGATCCTCTACATCTCAGTTCAAACTTTGTTTGCTCCAGTCACATTCCCTGACCTCTGTGACCAGGCCAACCCCCTACTAAAAATATTCTCCCTCCAAGCATTTCCAGTTATCACTTTGCATTTCTTCCTTTGATGTTTTTGATTAATGTCTACATCCCCACCCAACTGTAAGCTCCTGGATGACAGAAACTTGTTCTCTTTAACCCCCTCATTATTCCCCTAGCACCCCCAAGCATAGTTGGCCCATCACACAGCAGGTGCTTAATAAATATTTGATGATTTCTTTAATGAGTGAATGAACGAACCAGTTGATTTCATTCACCTTAGTCTCCCTCAAATTTTTTCCAAAAGAGTTACTAATAGTGTGAAAGGTCTTCTGATGAAGAATGCCACTCTGTAGTTTTGACTCCGTAAGTAAGAAAGAATCATAAAACTCATCTAGGGCATCGACAAAATGAAAGTACAGTCAATGACCAAAATCGTCCCTTTTAATTTTTCTCTTAGGGATTTAAGAAAAGAAGGCAAGTTTAGCACCAATGATCCCTATAAGTAAGCCCTAGGCCATATCTGATGCTTTTTATTTTAGTATCATTTCGAAAACTAGTTACAGTGATTTTATTTGATGAAGTGAAATTCATCCTAATCTCTAGAGGGATACTCAGTCTCTAAATGTTTCAATGGTGCCATCATCTTATTTTTAAAAAAAATCACACTTAGACCTAGATGGTATGTTAATGAATATATAATACATAAGGTTTGAATTTTGTATAATTTTATATTTAGTTAAACTTTCTTTTTTAAAAAGGAAGTCTGGCATCTTGGGAATTCTAAGACCCTTTACCAAAATTATTCTGCATTGAAGATTGGAGTATGAGGTTTTGTGGGAGCTCGGTATCATTTAGTGTTTTATGAGCAATAACATGAATGGTAAGATAATTTTAGGACGTGGTAGACAGATTGGATTCACTTGGAACACAGACAGAAAAATCAATAAATGATTATTTACTAATTCAGAAAAGGTGATGATTTTAAGTCTTTTAAAATGCATTTTTAAAAACTTTTACAAATCAGCAAGAAAAAAAAGTGAGCAAAGGGCATGAATAGACAATGCTCAAAAGAAGATATACAAATGGGTGAGAATCCACAGACCCTATGTAGGAAGCAGATTTTTCCTGCAGGCCACAGGAGACAGTCGAAAAACTCTGAAGACAAAGGACATAACCTCTTGGGAGCTCTAGGGCCCTACCTACCACCTGATCCTCCCTGTACTACCACAGCTGATGCTCTCTTGAAAGTGCCACCTCCTGGTAGGAGGCCAGCCAACACAAAACTACTGCAATAAACAAATCTACAACTAAGGACCTTCACAGAGTCCATTTCACTTTCCTGCCACCTCCACTGGAGCAGGTGCTGCTATACATGGCTGAGAGACCTGAAGATGGTTTACATCACAAGACTCTGTGTAGACATTCCCCACTACCAGCCCAGACCCTGGTAGCTCCACTGAGTGGCTAAATACAGAAGATTAATAACAAGCACTGCAGTTTGCCTCTCAGGAAGCCCCATCTGTAGAGGAAGGGGGAGAGCACAGCATTAGGGAATATAGTGTGGGACAAAAGAATCTGAACAACAGCCTTTTAGCCCCAGATCTTCCCTCTGACATAGTCTACCCAAATGAGAAAGAACCAGAAAAACAGTTCTGGTAATATGACAAAACAAGGTTCTTTCACACTCCCAAAAGATCCCCCTAGCTTACCAGCAATGGATTCAAACCAAAAAGAAATCCCTGAATTGGCAGAAAAAAAATCCAGAAGGTCAATAATTAAGCTAATCAAGGAGGCAACAGGTGAAGTCCAATTAAATGAAATAAGAAAATAATATGAGATATGAAGGGGAAAATCTTCAGGGAAATAGCATAAATAAAAAACAATCACAACTTCTGGAAATGATGGACACACTTAGAGAAATGCAAAATGCACTGGAAAGTCTCAGCAATAGACCTGAACAAGCAGAAGAAAGAACTTCAGAGCTCGAAGACAAAGTTTTTGAATTAACCCAATTCAGTAAAGAAGAATAAAAGAATTCTAAAAAATGAAAAAAGCCTCCAAGAGGTTTGGGATTGTGTTAAATGACCAAACCTAAAAATAATGGGTGTTTCTAAGGAAGAAGAAAAATCTAAAATTTTGGAAAACATATTTGTGGGAATAATTGAGGAAAACTTCCCTGGCCTTGCAAGAGATCCAGACATCCAAGTACAGGAAGCTCAAAGAACACCTGGGAAATTTATCGTGTAAAGATCAGCACCCAGGCACATAGTCATAAGGTTATCTAAAGTCAAGACAAAGGAAATTATCTTAAGAGCTGTGTATTCTATGGAAGTGGGCATCGAAAATGATTTATAGTCTAGGAACCCAGAAGTTAAGTATTACCATTACACTAAAATACTGTATCTAAATTCAAAGAGAACATGAGAAGTCAGGAGAGGACACTGGGGACAATCTCTTGAGATTCGATTTTATCAACCATCTCAAGCCAAAATATATTTGGTTAACTTTGATTTAAGTAAGTGGTTGCCATTATCCTCAACTTGGTTTACATGTATAGAATACATAGACAGTTTTCTGGTGATATTATTTAATACCACATACTGTGTATCTAATGGGTGATATAAAAAACTTAACAGGAGTCTTCCTTCTCTGTCCTTGCTGATAGCCTTGCATCCTGAGTGATGAGTCAATTGGCTTTTGTGAACACTCCCAAATGAAGGAGATAGACCCCACTATTGCTGACAGCTTTAATTGTTAGTATATTGTCCTGTATATTGAGCCAGAAATCTGTGCCTTGCAACATCCACTCACAATTCCTAATTCTGTCCTGTGGAACTTCCTCTACTGTTTGAATTTCTGTAAATAATAAATGTTCCTTTTCTTCTCTCTGGCCTACTAATGGTGATGTTGCCTAAGGATCAGTCTGGGTTGCACTTAAGGCAGTGCTAAGAGGAAAATTCATAGCCTTAAATCCCTACATCAAAAAGTCTGAAAGAGCACAAATAGACAATCCAAGGTCAAACCTCAAGGAACTAGAGAAACAAGAACAAACCCAACCCAAACCCAGCAGAAGAAAAGAAATAACTAAGATTAGAGCAGGGCTAAATGAAATGGAAACAAACCAAAAAAATTACAAAAAATAAATGAAACTAAAAGCTGGTTCTTTAAAATGGTATATAAAGAAAAATAGACCATTAGCAAGATTGACGAAGAAAAGAAGAGAGAAGATCCAAATAAGCTCAATTAGAAACAAAACGGAGATATTACAACTAATACCACAGAAATGCAAAAGCTCCTTCAGGGCTACTGTGAACACCTTTATGTGCATAAACTAGAAAACCTACAGGAGATGGATAAATTCCTGGAAATATACCACCCTCTTAGATTAAACCAGGAAGAAATAGAAACTCTGAACAAACCAATAAGAAGAGCAAGATTGAAATGGTAATTTTAGAAATTGCCAACAAAAAAGTCCAAGACCAGATGGATTCACAGCTGAATTCTATCAAACATTCAAAGAAGAATTGGGACCAATCCTATTGACAGTATTCCAAAAGATAAAGAGGGAATCCTCCCTAAATCATTCTATGAAGCCAGTATCACCCTAATACCAAAACCAGGAAAGGACGTAACCAAAAAGAAAACTATAGATCAGTATTCCTGATGAATACAGAAGCAAAAATCCTTAACAAAATACCAGCTAACCGAATTCAACAGCATATCAAAAAGATAATCCGCCATGACCAAGTGGGTTTGATACCAGGGATGCAGGGATGGTTTAACATATGCAAGTGAATAAATATGATACATCGTATAAACAGAATTAAAAACAAAAATCACATGATCATCTCAATAGACCCAGAAAAAGCATCTGACAAAATCCAGCAACGCTTTATGATTAAAACCATCAGCAAAATCAGCATAGAAGGGTCGTACCTTTATTTAATAAGACCCATCTATGACAAACCCAAAGGTAACATAATACTGAGTGGGGAAAAGTTGAACGCATTCCTCCTGAGAACTGGAGCAGGACAAAGATGCCCACTCTCACCACTTCTATTCAACATAGTACTGGAAGTCCTAGCCAGAGCAATCAGACAAGAGAAAGAAATAAAAGGCATCCAAATCGCTAATAAGGAAGTCAAACTGTCAGTCTGCTGATGATATCATTGCATATCTGCAAAACCCTAAAGACTCCTGCAAAAAGCTCCTAGATCTGATAAATGAATTAAGCAAAATTTCAGGATATAAAATTAATGTACACAAATCAGTAGCTCTGCTATACACCAACAGCAACCAAGATGAGAATCAAATAAAGAACTCAACCCCTTTTACAATAGCTGCAAAAAATTAAAATAATTAGGGACAAACCTAACCAAGGACATGAAAGACCTCTACAAGGAATTCTATAAAATACTGCTGAAGGAAATTAAAGATGACACAAACAAATGGAAACATGTCCCATGCTCATGGATGAGTAGAATCAATATTGTGAAAATGACCATACTGCCCAAAGCAATCTACAAATTCAATACAATTCCCATGAAAATACCACCATCATTTATCATAGAGTTAGAAAAAACTATTCTAAAATTCATATGGAACCACGAAAGAGCCTGCATAGCCAAAGCAAGACTAAGCAAAAAGAACAAATCTGGAGGCATCACATTACCTGACTTTATACTATAAGGCCATAGTCACCAAAACAACATGGTAGTGGTATAAAAATAGGCACATAGCTCGATGCAACAGAATAGAGAACCAGAAATAAACTCAAATGCTTACAACCACTGATCTTTGACAAAGCAAACAAAAACAAAGTGGGGAAAGGATACCCTATTCGACAAATGGTGATGGGATAATTGGCAAGCCACATGTATAAGAATGAAACTGGATCCTCATCCCTCACCTCATACAAAAATCAACTCAAGATGGAACAAGAACTTAAATCTAAGACCTAACACCATAAAAATTATAGAAGATAAATCAGAAAAACACCCTCCCATAAATTGGCTTAGGCAAAGACTTCATGACCAAGAACCCAAAAACAAATGCAACAAAGACAAAGATAAATAGATGGGACTTAATTAAACTAAAAGCTTCTGCACAGCAAAAGAAACAATCAGCAGAGTAAACAGACAATCCACAGAGTGGGAGAAAACCTTCACAATCTATACATCTGACAAAAGACTAATATCCAGAATCTACAAGGAACTCATACAAATTAGCAAGAGAAAATGGGCTAAGGACATGAATGGACAATTCTCAAAAGAAGATATACAAATGGCTAACAAACATATGAAAAAAATGCCCAACATCACTAATGATCAGGGAATTGCAAGTCAACACCACAATGCAATGCCACCTTACTCATGCAAGAATGGCCATAATCAAAAAATCAAAAAATAATACATGTTGGTGTGCATGTGGTAAAAAGGGAACACTTCTATGCTGTTGGTGGGAATGTAAACTAGTACAACCACTATGAAAAACAGTGTGGAGATTCCTTAAAGAACTAAAAGTAGAACTACTATTTGATCCAGCAATCCCACTACTGAATATCTACTCAGAGGAAAACAAGTCATGTGAAAAAGAAACTTACGCAAATGCTTGTCAATCAATGAGTTGGTAAAGAAAATGTGATACACACACACACACACACACACACACACACACCATGGAATACTATTCAGCCATAAAAAGGAGTGAAATAATGACATTTGCAGCAACTTGGATGAAACTGGAGACCATTATTCTAAGTGAAGTCACTCAGGAATGGAAAACAAAACATCAAATGTTCTCCCTCATAAGTGGGAGATAAGCTATTTGGATGCAAAGGCATACATATGATACAAATGGACTTTGGGGACTCAGGGGAAAGGATGAGAGGGGGATGAGGGATAAAAGACTACACACTGTGTACAGTGTACAATGCTCAAGTGATGGGTGCACCAAAATCTCAGAATTCCCCACTAAAGAAATTTTCCATGTAACCAAACACCTCCTTTTCTCCCAGAACTACTGGAATAAAATAAAATATCACAAAAACTGTTTTATACCTTAAAACGATTTTCTTCTTCTATTTTGTTTGGTTTGATAATGAGGTGAGAAAAGATATGAAGGACAGCCAGAGTGCTTATACCATTAAAAGATATATTAATTGATGTTTTTTCTTGAACTAAATTGAAAGTAGCCAACTTTCTCACCCTAAGGAGATCACAGATTAGTAGAATTATCTGCAAGGACATTTGCTACTTAGGAGACTTGAAGCTGGGGTGCTAGAGCCTGAACTTTATTATAAAAAATCTTCTGGCTCTTGGTAAGGGCCTATCTAGATTACTAGAGTGTGTTCTACTGGTTCTGAACAAAGTCAATGCCATATTAACTAGTAATTTAAAATATTAGGCTGGGTATGGTGGCTCACACCTGTAATCCCAGCACTTTAGGAGGCTGAGGCGGGCAGATCACAAGGTCAGGAGTTTGAGCCCAGCCTGAACAACATGGTGAAACCCCATCTCTATTAAAAATACGAACATTAGCTGGGCATGGTGGCACGCGCCTATAATCCCAGCTACTCAGGAGGCAGAGGCAGGAGAATCGCTTGAACCCTGGAGGCAGAGGTTGCAGAGAGCCAAGATCATGCTACTGTACTCCAGCCTAGGTGACAAAGCGAGACTCCGTCTCAACAACAACCACAAAAAATTAGCTGGGCATGGTGGCAGGCACCTGTAATCCCAGCTACTCAGGAGGCTGAGGCATGAGAAGCGCTTGAATCTGGGAGGCGGAAGTTGCAGGTTGCAGTGAGCTGAGATCATGCCATTGGGCTCTTGTCTGGGCAATAACAGTGAAACTCTGTCTCAAAAAAAAATTATATATATATATATTTGAAAGTTATTGAAAATGATATCTAATTGTGTCTAGGTGTTTTGACTGTGTTTCACCCCAATTTTTTATGATTTTCAAAATAAGTTATTTTAAAACAATTATTTTAAGATAAATTTATTATGGATGGCATAAACACTTTTTATTCCTTTTGTCTGTTAACTTCACTGTGGGATTTTTAACTTTTAACTTGGCAAGTTTACTCACATTGCAGTATAATGCGTTACAAAGAAATAAATTGCCTTTGGAGAGTAAGGTTGCACCCAGTGCTGTGACAGATAGGTCAGAACTTGCCATGTCAGGTATGAAAGTCCCTGTAGAGTGGATCCAAAAAGCAGTTTGTGGCACACTATTCATTTTCCTTAGAGTTCTTTGGCTGGGAGCTATTAGCAATGCCTAGAGAAAACATCTGACCCTTGCCACTATGTGTCTCTGTTCTGCCCAGGGTGGTAGGGTTGATTTCACTAGAGCCAACAGGATGAGTCCCTACAGGGCAGCATGCACAGTAGCTGTTGTAGCAGAAGAAATGAGAAAAGGAACAGGTCTACAGGTTAGAATGCTTGTTCTTGTTCTCTCTTCTTGTTAAATGATCAGTAACATATCCTTTACTAATAATATAATGGGTAGCAGGTTAAAACTCAAAGTTAACTTGGAAATCAGCTATTTGGATTCATTTACAGTTTAGAGGTAAAAAACCAAGATCCAGAAAATGTAGAAGACTCTCCCAACATATTTCTATATTTATGTTTAAATGTCAATGTGGGGCTTGATAGCATTTCAGACAGGATAAGATTCACTGATGTGAAGACCTGCATGGAGAAGGACTAACACATGTTGAATATGCATGCTCAATATGTGTGCATTCGGCTCCTTGACTGGAACAGCTCCCAGAGACAAAAATAGGCAATAGCAGCCCTCCTGCAATGGCAGCATAATCTGAGTTCCCCTTTACAAGTGAAAGTTCACTGTCAGGGCTGTTGGGCTCAAAGACACTTTCTGTGGGGTACAGGTTGCCCCAGAGAATGAAAGCTAACCTGACAGAGTGAACGATGATAGTTGGCATCAGCCATGCGTTTCTTAATTTTGTTAATTAAACCTTAAAAGAAAAATTTTCTAGGAATAATTCACCTGTAGATTAAATAAAGCTTTTTGGCTGCAGATACAGTTCCTTAAAGGATGCATCTTGCTGAATTGCTGTGTAGCGTGCTGGAATGCACACCCTCCTTTCACCGTACAGGCTCTTTATCTCATGTAGGGGCACTTCAAAAGTTTGTCAGAAAATGGTGAAAAGTGATGAAAAAATATAAACGTTATTTCTCAACATAAACTGCATCAAAGTCAAGACACTTTTGTAAGTGATAACACCAGCCATTTAGTCTATCCCTAGAGAACTGAGGATCCTGGGAATTTAACCATGTCAATGCAGTCTTTTTACATTATTAACTGAAAAAACAATAAGTGTTCCTTATAGAGATTTTAAGATAAGGAAACAAAAAGAAGTCAGAAGGAACCAAGTTACTACTGTAAGGTAGAGGCCTCATTATTTTCTATTGAAAGTCTCACCAAATTGTCCTTGTTTGATAAGACAAATGAGCATGAGCATTTTGTGGTGGAAAAGATTCTCTGGTGAATGTTTCCTGGGAATTTTGTTGCTACAGCTTTGGCTAACTCTCTCAAAACAGTCTCATATGAAACGCATGTTATTTTTCTTTGGCCCTCCAGAAAGTCAACAGACAAAATGCCTTGAGCATCCAAAAAAACCATTGCCATGACCCTTGCTCTTTACCAGTCTGCTTTTGCTTAAATGGACCACTTCCACCTCTTGGTAGCCATTGCTTTGATTGTGCCTTGTCTTCAGGATTATACTGGTAAAGCCATGTTTTATCTCCTGTTATAATTCTTTGAAGAATCAGTTCAGGATTTCAATCCCACTTGTTTAAAATTTCCATTGAAAGCTCTATTTTTGTCTGCATCTGATCTGGGTACAACAGTGTTGTCACCCATCGAGTGGGAACTTTGCTCAACTTTTAATTTTTCAGTCAGAATTGTGTAAGCTGAACTCACTGAGATGTCTGTGGTGTTGGCTATTGCTTCTGCTGTTGCCAGTCCTCTTCAATTAGGCCATGAGCAAGATTAATTTTTTTTCTCAAAAATTGATGTGAATGATCTGCCACTATGGGCTTCATCTTCAACATGGTCTTATCCCTTCTTAAAATGAGTTATTCACTTGTGTACTGTTAATTTCTTTAGAACATTGTCCTCACAAACTTTTTATAAAGCCTCAATGATTTCGCCCTTCTTCCACCCAAGCTTTACCATAAATTTGATGTTTGTTCTTACTTCAGTTTTAGCAGAATTCGTGTTGCTCAGATAGAGGCTCTTTTCAAACTGAAGTCTTCGCCTTTTTAGTGTCTCAAACTAGATCCTGTTTGGACATGTTATGACAAGTTAGTACAAGTTTATTTTGGTACAAAAAATTGTGAGATTCATGCATAATTTTTTATAATATGCATTTTCCATGAACTTTTTGAAGAGGCCTCATGTTTTATGTAACCCAGCTTCTACAGGGAAAAGAAACCTCTAATTGGAACATGATGAGAGTTAAGGGATAGTATGGGAAGAGGTCAGTGGAACACCCACAGTATTCCTTCCTGTATGGTAAATCCAGAGTCCCATGAGGATAGCCGCCTTCCAGAGCTCACTTTTTTCCTTTCTTTCTTTTTTCTTTCTTTAAGATAGAGTCTTGTTCTGTTGCCTAGGTTGGAGTGCAGTGGTGCCATTTCTGCTCACTGCAACCTCTTCCTCCTGGGTTCAAGCTGTTCTCCTTCCTCAGCCTTCCGAGTAGCTGGGATTACAGGCACCTACCACCATGCCTGGCTAATTTTTTTGTATTTTTAGTAGAGACAGGGTTTCACCATGTTGGCCAGGCTGGACTCAAACTCTTGACCTCAGGTGATCCACCTGCCTCGGCCTCCCAAAGGGCTAGAATTACAGGTGTGAGCCACTGCACCCGGCCCCAGAGCTCATCTTGATAGGTAACACTGAGTGTGACATTTCCAGTCAGCATGGACAGAGAATCCTGTTTACTTGCATTTCAACCCCCATCCCAGAGAATGTTGTGGTGTGCTCATCCCTAAGGCCTTCCTCAAACGGCCATCAGCATTAATCAAGAAGCTCCTTCTTCGAGAACGCTGCTGGCACCTACAGCACTTGTGTTCAAAATCAAGAAAGGCCACTCCAGATAATAGGCCTGAGCTCTATTTCTCCATAGATGGTGGGGCTTTCACTTCCCCTTTTCTTCTGTTGTTAAATAGGCAAACAAATAACACCGTTAGTATTCAGGGAAAGTGCCTGGATCCAGTTAATTACCCATTTTCACAAATCTAAGGTGATAAAAATATAAAAGATACTGCTATTCTCCACACCAGGACTATTTTATGGCTGAGAAAGCCTTCCTTTTTCACAACAGCAGGCAGAACTAATACAAGCCGCCTCACTGTGCACAGATAAGTTCCCCTTTCTCAGTTCATGACCTCAAGCTGATTAGGATCAGCTGCTCTCTGGAGACCTACATGCATCTCTCAATGCCAGGACATGTGCCAGGGTACCTCCTAGCTCCTGCTGCAACCGTCCAGACTAGATACTTGTCAACCCTCCTCACCGTCTGCGCTGGTTTCCACCCTGCACACTGTCAGACCCACACACTCACTGACACACCCTGCTCCCAGCAGGTCTAGATCTCAAGGCAGCATAATTGTGACTTTTTTCTCCTCTGTTATGCTTAACTTTCTTTCTTTTCTATGTACAAAGCTCCCTTTGAAGTACTGCATCTATTGTAGCAGAGATATAGCTCTATCTACTTGATTTGAGCAGTATCATTATATTCTGACATAGAATATTAAAGTTAATAGTGTTATTTTATGCATCCCAAACACAGATAGACTATAATCTCTCTTACTAAAATAGACATAAGTATTTATAGCTTCATACTATGGTTTGGGGAGAGAAGATTGATTATAAAACTGTTCAGAAACTTTTTTGATGAATTTATTTCTTTCCCATTGCTTCATATTAAAATATAAATGTTGACTAAGCTCTAATTTAACACAATTTTCACTTTTTCTGCAGCACCTGAAATTCTTAGAGGTTGTGCCTATGGACCTGAGGTGGACATGTGGTCTGTAGGAATAATCACCTACATCTTGTAAGTGAAGAAAAGCAATATTAATGGAAACTGTTTACCTTTCTGTGATGTTTTCTAGGTACCTCTAATTCTCATAAAACCGTAAAGATTACTTTTGCCTTTTGTGATTTTCTGTTACATATTAAATGCAGTTAGAATTTCCTGAAAATGAACATTGCCTTTTATTTTGTAATTTTCTTGAGACCAGAATTCTTGTCCAGGGCTTTCCTATGTCTATATCCACTATGTAATGTACAGCAGATTTAGGGAACAATTTATTACTTGACAATAGTAAAGAATATGAGCCCAAGACCACCTGTGTAAACTTGCTCTTATTTTACTTTTTTGCATCTCATACAAAATTATTAGACTTAGTCCTTTTAAAAGGGCAAATGACTATTTAATTTCTTTTTTTATTTTTTTTTTGAGATGGAGTCTCGCTCTGTCACCCAGGCTGGAGTGCAGTGGCCGGATCTCAGCTCACTGCAAGCTCCGCCTCCCAGGTTCACACCATTCTCCTGCCTCAGCCTCCCTAGTAGCTGGGACTACAGGCGCCCGCCACCTCGCTCGGCTAGTTTTTTGTATTTTTTAGTAGAGACGGGGTTTCACCGTGTTAGCCAGGATGGTCTCAATCTCCTGACCTCGTGATCCACCCGTCTCGGCCTCCCAAAGTGCTGGGATTATAGGCTTGAGCCACCGCCCCCGGCCTTGACAATTTCATTTCTTAAGCAATTCCAAACTGGTATATTTTTTATCAGGAATATTTTTAAAATATTTTAAATGCATTTTAACTATCAATTTTGTTTCTTATTTCTGTTAGGTTTTCAAGGGTCTTAAATTTAACACCCTACACAAATTTCTTGGGAGAAAAAAAAAATGAGTGAAATATTTTAATCTCTGGTATCCCCAACTCCATTCCTGAGCTCCTGTCTAATAAGAAATAAGGAGTTTCATGAAATTTCCTAAGGACATCTTGGAACTGCAGGTGGTGATGAAAAAAAATCAACCAAATAGAAGAGCGTCTGAGAAGGAAGAATACTGTAGAACAACTAAAAAATAAGATATCGATGCTTTCAAGAGTTTAGTTCAAAACAAGGAGACTTAGTTGCCATTTAGAGAGTACTACAAAGTTAGTTGTTGGAATGCATAATTTTCAAATTCAGAGAAATTTTGAAGGGTTTGAAAATAGGTATATTAGTCTACCTGGGCTGACATAACAAAATATATAGAGTGGGTGGCTTAAATAACAGAAAGCTATTTTCTCACAGTTTGGGGGCTGGAAGTCCAAGACCAGAGGGTCAGCATAGTCAGCTTCTGCTGAGGACCCTCTCCTGGCTTGCAGATGGCCACCCTCTCACGGTGTCCTCACATGGTGGGGAGAAAGAGAGAGAAAGCTCTGTGGAGTCTCTTCTTATGAGGGGATTAATCCCATGAGGAAGACCCCACTCTCATGACCTCATCTAAACCTGATTGCCTCCCAAGGGCTCCATCTCCAAATACTATCACATTGGGAGGTGGGGCATCAACATATGGATTTTGGGGGTGGAGGGGGGAATACAATTCAGTCCACAGCAGAAAGCTTTTAATTAAAGTTGTTTTTAACTTAATAGTAATCTTTAAAAAATTCAATGTCCTGGTGATATGGACTAGGAATGGGCTAACTGTGGTAGGGCCCACAAGCACGTTAGCAAAATCTAAGTTCACCTGATATACAATGGTTGATAGCCAAGACAAAAAGGTTTAACAAGCAACTGATAAAATAGCCACCCACTAATATGTAATACAAAAAGATATTTTGTGTGCTTAATTCCTTGTGTCTTTAGAAAAGCTTGAGAAGGGCAGGGCGCAGTGGTTCACACCTGTAATCCCAGCACTTCGGGAAGCCAAGATGGGTGGATCACAAGGTCAGGAGATCGAGACCATCCTGGCTAACATGGTGAAACCCCGTCTCTACTAAAAATATAAAAAATTAGCAGGATATGGTGGTGGGCGCCTGTAGTCCCAGCTACTCGGGAGGCTGAGGCAAGAGAATGGCGTGAACCCAGGAGGTGGAGGTTGCAGTGAGCCGAGATTGCACCACTGCACTCCAGCCTGGGCAACAGAATGAAACTCCGACTCAAAAACAAAAAAAAAAAAAGTGTAAGAGGAATTTGGAGAGGTAAAGAATCCTGTTTTTGTCCCCAAAACGTAGGTTTGCCCCTAAAGTAGAAATATACCCAATTTATGTACCAATATACCAACAATTGTTACATTGTTGAAATGTACTGGGAGGCATTAAGTATTAATGATATGAAAGAAGTTGGAGAGATGGAATTAGGAAATTAAGTTACATTTACCCCGAAAAATTGGAATGTGGAATGCATAAAACTTAATGATATCACTGACATGGGAAAATGAAGGGAAGAATATAATTACTTGAGAAATATTTTATTGTAACCCTGAAAATAGTTCTAAAATTCTGTCCTATCCCCTAGTCCATTACCAAATTATACAAACTATTTTATATATTTCTTTTATCTTTATAAGCGTAAGGTAATTAATTAATAGGTTTAGTTGAAAGTAAGAGTGGTAGCCTTCAAAATGAAAATAACAGTGCTGCTTACAACTAATATTCTTTAGTTTTTGGCTAACTTATGTCAGACTCTAAGCCTGAGGACGTTTTGTTTACTCTATAGTTCGTTAATAATTGGTGAAGTCCACTGGCAAGGTTGACTGGCACATTTTCTCTAGTGGGTTGTGCCACTGGATCTCTGTATTTCCTTTATTGGATTGGTTTAATGTACACTTAGTGGCCTGCTGAGCACCTGAGACTATGACCTCTAACATCTCACTCATTTCACCAGAGTGGCTTGGAGACAGACAGAGTAGAGTATGGAAAGTAACCAAATGAAGAATTAGAACTAAAGATCAATTTGGTTAATGCTTCCTGGGAAAGAAAATCTTACAATGAAGCTACATTATGAGCTTCAGTCAGATTCTTTCTTCTGTCTTCCAAATGTTGAGGCATTTGTTTTACCGATACTTGTCTGTATGTACATAAATTCTGGGGCTTTTTTTTTAAATAAAGCCATGAATAGACAGTGTAAAGAACTCTGTTACCTCTTTTGTCCCTCTTCTTGTGGCTACTGCTGCATTTTAACTTCACTCTTTGCTTCTTTGTGTGTGTGTGTGTGTGTGTGTGTGTGTGTGTTTGTTTTGTTTTGAGATGAAGTCTTGCTCTGTCGCCCAGGCTAGAGTGCAGTGGCACAATCTCCACTCACTGCAACCTCCGCCTTGGGTTCAAGCGATTCTCCTGCCTCAGCCCCCCGAGTACCTGGGATTACAGGCGCGTGCCACCATGCCCGGCTAATTTTTTGTATTTTTAATAGAGATGGGGTTTCACCATGCTGGCCAGCCTGGTCTCAAACTTCTGACCTTGTGATCCACCTGCCTCAGCCTCCCAAAGTGCTAGGATTACAGGTGTGACCCACCGCGCCTGACCCACTCTTTCCTTCTTAAGAGTTCTAGCTTGTCACCACCAGGCTATTGATATGGCCTTGCTATTTCTAAGAATGCCATTAGGCTGAAAATGAAGGCCATCCTATTTTTTCTCCCAGGAATTCTTGTATCTTTACCTTTTATACCTAAACCTTCTGCCCCTACAGGCAAAAACTGCAGGACTGGGTCTTATGATCCGATCAGAAATCAGATAGCATCAGAGATTCAAACTCTCTCCTTTAGCTTTCAACACTACAGTTCTGCCCTAAGGCTTGAAGTTGACACCTTTTACCTCTGTCAACAAAGTACAAAGTCACTGACAGGACTGAAATGAGAGAAAAGGCATGTGAACACTATAACTCTTGAGTGATCATTTTTGTCTCTAGATTTTCAGAAGGGGAAATATAAGGAAACTCCTACACTTAAGTCTGGAAAGCTGGCTCATTCTCCATGACTAACTGCAACAGGCCAAAGGTTTCTAGTGTTGTGGAGAGCAGGGCATAGCAGGGCAGGCAAGGCCAGACTCTCCCATTGTCAAGGTGAGGACATGTGTCCCGTCTCACCTTAGGCTGCTCTTCCACAGGCAGGTCGGGAATGAGATTCTCTGTGCAGACTGTTCAGTAGGGAAAGGGGGAATGCATTGGCCCAGGCCTCTGCACTGTCAGGCCTTGCATTTTTCTCGCTGGCTCCAGAATATCTGGAAGAGACAAAATTCTCTCAGTGGGACGTTCTCTGAGCAAAAGGACATACGAAACTGCTTCGTTCTAAAAACTCATTGTATTAGGATGCACTTTAATTTTTCATGCTATATGTAACAAACCTGCATGTTGTGCACATGTACCCTAGAACATAAAGTATAATAAAAAAAAAAATTCATGGTGTGTACCAACCTGGTCAGCTTGATGGAAGCCTTTGGGAAAATGTCTTTTATTCATCCTCCCTCCCATCCTCATTTTTTTCCAAATGCAACACATGCCCTGACATGGGCTTTTTTAAGCAGTTCCCTCTTGGTCCCTATTGATTTTAGAACTTCCACTCATCTATAAACAGTGGACGCTTGGTGGTCCCAAACAACTCGCTTTTCCTTTCTCCCTTGTTAAGATGCCCAAGATAGTTCTCTGTCCCTTTTATCCCATTTTTCCCATTCATTTTTAAACTGACTCCATAGTAGAAAATGATACAAAGAATAAGGTAAATTGAGGCTGCTCATCTCTTTGGCTGCATCTGGTGGCTATATTAATATTAAACATCTTTTAAGATCATTCCCTGACAATAGTTTCAGCTCCTATCTTTGTTCACTCTGAAATCCAAACTGGAATGGAATGGAAATATCATAAAGCTTTATTCATTTCTATGGAGGATTTCATAGAATAGGGCAGAATAAAAATAAGTGAAAATTTCTTCTTTCCACTTTTTAATTTCTTTACTTTCAAAATCCCAGCTCTTCCCTTTCATATTAAATTGGAAGTCTATTCAATCTCTGTCTGCCTGTCTGTCTTCTCAATACCTGTCAAAAAATCCATGGAAAGGCTTTAGCATAATGTCTATAATGTTAGCTATTATTATTCTTGTTCTTCTGTGTAATAAGAATTGTAACAATTATTATTATTAGACAATAATTATAATTATTACAGCTTTTTGTCGAAATCCTAAGTTGGTTTTATATTAATTCCTACTTCCTGAGGACTTGATTATGTGTTTACACTATCAATAGTGAATTGTAATAAGGCAATTGCATACTTGTGCTAAGTAGACTTGCTTCCATAGCAGGAAGCTGTGAAAAAGAACAGTCTTGAATTCCTACAGAAATTTGATGAAATATACTTGAGCTTTTAAAGACATTTTATTCTCTGTATTTTGTTCCTCTAGACTTTGTGGATTTGAACCATTCTATGATGAAAGAGGTGATCAGTTCATGTTCAGAAGAATTCTGAATTGTGAATATTACTTTATCTCCCCTGGTGGGATGAAGTGTCTCTAAATGCCAAGGACTTGGTAAGTGTAACCAAAACAAAATGAAACAAAATGAAATAAATTTATTTTAATGAATTAATGGGCAGTACAATTTTTTTAAAATTTGCCCTTATTAATGTCATATTTTCTTTCAGTTTTAAAGTATTTTAATAAAATTAGTTCATTAATATATTTTCCTTAGAGAATAAAACTAGATATGTTTTTGACTCATCGCTAGTTGAATTATCATAAACTACAATTACTACAGTATTAATGAGCTTTTACTACCTGATAAGTATTAAAACCTTGCTTATGAAGGAAGCTGTGCTGGGTAAATTCAAACACAATTGACACAGAATTCTGTTTTAACATGGCTTGCAATTGCCTAGAATTTAGATATACTTCATTTTTTTTTTTTTTTTTTTTTTTTTTTTTTTTTTTTTGAGACAAGGTCTCACTGTCACCCAGGCTGGAGTGTAATGGCATGATCATGGCTCACTGTAGCCTCCAACTCCTGGGCTTAAGCAATCCTCCCACCTCAACCTCCTGAGTAGCTGGGACACAGGTGCATGCCACCACACCTGGCTAATTTTTAAATTGTTTTTGTAAATGTGGGATCTTGCTGTGTTGCCCAGGCTGGTCTCAAACTCTTGTCCTCAGGCGATCTTCCCACTTTGGCCTGCCAAAGTGCTGGGATTACAGGTGTGAGCCACTGTACCCAGCCTAGATATACTTCAAAGAAAACAATATTGCTTCCTGAAATTTCATTCAAATTTATTAAAATATCCTGATAGTAACATAAGTCCCACTATGTAGATTGGCATTATAAAAATGTTCCACTGTGTTAATAGTTCATTTTGTTTGTTTGTTTTTACATTGCTTCTCACTTAAGTTAATACTGACATTTGTTTGCATTCAGGAAATCCATACCTTCTGGGGAGGTCACTCACCACTTACAAAATAAAGAGGATGGTAACATGAGATTGAAACATTTATCATCAGTCCACTAGAGAAAAACCACACAGACATAATCGAAAGCTGACTTTTGAATCATAGAAGGTTAGATGTACAAGAGGACTAGATGCCTCCTAAGAGGCATCTAGATGTACAAGAGGACAGTTATGTATAACATGCCTCTTAGATGTACAACATGCCTCTTAGGAGGCATCTAGTCCTCCTCTCATTTTAAAGATGAGAATGCTAAAGACCAGAGAGGTGAAATGACTGCTAAGGTCACACAGCTTCCCAGCAGAAAGACATTATTAGGGCTGATTCAGTTGTTCAGACTCCCTTTCCAGTGCTCTTTTTTCTTCAAGCATTTCTTCCTTACCCTCTGTGTTCCTTCATGGAACAGATTTCCTAAGGCTCATTGCTTTTCCAGCATGACTGGGAAGAGAAAGTCAGTGTGTGTGATGTGTGATATATATATATGTCATTGCAACTCCTTCCTCAAGTCATACCTCATGCTCCCAAACATCCCTTGAATCCATCCAGTTCTCTCCCCTGGACCACTGCCCCAACCTCCTATCTGATTTGCCTGCCTCTTCTCATACCTTTCTCAAATACAGTCTGCACAGGATTCAAAGGGATGGTCTTATAAATAAATCACATCATGTCCTTGTCCTGCTTTAAGAATCTTAGGATAAAATCCAAAACCCATAACAAGATCTACATGATGCTGCCTGGTCTGGGGCCTGCCACTCTCTCCTGTGCCATCACTCACTTCACATCTCTCTCCTTTGATCACTCTTCAGTCTAGTGCACTACATTTCTAGTTTATCATCAGCATATCTCAGGATATTGCCATGGCTCTTTCTTCTGCTCTGTAATGTTCTCTCTTTCTTCCTCCCCACCTTCTCCTCCATTACACATACACCCATACACACACACACACACACACACACACACACACACACACACACCTGGGTAACTCTTCTTCTCAAGCCCCAGCTGCCACTAGAGATCCCTTGGGAGGCATGGTCGGCCTTCCCCTTCAGTCCCTCCCACCTACAGTCGGTTCCTTCTGCCAAAATCTTCCTCTACCCCCTGCACTCCCCAGTTCATAACAGTCATCACATATATTTAATGGTCCTCCCTAATTAGATTTTAAGCTCTGAGGCAGGACAAAGCATGTGTACCCAGACCTTAGAACCACATGGGCATATAGTACAGACTCAGTAAATGTTCATTGGATGAAACAATGGATCCAGAAGTACACCATGAAGTTTTAGAGTCTGACACACCTGGATTTAAGTGCCCCCTTTGTCATGTCCTGGAAATGTAACCTTGGGCTCATGATGTAACCTTGCCATGCTTTAGTTTTCTCATCTAGGATAATTGTACCTATCTCTAGGTTGTTGTGAGAATTAAGGAACATGATCTGTGTTAAGTAACTAATATCAACTAACTTAGTAATAGTGCTCTTATTTAGCCTTCCTTCCATTTCTTTTCACCCTTAATAAATATTAAGTGAATAAGAGGGTTAGCTTTGATGTTCCTTCATTCAGCTAGATCCCATGTTAGTTTATCACTGCTTAAAACTTCAGAACTGGGGCCGGGCGCGGTGGCTCAAGCCTGTAATCCCAGCACTTTGGGAGGCCGAGACGGGCGGATCACGAGGTCAGGAGATCGAGACCATCCTGGTT
>NW_016809431.1:447677-458798 GCF_001698545.2 Rhinopithecus bieti
CCCCCCCCCCCCCCCCCTGGGGAAAAGGGGAAACCCCCCTCAAAAAAAAAAAAAAAAAAAAAAAACTTCAGAACTGGAAGAATCCTTGAGCTCCATAAATGTATACTTACTAAAAAAAAAACCCACATCTGTTGTGTCATCGGCAGAGACTAAGTGCTGAGGAGTTGGGGAATTGGATGTAAGGGGTACCACAGGGTAATGGTGAGGTTTTGAGTGTGATTCTGACCTTCAGAAAGTTTCCTAACATTTCAGTTAGGATTATTATCAATATCTTCAAATGTAAAGATTAGCAATGGTGTATATAAATTTTTGGTGCACATTGACTTTCAATAAATGCTTTGCATTTTCATGAGGAAGATAGTAATGATGAGGGAGAGGAGAAAATGATTCGAAAATAAAAGAAAATACATAATTGTCAAAAATGTTGTAAGGATTAGGTCTTATTTACATAAAATTATTAATAGCCCTGTTCAACAGATGATAGCTATGACTACTATCAGATTTTTATTTACTACCATGCCTTCTTTCTCTTAACCATCCTGCCTTCCTCCATGTCCTCTCAGATTTTAAGCCTAAAAAGCCTCATGTCTCTGTCCACTACAAATCTAGCCCAAACACACATTCTTTGCAGAAAGGAAGTGAACAGAGAACCAGATAGTATTTATTCCTCATTTGCCTTGCCACCTGATTTCCTTGGCCTATGTTCACGTCTCCTTAGGTAATTAGAGGTAGAAAAGACCTGAGACTTACAACCACTCAAAGCTCCTTATTTTACACATGAGCAGGCCAAGGTACAGAGAGAGTGACCACCTTGGAGACGTCATGGTGTAAGTGGCCACAAGATGCACTCTGACATACACAGACCTGAGTTTAAATACAGGCTCCATCAATTCCAAATTGTCTGACCTGAGGCAAGTCACTAACTCTTTCTGAGCTTCCCTCCTTCCCTCATTTATGAATTGGCACTATTAGTTCCAAATGATAAGGCTACTAAAAGATGACATGAGTTTTTAAAAACTTATATATGCATCTAAGAAGCAATTACAAAGGAATTAAAGTGGAAATAAGTTTTAAAAACTTATATATGCATCTAAGAAACAATTACAAAGGAATGAAAGTGGAAATAAGATTCTGTAAGGAAAGGGCCTGAGGGGGTGTCCACAGGCAATTCATATGTTTGTCTATATCTAGGGTCACAAAAGTAGCGAGCGGCATAACCAGGGCTTGAATGCACTTCCTGACTCCCAATAGTCTCTACATCATATCAGGTCACCCCTACTAAGCCCAGGATTGTGGATTATTTTATTTGTTGACCTTCCTGGCAATTTATTGACTGCCCATCCTCACAAGCAGTAGTAAACCTCCAAGAATGGGCTGCCATTGATTGAATTCCATTCTTTAAGCAAATCATGCCCTCAAGCCACTGACTTCTTGGATTATAAAATGATGTTTAAATTCTAGGCTTAGTCCTTCAAGTACCCTCAAGGGGTTAGAAAGAACTATAAACCCCAAGATAGAAACATACGGTAGTATTCCGTAAGTGCTGGGATACTCTCCCTTTTGTTTGCCATTTAATCCCCACAGAAAGAATGATGATGCATGAATGATTCCATTCTGTTACCATAGAGATGTACTTTAAGTTCTGAATTCTAGGTGATTGTGAAGTGCAGCCCAGAATTATTTTCCTGGTTCTGCCTTAAAAGAACTTCCAGTCCACAGGCAAGTGAGGAGCTGTTTCTTGACTTCTGTTGGAAAGCCATCTGCTACTTTGGGGGTACATGGCCCCGTCTTCTCAGACTCCCTCAGCTACTGCTATCTGAAGCCATTCCTACCTACAGTAGGACTTAAACAATTTTTTTTCTAACATATATTTAGTGGTACTGCTGTGAAATAGAATAAGACCTGCAAGTTTGTAAGCTGAGGGCAAGCCCAGGTCATCATAAAAACCTCGCTAAGTTTATGGTTCTTTATTATTTCAGGTCAGAAAATTAATTGTTTTGGATCCAAAGAAACGGCTGACTACCTTTCAAGCTCTCCAGCATCCGTGGGTCACAGGTAAAGCAGCCAATTTTGTACACATGGATACCGCTCAAAAGAAGCTTCAAGAATTCAATGCCCGGCGTAAACTTAAGGTAAGATAGCATATATTTTGTTTTGTTTTCAAAAAAAATTATCTCATCGATCTATCAATAATAGTTCTAATGTTCTTCATCTAATACTATTATTTATTTTTTAAGGCACCAGGGCAAATCCTGCTTTGAAATTCCAATAAGGCTGACACAAAGCTACATAAGTTTTCTTATACTCTTATAAGGAATTCATGATTAATAAAGGGAATTTATTTTAAGTTGATATTTACATACCAAATATATTATTGCTGCTTCTCATCTAATTAAAGTGTACTGCTTAAACAGCATTGTTCAGGAAAAACTGATATTCAGAAAATTGTTTTCTTGCAGGATATGTAAAACTTGGGGAACAATTTTTGAAACTATGTTTACTAATATAGATAAATAATTACTTGACAAAAATTTAAAAATTTAAGTGATATAGTAAATTACTTATCATTTTATATAGTACCTATGGAATAGAGATTAGGAGCTTTTCTATTACATAACTGTGTTTAGGACTATGTAAGTAGAGGATCTCAGAGAGCAGCTAGGGGTCAGAATTAGGGTCCTATGCCGCCATTGCTTACAGTCTGATACAGAGTAAACAAATCTGAAAGGTTCCATAGTCAAATTAATTATAAATACCCCAAATTAAATAGTATTGACTTAACCTAGGATTTGTCAAGCTAGTTTGATTATGGAACTCTTGTATCCCCATGATGATATCCATATGGTAAAAACTACTAACATCCACAGAACTAGTGTTCCATAAAACAAATACACTAGGAAACACAGTTTAAAATTTTCAAAAATTGGTTAGTCACAGGTAAACACATGTACTCAGGCTTTCAGTTGTCCAGACGGTTAAATACACTAATTTGTATTTAATTAGAGATTAAAGAGGTTTTACTGTTCATTCTCCAAATTTTATTTTGGCAAACATGTAGGAATAAGGTACTTTGAAAACTTTAAAACTAACCTATAAAATAGAATCCCTAAAAGCAAAGCTGGGGTTGAGCTCTGATTTGGGGTGTTAAAGCAGAGGTAACACTTGACACTCTTCTGTTTCCAATCAGGCAGCGGTGAAGGCTGTGGTGGCCTCTTCCCGGCTGGGAAGTGCCAGCAGCAGCCATGGCAGCATCCAGGAGAGCCACAAGGCTAGCCGAGACCCTTCTCCAATCCAAGACGGCAACGAGGACATGAAAGCTATTCCAGAAGGAGAGAAAATTCAAAGCGATGGGGCCCAAGCCGCAGTTAAGGGGGCACAGGCTGAGCTGATGAAGGTGCAAGCCTTAGAGAAAGTTAAAGGTTCAGATATAAATGCTGAAGAGGCCCCCAGGATGGTGCCCAAGGCAGTGGAGGATGGGATAAAGGTGGCTGACCTGGAACTAGAGGAGGGCCTAGCAGAGGAGAAGCTGAAGACTGTGGAGGAAGTAGCAGCTCCCAGGGAAGGGCAAGGAAGCTCTGCTGTGGGCTTTGAAGTTCCACAGCAAGATGTGATCCTGCCAGAGTACTAAACCAGCTTCCTTCAGATCTGGAAGTCTAATACCGGCATTTTATGTACTTTGTCCTTCAGCGAGGAAGGTGTGGAAGCATGATATGTACTATAGTGATTCTGTTTTTGAGGTGCAAAAAAAATACATATATACCAGTTGGTAATTCTAACTTCAATGCATGTGACTGCTTTATGAAAATAATAGTGTCTTCTATGGCATGTAATGGATACCTAATACCGATGAGTTAAATTTTGCAAGTAAACACAACATAACACTTAAAAACATACATTTTCAGCAACCAGTGGTACATATTTGAAGTGAATAGTAGCAAATTGTTTTTGCTTTGACAACCTAGCCATCCTACATCCTTTGGATTTCTTCACAAGGCAGTAATTCCTTTGAACTACTGCTTAGCTTATATTAGGCAGTGCTAAAAGACATGTTCCCATAAGTTTTACAACATTTTACTTTTATCATTGATGGGTTCAAACTTGTTTACAAGGAGATGCTTATAGATATAGTTGTACATATGTGCAAAAAAAAAAAAAAAAAAAAAAAAAACAATCCACTTGCAACTGGTGAAGAATTGAAAGTATGCCTTTAAAGGCCTTGAAGCCATATGTCCCTAAAAGCTTGTGTGTGGAGAATGGGCTTATTTTTAACTGTCTTATTTATATATACTACTATATTAATAATAACCAAAAATGTTCTAAAGATTCTGCCATTTTACAACGGCGCTGGAGGAAGTAATTTCAAACTCATGCTGAGTTCATGTCTTCCTTCACCTGCTCTCCAATAAGATCGACCGTTTTTTTTTTTTTTTTTTTTTTTGACTTCTGATAACAAAGCTTAGGGGCGTATAAAGAAAGCAGGGAAGAAAAGAAGGTAGACTGTACTTAAACTGATGAAGATACCAGATTGATTCCTGTCATTTTCCAGATAAAATCTGTATTTAGCTCACGATTTATAGGCAAATTATAGCAGATAAGAACATTTTATGGATAAACTCTTAATCTATCAGGTTCAAATATTTACAAAAATCTATTTCAACAGGTAGTGCCAAAATGTCTTAAATAGAGTAGGAATAAACTGTTATAAGAATTATCAATTATTGACTTAATAGAGTAAGAAAACATTATTCTTACCAAAGCATCTTTTTTTATCCAATTGATGTTACGACACATGTTCACTTATAAACTAAAATTCTTATGAAATAAGCTTAGTATGTCTTTTCTCATATTGGAATGAAAGTACCCGCACATTTACAATGTAGTATTGAGAATCGTGCCTGCCAGAATTTAGCACATGCAATTTATTTAGCCCTAAAAACAACAAAACAAAATTAAAGAAAAAAGCAGATTTCAAATTAGTCTCTTTTAAAAGCTGGAACATTAGACCTAATATTTTATTATGATTTTCCGCCAGAAAAATATAATTTCTCCTTGACTTTCATAGAAACACTTTCCCCTTAATAGAAATTGCACTAAGATCTCCAATTTATTCTAGTTTGAGTTGAAATGAATATTTTATCAGATTAATTATGTGTCCTATTTTGTGGGTAATTTTAAAGAATTCATTTTAAAAAATAATTATTTTCAGAGACCAAATTCAAGACAATAAAAAATGACTATCACATAAAATTCCTCATTAAAAAAAGAGATCTTAAATTATGTTGGCCCTCCCTCAAAACTATTAAATTAGAAAATGAAATTAAAGCTCCAGGTTGTAGAGGCTGTTGGACCTCAGTTGACATTCTTCTTTTCAATCACAAATCTCCCTCTACTACTATTCTCATGGGAAGGAAACAAGGTAGGACTTCTTCTCTTTCATAGTTTAAGAATCTAACAGGTCATTGATATGGAGCCCCGAAGAGGCACAACATCTGGGCTCAGAAGGTTATTTTTTGTTTTGTTTTATTTGTACTATCTAGTAGAGAGCACTTTTCTTATTCCCTCTGTCCTTCCTTCCTCGTTTAATTATTCCCTCTCAGAATTCCCATGTTGTCCATTATAAGGGGCTTACTGTTTTTAACCTTTAAGAATGCCTTCTTTATTAAGCATTAAGATTTCCATTTAAGAGGATCAATTTCCTGTTGTACTTTTTACCACGAGACTGAACACACACACACACACGTGTATGTATTGGAAGAGCAAAGAGAGGGAAGGGGGTCTTGTTAGAAAGTGGCACTTAGCTGAAAGATCAGAACACATCATTCCTCCCTGCTCACCCCCATACTGTTCCAAGGACAGTTGTTACATTATTCCCACACTACGGTAGGGCTGACTGCATTCGTTGGCCCTGTGAACTATAGAAACAACATTGCAAATACCTTGGCCAATGTGTATTTTAGAATTTACTAATTTAAATGAGTGCATATTACCACTCCTGGACATGAGTACTCAAGAGTTGAGGATAATTCCCTCTATCTTTTTAAACCTATAAACTACATTTTTTAAAAATCAATGGGAGTTTTAAATTTTGACTCATGTTAGAGATTAGATTCTGATAATGACTATATAGTGACTAATTTCGTTGTTTCAGTAGGAACAAGTCAAACTTTCAAAAACATTGGTCATTTCAGTCAAATTATTCAAAGATTTCATATATATGCATCCTAAGTTAGGATATTTATGTTAACATTTTTGAAAGAACAGCCAATGTTTATATTGCTTGTTAAAATGGAACGTATTGTCTATCTCAAAGATTACTTAGCTAAATAATAGTAGACAGATTTATTTTAACAAAATACTTCATAATATCACTCCTAATTGGCAATATAGTCACAAAGCAAAATAATTAAAATTTCAGCAAACAATAAATTACATTTTGCATTTTAGAGCTAACAATTATCACATTACATTATGGGTTTTTATTTTGAGATAAGTTCAGATACATAGCATAAACTAGGTTTTGTTATTTTTTTCTTTTAACCATGAAGGACAGTCTTGAATTATTTCCCCCATTAACAAAGTCTAATTGGAATCCAGTATTTTTTCTCAAACTGTAATTTCACTTGTCCCAGGACACATAAATAGGTAAAAATTAGAATAATATGGTTGTAGAACTTAACTGTCCACAACAAGTGCATTATATAAATATAAATATAATGCAAGCACGTCATTTAAGATTTTCTATTAGTCACATTTGAAGAAAAATAGATGAAATTATAGTATTTTTAATCCAATTCATCCAAATTATTCTATCAATATATAGGTAATATTAAAATTTAATTAGATATTTTGAATTCTTTATTTTTATACTGTTTTCAAAATCAGGAGTGTATGTTAGGCCTTTGGTACATCAAGTGCTCAATAGTCACATGTGGCTAGTGGCTACCATATTAGACAGCACTGGTCTAGATACTTTTTATTTTAAGCAAAGTGACACTTGAAGTTCTATGCTTAGATTTAAGTGGCCTGTTTTCACATTGAGGAGCTGGTGGGAGGCCAAAAAGAAAGTGTTTCAGAAATGTTACACACTGAGTAAAAGCTTATTGACCACTCCTGCCCATTCATGTGCTTCAGAGGGGAAAGGATTCCTAACATGACTTCAAGGAACAACATTTTCCTGGGCATTACTAAATTATCTCCTGACTAATCCCTCTGATTCCTGATGGGCCCTGGAGTCTTGACTACAGCCTAGAGTCTCCTGAGTACTGCCATGATGCCAATAGTATTCTTGCTTACCAAAATCTACTGTCAGCCAACCATGTGTCTTCATTCAGGAAGGACTGCACACAGAATCTGATTTTGAGGCCTGGATTAAGCTGCATGCCATCCTTGTATCACAGGCAATATGTCTTTCTGGAAATCTACTGAACTATACAAAATCTGCATGATGAAGATTGTGTAATGATGGTGATATCATGCCAGTTATCCTCAAAATGGGAATATGACCATTAGCTGGCATTTTTAGATTTCCTTAGAAGGGTTTAATCAACACTGCCATTATGCATGGATTTAACAAAAGACTTTTGAAAATTTTTTACATACTGATTTTAGAATAATCCTCAAGGTTCTATAGTCATTTTTAGTGGAAGACTTAAAAAGAAAGGAACAATTTTTACTGTGACTTCAATTTCATAGTATTTTAAACATATTTTGTAATTCGGAATGTTTAGCAATCCCTGTGTCCTGTTTCACATGCATGGTACCTGATAGCGGGTTGCCTACAGGCTGAAGATTTGGAGAGAGCCATTGTGTTTCATAAATCAGTTTTTATTGCACAGAAGCAGCTGGTTGTATGTCAAGTTGGAAAAAGAAAAGTAAATGCCAGAAAAGGCAAAGGATAAACTTAGTAAGCCATTTATTTTGTTTTAGAATTGTTTTTGCAAAGCAAATTTTTTTTAAAAAAAGGCCAACAAAGTGAATCAGCACTAGCATTTTCTTGATGAAGTTTGACTCAATGTATAATTAACAAATATACATAGCAGAGTCAATCATAGTGCCATTATGTCACTTATTTGTCATTGCAAAGTATTCAGTCTTGTTGTCTAGATTTACTTTAGATGGTGCAAAATTTCCAGACAGTAACCTATGTAAAAGGATTTGTAATTTCCTTGTAATTCCTGCCTATTAGTCCATATTCTAATTTCCTTATGTTCATCACTGATATGTTCCTGATCAGGGTCATTGCTAATAGTTGAGCACTTACTGGTTGAGCACTAACTGTTTAATGGTTAGATGTTATGTGTGTCTGCATTTAAAAAAAATGTACATGTTATTTCATTATTGGTATTATAATATTCATAACCACATGATAAACAGAAATGTACTCAATAATTTCCTATAAAATTTTCCAAAGTGCTTTTATTCCCCTGACACACTCAGGGTGAATTTTTGGCTCCTTGGCAAATTAAAAAAAAAAAAAGGAGTGAGACCACTGGAGAGAAATCAGCCAGCCACCCACAGTAACCAAGTTCAGCATTTCCTCTTTCTGTATTTTGATCAATATATTAAGAGCAAGTTTTGTCATTATTACTCCTTGTGGATATTACCTGAAATCAAATAATATAATCTCAGCTCATAGAACTTAGCCATTTCTATACTTATCTTGGAGAGCAATAACAAACTTGATTAATTTATGTTTGGTTATTTAAAATTCCAACTTTCATATATGCTCTGTGATGTACTCAAGACAATTGGATTGTGTGATATTAACTTCAAGAACTCAGTCTGTTTCCTGTCATCTGGATCAGAAGTCCACCAGGGCAAAATAGAAGCCTTGCCGAGAAAGTGAACCATCTTACTCCTTCAAAGGAATCAGATATTGCTCTAGAGAAGACTCCAGGCATTGACCTGGTTGAGCTCAAATGAGCCAAGTGGGAGAAAACCTCTTCTCATCCTCTGATTGAAAGTGATACAATTTGAATATTGGTATATTGTCATTGGTCAATAATGGAAAAATGAGATTCCACCAGTGGGTTGCTCCTTTCCTGTCTTGGTTTGCTATGCCTTATCCCAGATCAGTGTTTTGTTCCATCCCTATGGCCATCAGGCTTGTCCTCTAAAGCCTTGACAGGAGCATCCCAGACTGGAGAAATGCAGGGTATTTGTGGCCCAGAATTTTGTTTGAAACTCTAAACAGCAATGCTAAGACTGCAAAATTACACTATTCTAAACAGTTGTTTTCAGCTCATTTTGAAGATTGACCTGGAAAACACATGGATATAGAATATATACATTTAATCTTTGCTTGTGATTCATTGTGTCAAAAATGACATTTAATTTTCACTCTGATTAATCTTTATTTTCAGTATAAAAGATTTCAGGCTACTTAAATACAGGACTTTGTATTCCAGTTTTTGAAAGCTATTGTTTTCCCTAAGCTCTCTCTCAACTCTGACAGTTTGTGAATGATAAAAATTTACTAGGTTTGTCCTTTCCTTGATAGATGTAGAGCAGTTCATCTGTTTTGTAAAGGTACAATTAAGTATAACTATAGGCTAGGCATAATGGCTCACGCCTGTAATCCCAACACTTTGGGAGGCCGAGGTGGGCAGATCACCTGAGGTCAGGAGTTTGAGACCAGTCTGGCCAACGTAGTGAAACCCCTAATACAAAAATTAGCTGGACGTGGTGGCACGCGCCTGTAATCTCAGCTACTCAGGAGGCTGAGGCAGGAGAATCCCTTGAAGCCGGGAGGCAGAGGTTGCAGTGAGCCAAAATTGCGCCACTGCACTCCAGCCTAGGCAACAAGAGCGAAACTCCATCCAATATATATATATATATACACACACACACACACACACACACACATTTTTGATATATATGATTATAAATTGAACACTATCATCTCACACTGCCTCCTTTTAACCTGACCTATTTGATATGCCTACAATACAGTTAATATGCAACAGTATAGAGAACAAATAGCATATTCATAATTTGTGATTTTGTTTTTGTTTTGTTACCCTTAAGTCTCACTAATATTTTAAAAGTCCTCCATAAGCCAAAAGAACGTTGTAACATGTCCATTTACTAAGTAGTTAGGCCTAAACATTGTAATGCTAGTCCATTCCATGTCCAACAGATGTTGCTGTGTTTCCTTCAACATTTTTAAATGTGAGTTTAGTGAGTGGGTACAGCTGAGTTGGGGTTTCAGTAATTTCTTATGCCCAATGAACTAAAGGTATCAGTAAAAGGGATTATTAGTAAACAAATTAGTTATTTATGCTCTTACTTGTTTGAATGTCATTCATTTTATCTCTCGTCTTTGAGATACACACATTAAAACTTCTGTGTGTATTTTTTTAAAGAGTAATTTCCACATAATTCCCCAAGAACTGAACTCGAATTTCCAAAAAACAGTTTTCAGAACTCAAGCAACCTATGATTCACAGAGCAAATCTACCAAAGCTCCATTTTTATTGGAACACAGGCATGCTCATTTATGTACATATTGTTTGTGGCTGCTTCTATGTTGCCAAGGCAGAGTTGAGTACTTTCAACAGAGGCCATATGAACCGCAAAGCCTAAAATGTTTATCTGGCCCCTTACAGTAAAACAATGACCCTGGGTTTTCATGGCACCCCAGTGCCTTTTTGGTGACCTGCAGGAATACAGATTCCTATATTCCAGTTTTTTTTTCCTCCTTAGCTTAAGGTTCGTATTCCCATTTGCTTCTTAGGAAGTTAGGAAAATCTTGTTTTATGTTGCAGATGCTCTCACAACAGTAATTGTGCAGGAGATACAACTTAGTGAAATTTTCCTATAGAACTAAAAACTCAAAATTGCATCACTCCTGAAAAAAAGAAATTTAGAGTATGAACTGAGTTGGTTGAGAGTGGAATTAAACAGATTTCTAGCACTTTGAGCATGTTTTAGAAATTTGATCCTTACATTTAAAATTATGTAAATGACATCTTTCACTGGCATTTGCTCACATTTAAGTCAAGCTACAGCTGTTACTTACTAAGCTAAGAAATGAGAAGATCCCTTTGGTTCTGAATCTCTCATAATATTCTGAAGTAATTTCTTTTTTGTTTTTTTTTGTTGTTTTTTTTTTTTTTTTTT
>NW_016809431.1:459012-469729 GCF_001698545.2 Rhinopithecus bieti
GATGGTCTCGATCTCCTGACCTCGTGATCCACCCGTCTCGGCCTCCCAAAGTGCTGGGATTACAGGCTTGAGCCACCGCGCCCGGCAGTAATTTCTATCAGTTGAATTTTCATTAATCATTTTAGGAAATATGTTTTATTTTGTGGCATTATATGACAACGACTTTCTCATCAATAGCTCAGGGAATACGCAAACAGTCAGCTCTTTTATGTAAGAAAGCCACTTTCTAATCCCCACGCTTTCCTGAGTGTTACAAATTTCATTTCTTTGAAAAGGGAGGGCCTGGAGTAAATGCTTTCCTTTGCTTTCCTTACATATTTAGAAATCCAAGAAGGGCCCTTGTCTTAGTCTATTTCTGTCACAGAGAAATTGATCATTCCAAAATATCTACCTTAAGGGAAGCTAGTGACCGAGATACGGAGAAAAACATCGGCGTTCATGACTTTTGTGTTTCCGTTTGACTTTCAACATCTGTAACCAAAAGGTCACAAATGAAATACTGAGTAGAAAATGCAATATCAACTTATTAGGAGTACCTAAAATTATCTCTAAATAACATACTGTTTTCTTTAAACTATTGCAGCAGTCAATAATATAGCCACTAGGATATACACACTGTAGAACTCAGAATAAAATATATGAATCATCTGCTAGTCTTCATGGTTATGTGTAGCAGAGACTTTACTGGAATGAGACAGGGGAAAGATAACAAAATGTAGATTAGGATTCCACATTCCCCCCATCCATCTTCTTGATTGCTCAGTTTGAAGACACTCATTGATGGACAAATACTTTAGAAATGAATAGACTAAAGTCAATAGCTAATGTTTCTCCCAGAAACAAAACAACATAGTTTAGGGGATATTAGGCCTACATCCTAACCACACTTTAAGGAAATGATTTCCTGCTTCCCAAGGAGCAGCCCACTCTAGGAACCATTTTCCCAGTAAACTTTCACTGAGAAACTATTATATGCCACGGAGGAGTCAAAGATGAATTAAATCCAATGCTACCCTCCAGGAGTGAGCTTTGTAGTTGGAGAGAAAAGCCAACCCTACAGATAAACCTGTACATATACCACCTATGCTACATTTAGGTAGATGATAAGCCCTAGGAATGAAAAGAGGGAAAAGCTCCCTTTTGCCAGGAATGATGAAGGAAAGCTTTATGGAAACACAGGCTGTATATGAAAGATGGGTGAATCTTTGCAGGTAGGTAATAAGTAGGGGGCATGTCTGGCTGAGAACCAGCCTGATCACAGAGTGGAAAAATGAAAGGCAGAGGTGAAGGAATAATAATAAATGTGAAAGGCTGAAATACACAGGGAAGTGTTGCCAGTGTGCAGCAGAATCTCATTTTGTGCAAAATTGAATTAGACATACTTCCTTGCTTCTTTCTTATTCTGGGTAGGTACATGTGCAGCCTTTCCTCAGAGCATCTAGCCTGACATACTTGGCTCATCTGCTGTGCTTCTAAGCCGAATAAAAATCATCAAACACATCGAAGATATTTTTGGGAGTCACCAGGTTAAAGCAAACCTCAGTCACTGAAAGGAAAAACTGCATTGGCCAGGTCTCCACTGACAAAACAGAGTAAACGATAGTATGATAGACGTCAAGTTTTGCAAGACTCCACTTTCTGAAAAACATCTCGTGACTCCAAAAAATCATGTACTTCCTAAAATGTTGCCAGTGGAGGACCAAATCAAGGTTATTGTGGACATCATTTTTTCAACCTTTTCCGTTATTTGACCTGAATAGGCAATCCCCCAGGATTTCTGATTGAATTCTACCTGAAAGTTTAGATTTCAAAAGACAACCTGTAGGAAGCTAAGTCTCAGACAACAAAATTTAAAACGATCAGAACTTGTTTCTCCAAACATCAAGCTGCTCCTGTCAAGTCCTTTTTCATCTCTCCCTTTTGTCCCTTTACATACTCTTTTGTAAATTCATTTTGATATCATTTATTGCAAGCAGTACTTTTACATCCATCTTCAAGAAACATGTTTTGGGAGACATTTAGAATCAACTAAAAGTGTGTGTACGTTTAGTTGTCTTGCCTCTTTATTTCAGATAATGCCTGTGATTAGTGAATGGCCGCATTATTCCTGAAGACAAATAAAATGAAGGAAGATAGGGACAGAGATTGACTGTCATTTGAATGATGGAAGAGAAGCTAAGAAGTAGAATTACTGTGAGGTTACAGAAATCATAAGTTAGCAGACACTGAGAAAGGAAAACTTCCTACTTGGGCTTTTCAGGCTTATGTGATATTATCTGGATGTGTTTTCTAGTCTTTCCTAAAGGAGAAATTTTTATTCCTGGGTTGCTGAAATCTTTCTGGACTAAAAGGATATAAGCAGCTCAATAGCAGCATAGAGGATTAGAGTAAAGGAACAGCACTGCATACAGGAAACCTAAATCTCCAACAGTTTAGGCTGCAAGTCCTTAGCCAAACACAAGAGCATGTAAGATTTGGAGGACAAAGTATAAATATTTTAAGTTTGCATAACCAAGATTATAGGCTACCTTCCCAACTTCTAATTGAAGAGCACTGAAAACGGAGCTGTGAACACTTCATTTTTAAAACCTGACAACATGGTGCTATTGACTACTTAATACAAAGATATATTACAATATTTTTAGGTAAACATATTAAGTGTGGCCTGGGCATAAATGTACATACAGAAAATGTTTGTAGAGAATTCATCAAAATCATGCCCATTTACTGTTGTAGAGCTACAGTATTCTTCAATGGTGGTGACTGACCAGTGAGTTTCTACTTCCTACAGATGGGACACAACAGTCGTGGGCTGTCTCAACTGCCCAAAGCCTGAGGCAGACCACATGAGAGCTGTGGCTTCTTCTTGGATTCAGGTTGGATAACCCAAATCAATGACTAAATATGTACATTTTGAGGGCGGTTGGGGGGTGTTTTCCAGGAACTTGAAGAGTACATGACATTATAGAAAATGGGTGTTGGAAGACTAATTGTAGAAATTTGACCGGAGGGCCAATGTTACTTTGTGTAAGTTCACTCAGACATGTCAGAACATGCCCAAAGAAGCCTATACCTTGCTGCTGGGAAATGTAAAGCAGTTTGCATGTATAATATGATAATAAATCATCTAAGAACCCACCAAAACTTTGCATTCTGTGATTTCAAATGTTACAATTCAAGAGACACCATGGACATTTTTCTTACACCTGAAATATGCAGTTGAATCACTCCTTGAGTGTTTTCCCATTCTCTCAGATAAAATTATACTTTGAGTTTCATAGCACAGCACTCATACTGAGTGCTCACATATGTTTTGTTGAGTAAAATTATAAAATTACTAGAGTTAAAAGAGGATATTAGTAATCATTTAATCCAATAAGCTCAGTTTATTAAAGAGAGCTATCATGCCCAAGAGAGGTGATGGCTTACCTAAGGTCACAGTGGCTGAGGAAGGAATAGACCAGGGTTGCCCAGCTCCTAGTCCAGTGCTCTCACTACCATTCAGGCTGCTGTAATAAAATACCATAAACTGGATGGCTTATCACAATTTATTTCTGACATTTCTGGCACAAGTCCAAGAACAGTCCTGCAGGTTTGGCATCTATGAGGGCCTGCTTCCTCACAGAGGGTGCCTTCTTGCTGTATCCTTATATGGCAGAAGGACAGAGGTATCACACTTGGGCCTCTTCTATAAAGGTACTAACCACATTCATTAGGGTTACCTAATCAACTCTCAAAGCTTTTAAAACCATTATCTTAGAGGTTAGGATTTTAACATTTGAATTTTAGGGCAACACAAATATTCAAACCATAGTACCAGATGTTTTATTAAATGAGGAAAATAACTCCCTGCTTCATAGTCATATTTTCTATTACGTACTTCCCACAGCATCCCTAGCTGCCTTCTTAAAACATAGATCGCGGGTGTCCTTGTAATCACTTTTAGTTTTTTTCAATTCCAAACAAAATATCATAATTCCTAATCAAGGTAACACAATTATTTCAACATGTGTACAATAAATCCTGTCCATAATTTATAAAGGCAGAATATATTCATTATTCGTTCTGAATATATAATAACAAATAAAGATTCAGCAGTATTGTATAATAGCTAATATTATATGAGACACTGGCAGGAGAGATCAGCATGTGTGTTGTTAACTTGATTTTCCAGGTTTATATTTTCCTTTTGTAAGAATTCAGGAAGTTAAATGACATACTTTAAATTCAGGCATATGAAACGAAATAGTACTTAATGTTAAATTACAAAGATAATACCAATGACCAATTTTAAGAGTGTCTACAAATTTATTTTGTTTTATACCAATTTAAAAATAAATACATATTTTATCGATACTAATACATATTAGTTTAATAAATATTCTAGTTTTACATATTGGTTCACAAAAGAATTATATAAACTTCTTAAAATAAAATCTATACTATAGCTTTTATTGAACTGCAAGAGATGAATTTTAATATTTATACATGTAAAATCTGTAAAACAATACAATAATTAAAATTATAGTCCCAACTTCCGGTTTTTTGAAATTATTCTGATGTTTCTTCTACACTCAAGTCCTAACCTTCTCTACTTCTGGAAGTTGAATAAGAAACACATGGAAGATATACCAGGCAGGCAATTATACAACACAGGTCTAAGGGAAACCTGATCAAGTCCCTTAGCTTCTCTGGTTCTGTTGATTTCTCTACAGGGTGGGCATCACTACAGTTCCACTTAATTAAAAGAAACTGGATTTAAACAAGTGATTCTAAGGATGGTAGTACACTCTTGAGAAAAGAGGTAAAGCTTTTATCTGCATGAAAGGCAATTACTCAGACCTAAAAGCTCAATAGACAATTAAGGGCTTAAATTGGCCGTTTCCCAATCTTCTCCAGATACAACTTCAATTACATAGTTTTTTAGCTTGAGATATTAACTGAATTCAACATGATTGTTGATAAAATGCCCTTAGGTTAAAAAAGGATGAGGAGGGGGAAGGGAGGGGAAGGAAAAAAATTCTATTAACTAGGAGATATTTTACAGATAGAAATCTACAATTTCAAATATATCCAACCTGAATGAACACTGAAATAAAGAGATTTTTAACATTTACAAGCTCCCTAGTACTTTAGCAATTTATATTATAGATTAGTTAACTACAGAATACTAGATTCTCATTATTTTTTCTGAGTACTGTTTTAAACTTTAAGGGTTAACTAAGAGTTATCAACACAAACTAATATTTCATGCAAAAGTATCACTTTTATAACAATCTTTTTCTTGTATGAAACTAATTTCCTTAAAAAATAGCTACTATGTACTGAAAACAGTATTACGCCAAATTTTTCCTACATACACAAGCTTCTAATACATACCACCTATCAGCTACAGAAAACAGTCAACCATTTAACAAGAAGGCAGATTATATTGTTTCATTTTACCAACTGCCATATCAAAAGTTACTTATCTTTGACGGAAAATATTTTCTGGCAATAATTTTATTTCATTGACAACTGATTTATATCTAAAGTTTAGATGTCCTATTTATCAAGCAATGAGACTAGAAAATATTTCCATTTAAGATATTATTCCGTATTATTGTCTATTTCATCTTACTATAAGACAAATTAATAAATATGCTATAGGACTGTGCTGTTCATTCAATACAGTATCCACTGGCCTCATGTGGCTAATGAGCACTTAAAATGTGGCTTGCCCAAATTTGTAAAATGCATACCAGATTTCAAAAAATTAGTACAAGAAACAATACAAACTATCAGAGTAAATCTTTGTATCGATTACCTGTTAAAATAACATTTTGGATGTATTGAGTTAAATAAAATATTAAAATTAACTTCAGCTGTTTATTTTTATTTTTTAATATGGCTTCTAGTTTTAAATTAAATATATCACTTACATTATTGTTCTGTCCTACAGCATTGCTATAGAAGCAGTAGACTCAATTATTTATGTTAATATCCATCCCAACCCACATAATTAAGCTTTTATATCATTATAGTATAAGATAACATATTTAATACATGATCACAAGATTCCTGAGCTTAGAATCATGAACACCTCCACTCTTCAAAATGAAACCAAACAAAACCTGCTGTCATTATTCTGGCAACAGTGATAAACTTTAGATTTGTGTTAGGTATGAGTCTGCAAAAAAGACAAAAGGAATCTTTTGGAATGATGGAAATGTTCTAAATCCAGATTGTGTTGATGGCTGCACAGTTCTACATATGTATTTAAAAAATCACTGAATTAGATACTTAAAATGGGTAAATTATATAATATGTAAATTATATATCAATAAAGCTGTTTTTGTTTTTTTAAAGTACACAGCTAGAGTCCAGCAGATTTAAGGGGCCATCTAGAAGCTGCACATACATTTTAGGTGATTCAAACATAATTTTTAAATTCATCATTCTTACATTGAAAATGTTTCCATGAGAGTAATTTTACCTAGAGTGGGTCCATGTTTAACAGTGAATTATGTAATTATTTATTGGAGGTATATGTTATAAGGACAAAGAGAGCACTAGAGTAGAGATAGTGGACAGTTTACTTGCTTTTAGGGACATCCCGTTCAGGAAATAATAGCCCTTATAGTAATGTATACTATCTTGTCACAAATCCCTTACCCAAGTTAGGCACCTTTGGAATTTCACCATCCTAGATAGAACAGTAGAATATGAGACTTCCTACTCCATACTAATAAAAAATGAAAAAATAGATGAAAATCAAAACAAACATTTACCAATTTCCATGGAAACTGAAACTAAACTACTGAGTTTTCTTTCACTATTGCAGAACAAAAAAAAGGAGCAGAAATCTAGTAATTCAAAAGTACATTCAATTTAGAAAAGGATACTGGTAAATAAACCATTAAGAATATAGAATCCTTTGTGCATTCTTTCTGTCAGATCTTGACCAATCTAGATACTATGAGATAATTCACCATGAACACTGTGCTGCTGCCACCTTTTGTTTTTTGAAATCTATCATCGCCAGTGGCAAAAAATAAATAAAAACAAAAGCAAAAAACAGCTTCACTGTTCCACTTTGTCAAAATGGGTATGAAGAACTATGATTTATTCTTTCTTTACACTCAAGAAAACATAATAAAGTAAAACACAGATCAAACTATCATGTACTGAAATACTATATACCTTTGTGCATTTCATGTCTTGTTTAGCATGTATTTCAGGGCTCACTTTACCCATATTAACAACAACAAAACAGTAGACACAGGAATACTAACACATAAATAACTAACATTAAACACTGAAATGGATTTCGAGATGTGTGCAACTACACAAAAAGATAAATATATACAAAGATTTGCCTGGACACCTGAATTGCCTCAAGTTCTCATTTTAGAAGCAAACTAGATGGAGAGTTCAAAGCCCAAAGTCATTTAGAATGTGAAAATCATTTAGAAATTCTCATATAAGGCACCCACAGAATTAGGGGACCCACAATACTCAATTCTAATAATTATAAAATGATATCTAGGCACTTGGATAAATCTAAGAATGTATTTGTTCTAGTTACAGACTGATGCTTTTAAGAGTCCAAGATAAGTCTTGGACATCAACTAAATTCCACATTTTAAATTGGGGCCAGGCACAGTGGCTCATGCTTATAATCCCAACACTTTGGGAGGCTGAGGTGGGGAATCGCTTGAGGCCAGGAGTTCAAGACCAGCCTGGGCAACATGGTGTGACCACATCTCTACAAAAAATTAAACAAAAATTAGCCATGCATGGTGGCATGCACCTGTATTCCCAGCTATTCAGGAGGCCGAGGTAGAATAACCCCTTGAGTGATCAGATCAAAGCTGCAGTGAGCTGTGATCATACCACTGCCCTCCAGCATGGGCAACAGAGTGAGATCCTGTCTCAAAATTAAAAAAAAAAAAAAATGAAAATGCCCCCTCTTAGATAGCTATTTACTTTAGGAATAAAACCAAACATTGTACCAGTAAACCAAAACATTTCAAATTTTCTACTGGCTATGCAGAAGAGTGGAATCAATAATTTTTTACAGGCCATGTAAATGAGAGAAAGAGTTGATCCATAGTACTACAAGTTTGAATGTATTTTGCCTATCATAAAGCTTTTCGTAAATCACCATAGAAGTTGGTTAAAGTGCTTGCCATGGCTGTATCTACCGCAGACTGAGGAATCATCCCACGCAGATCTGTCTGAATATATCCTGTCAAAAGACTCTGGTTTGGGTTGTCCTTAAGTGGAACACAAAACCAACCACAGGGATGGTTATATCCTCGAACAAATTCTGGTCTCTTTTCTTCCCAGTCAAGACTTATTCCTGTAAGACAATTTTAAAAATAGCACTATTAATAGCAATAGCTGACATAAAACTCTCATTTAAAAATATTACCAGAATTCTTCTTTAAATATGTATTCTTACCCATATAAATGAAAATTAAATCCCAAAGTGACCATGGCAGAATGAAGAAGAGACTTACCAAGGAGGATTCTGACAAGGGGTTGACAGATAGGTAATGGGGAAACTTTTAATCCCTTCAGAATACATGACATCATATCATCTTAGTACTCCTTGGAAGCTACAAATCTGGCTGTAGTACCCAGGCCTTGAGGTGCCAATAATCAAATCCATGGTACTATAACTATTCCCCACAGCGACTACCATATTATACTTTGGTACTAGTTAGTTAAGAATAAACAAGTACATGTTTACTTACAACTGCTAACTTAAGTATATACTATATACAAAATAATATTAATTTACCTATAGGTAGGTTTTAGAAAACAGGAGCCTTCCAATGGCAGTATTTTTAATCTTGAAAAGAAAAATATAACACAGCTCAAGGAAGGAAGAATATTCTAAGACATTCCAAATCTGGTTTTTCTATGTATGTGACCAAGAAACTGTTTTCTGAGAGTGGCTTAGAAGAAAATCCATTTCTAGAATCCTTTCTTAGAGGCAGTCATGTGATCCACATTTGCTACCTCTGACCTAGAGGATACTGTGGAACTGAGAACAAAAACTTATCAGAAAGATTTCAAAACCCTTTTGATATTGTTATTTTACCCCCTAGAGTTTAGCATTTGCAAAAAAATGTTAGCGATTAGAGTCGGAGTTGAAAATATATCTCACAAGGAAAGAAACATCCAGCCTAGAAAACACAAATATTTAAACCATACTGAAAAAAAGCATAACATGTTGAGATTATTACCACAAGATAAAAGCCCTTCTTTATAGCCCACAGTGTAGGAGAAATCAACAAATTCTCTTGGGGAAATTATATTCCAAAGCTGACCAGCAGTAGTGTAACGCATCACACAGCAATTCTGAAAAAGAAGAGGTAAGACAAGTGTTATTACTATAGGAAACACACATAGCTTCATATATCATAAACTTATCTCTGGAAAGAAACTTTTATTTAAAATGTTTCATAATTATAATAATTCTTACACTGATTCTGACAGGTCTATATCTCTATTCTAAATTGCACTGCTGTTGGATGGCCATGAAGAAGATACATAATCAAAATACAGAGGTGTAAGTTATCCAGTATCCAAATTTCTAATCAAATGCAGTTGTCTTTTATTCTATGTAACATTCCACATGGAATTAGGGAATGTAGACTGTTTCAGTTTTAAGATCAAATCCACAAATACTTCTGACTACAACATCAAACATTTTAATTAAAAAATTCAAGCATTAAGCAATGAATTAATAAAAATAGAAAGAGAGCAGGTCATTTTGGCTACATAATTTTAGAATATTTAAGGTGGCATTTTTATCTTTGGTCATTGATGTTGGCTTAGTATTAACGGAAAAGCTGCACATATTCACCTAGAAACCTAAACATGATGGTGGTGTTTTCAGAATTTTAGCTTTCAGAACCTTAAGTTTCACAATTAAGAATGCTGAATATACTTTTAAGCAGCAAGGGTATAGCTACCATCGAAAACAAACTTAGTCTAACACTCATTAATTAGTATGAGGAAACACAAACTTTTTAAGAGGCAGCATGGGACTCCCTTGTGATATCTTTGTCGTGACTGCTATTCTCAAAGCAATGAATATAAGTGTGTACAAATGCTCATGCTCACATGCTCTGGCTCACGCATGCTCTCTCTCATGCACATACACACAGTCTAAAGTAATGTTTCTAAATAGATACCTCTTCGAAGTTCTCCAGAATATCCAAAGAAGTCATCAAGCTGTCCCAATCCAAACGACAAGGCCCTGGGCGTATGTGGTCTATTATACTATTGACAAAGTCATCTATAAGACCTTGGGCTTTGTAGCTGGAGAAAAAAAGTTTAAGTCAATTGCTGTTACAATAAAAAAATTCAGCATACCCTTATAGTGATAGCTAACTTTGAAAGTAAGGATAAAAATTAGGCCGGGTAGGGTGGTTCACGTTTGTAATCTCAGCATTCTGGGAGGTTGAGGCAGGTGGATCACCTGAGGTCAGGAGTTTGAGACCAGCCTGACCAACGTGGCAAAACTCTGTCTCTACTAAAATTACAAAAAGTAGCCAGGCATGGTGGCATGCGCCTGTAGTCCCAGCTACTTGGGAAGCTAAGGCAGGAGAATCGCTAGAACCCTGGAGGTGGAGGTTGCAGTGATCCAAGATCATGCCACTGCACTCTAGCCTAGGCAACGGAGTGAGATTCCATCTCAAAAAAAAAAAAAAAAAAAAAA
>NW_016809431.1:470334-494768 GCF_001698545.2 Rhinopithecus bieti
AAAAAAAAAAAAAAAAAACTAATAAAGGTTTTTTATTTTTTTTCTAAAGGGAATAAATTCCAATAACTTTTCTGATAAGTTATGTTCTACCAATTATTTTTATTAGCATGCACCCTTTGTCCTCAAATCTAGTAAGAGAACTGAAGGCTATACTATGTGTCGTAATGAAAATAATAAAGTCCCTTCATGCTATAGCATAGCCAAAAACAGTCTATAGAATGCCATAAGCTTTCCATTTATTTTATATTCTTTCCTCAGTTATCCTCTGACATATTAATACATGAATATTTTACCCTTTTAAAACTTTTATTAGGAACAGAGAAATAGGCCAATAGAACAGAACACCAAGGAACTGACTCATAAATATGTCAGAACTTGACATATTTCAAAGGCGGCATCACTTAGCAGTCGGGAAAAATGTACAATTCCATAAATGGTGTGCCTAGATTCAATAGTTATCCTTATGGAGAAAATAAAACTTAGATTCCTATTTCCACCACTCATAATAATTAATTTCAGATAAATTAAATATCTGTGTAAAACACGTAAAATGGGCCAGGTGCAGTGGCTCATGCCTGTAATCCCAGCACTTTGGGAGGCCGAGGTGGGCAGATCACGAGGTCAGGAGATTGAGACCATCTACTAAAAATACAAAAATTAGCTGGGCATGGTGGTGCGTGCCTGTAGTCCTAGCTACTCCGGAGGCTGAGGCAGGAGAATAGCTTGAACCAGGGAGTCAGAGGCTGCAGTAAGTCAAGACCGAGCCACTGCACTCCAGCCTGGCGAGAGAGTGAGACTCCGTCTCATAAAAACAACAAAAAAACATAAAATGAAAACTTTAAAATGTTGAGAAAATATACGAGATACCATTTTGTGACCTGAGAGTACAGGGGATTTCTTGAATATGTAAAACACAGAAAAACACAAATAATACAAAAGATCAACTAAAATTAAAAACACGCATACCACACAAGAAAAAATAAGTCATTTTTTAAAACTAGCCACAGACTGGGAGAAGATAGTGTAACACATATAAACAGGGAATTATTATACAGGATATATGAATAACTCCTACAAACCAATGAGAAAAAGAAAATCCAAAGAAACGATGGGCAAAGGACATGGTAAGATTGACCTGAAATGTCAAGAAGTATACAAAAGATTTCAACTTCACTAGTAATCAAGTAAATACTAACAAGAACAATCTGATTAAAACCCCTCAGACCGACAGACATTAAAAACTCGTTAAGTAGTAAATGGAGGGGGATGAGAATCCTTAAACTGCTACTTTAGAGAGCAAGTTGGTAATATCTAGTAAGGTTGGAAGATATACATCCCTAAGACCCAAAGAAAATTACACATGTGTGCACAAAGAGATATATACCAAGAGGTTTACTATAGCATTGTACTTTATAGAGAAACATTGACAACAGCCTAAAAATCTATCAATAGGCGAATCTACAAACATAGATAAAAACATTGTGGTATATTCACATAGAGGGAAAATAATGGATTTACATATAATAATATGGCTAAATCCTGAAAACATAATATTTAATAAAAAAAGGCAAATTACTAAATATGTACATACAAACACTACATGAATATAAAAAAAACACACCAAATAATGCTTTTATATATATATATAAATATGTGGTCAAAGTATGAAACAGGAACAATACACATAACGTCAGGACAGCAGTTACCTCTGGGGATGAAAGAAAGGAGATGAAATAAGAAATTAGCTTCAGCTCTATCAGTACTTTTTTTTTTTTTAAGCATTTGAAGCTATTTAATCATTTTATAATAACTCAAGCCAAACTTGTATTATCTCCCCCACCATAAATCTGCTCTCCCATCTTGTATTCTTTAACTTGGGGTAGTTGGAGGTAATACAAATTAATCTAGTCAAATTAGAAAATCTTAGATTCAACAATGGCTCTTCTTCTTCTCTTAACCCTATTTCCATAGTCAGAACGAATCAGTCACTACGTTTTTATCAGGATTTCCTAAATGCAAAGTACTTAGAAAAATATTTGGCTCGCAATAAATGTTGGTTATCATTGCCACCACCATTGCTATCATTAAATCTTTCACATTCATTTGTCCTTTTTGACTTCCATGTTACTGCCTCAGTTAGAGCACTTTGTGTCCAACTCAACACATCAGGTCCTACCTCCTTTGATCATATATCCCTTTAAGAATCTGAAAAAAAAAAAAACACCAGTGTTTCTCATATGTGTTTATGTGGTAGATATGCAATTCCTTCTGCCTAGAACAAGAACCCTTTCATTCCTTAAGAAATGTTTATTCTTCTCTTAAGTGTTAGCTCAAATATTAGTTCTCTATGAAGTCTTTTCAGATCTCCAAGCATAAAGCTTCCCTTGGCACATGTGACACTTTCAAGCCTCACTGGGAATTATTAATTTAAAGAATTAACTTCCATACTTGCTTACAATGTTTAATCCAACTCCAATTTCCCTGTCCTCACCATAAATAGTGTAAAATTCATCTTTCTGGAAATACTATCTTTGACATTACACTTCAGAACATTCTGTATATACTAACAGGGTCCAGCAGTTTTATTTTGAAAAATGGCTGAGTCTTAAGGATGTGAACATTCTACTCCAAGTATGCAAGGCAACTGTGTCTACAAGCTTTAAAAAACAATATATTATTTTCTTATGTTATTAAATAATCTTCAAAAATGTGGTTTTAAAGGCTATATCATATTCTATCACAGATATTTCATACTGAATCGTCTCCTACTATTGATTATTCAGGTTTATAATTTTTAATATTATAAATAATGCTGTGATAGAAGAACAAGTACTTAAATCACTGTTATCTTGCTGATAAATTCTTCAAGATAAGTTCCTAGGATAAAATGTTCTACAGCACTGAGTAAATGTAGAATTTTAGAAGGGTCATATTTACAATGCTAAGAAATTCAGATTTTAGCAGCCATTTTAGATCATTATTTATGACCTCCTCACCACCAACTCAGTCCACAAAGGACACGGACATTTTTAAGGCTCTGAATTCATAAGCCCAATGTGCTTTCCAGAAAGTTAAAAAAAATCACCAGGCACGGTGGCTCAAGCACTTTGGGAGGCCAAGGCGGGTGGATCACGAGGTCAGGAGTTCAAGATCAGCCTGGCCAAGATGGTGAAACCCCATCTCTACTAAAAACCACAAAAAAAAATTAGCCAGGTGCAGTGGCAGGTGCCTTAATACCAACTACTTGGGAAGCTGAGGGAGGAGAATCGCTTGAACCCAGGAGGCAGAGGTTGCAGTGAGCCGAGATCGTGCCACTGCACTCCAGCCTGGGTGACAGAGTGAGACTCTGTCTCAAAAAGAAAAAAGTTAAAAAACTCTTAAAAAGCTAAATCTTACTAGCAATGACTACTTAGTGACAATGCATATAAGTTTCGAAATGTCTTAAGAGCTACGTAAATTTATAAAAAGGTACTCACAGATATCCATTAAATTCTTCTGAGGGTTTTCTCCAAACAGTTACATCTTTCTAGAAAAATAAAAACATTATATGGTAATAATTACATAGGTGGAACCCTAGACACAAAACTGATAATTTTATAAACCTAGAGGATTTGTCGCTGCATTAAAATAAAACTTCAGTACATTTTCAGAATACATAAAAGTCATCTACACCAAAAAAGGATTCATATTTGAATTGCTTCTTTATCCTGAAGTTCTTCATATTGTACTTAAATTACAGACCTCCAAAAAATATTTTCAGTAGTATTTAATGAGATCCAAACACTGTACGATTCAATGATGGCACTATCTTAGTCCTATCTTATCTATTTACCATTACTGATACATTCATTCTCTTAACACTAGGAACAGTATTTCATTCTGAAATTGTTTATAACTTTTAAAAAATTAAACAATTCACATTTATTATGATAGTGTTACCATGAATTAGTCCCTACATTTTTTCCTCATCATTTCCCAAGTAATTCTGAATATCAGAATAGCTAGAGCACTTAACTAGAAGTGTCCTGGGTTCCAGAATTGGTTCTAGCAACATTCAACCCACCCATGTAATAGTTTGGGCAAGTCATATTAGTAAAAAGGAATACTAAGTAGCTACCTTCATAGGCTTTTTGATATATGAAATTCTTCCAAACTATCAAGTACTACACTTTCTTAAATTGATAATGATACATTTTATTTGCTGACTTAAGAAGCTATTCTTTAGGTCTAGTTGCCATGAGCCTATTCTCCTGTCTAATATCCAAAGAGCTAATGAAAGCAGTATAGGAGGCTGGGCGCGGTGGCTCAAGCCTGTAATCCCAGCACTTTGGGAGGCTGAGACGGGCGGATCACGAGGTCAGGAGATCGAGACCATCCTGGCTAATACAGTGAAACCCCGTCTCTACTAAAAATACAAAAAACTAGCCGGGTGAGGTGGCGGGCGCCTGTAGTCCCAGCTACTTGGGAGGCTGAGGCAGGCGAATGGCGTAAACCGGGGGGACAGAGCTTGCAGTGAGCTGAGATCCGGCCACTGCACTCCAGCCTGGGCGACACAGCAAGACTCCGTCTCAAAAAAAAAAAAAAAAAAAAGAAAGCAGTATAGGATTACTACTGATATATTTCTTCCTTTGTGTGACATTAGACCATCAACTTTATTAGCTCAATTATTTATCTTGCATATCCATCCAAAGTATGGTCTTTGTCCATATCGTTCCATTTAATTTTAAAAGTCATCAACCAATTCATTAGATAGAAGATATACCCCAAATGTAAGTAATTGAACTAATTTACCGTTTTCTTAGCAACTCGCCACTTATCTTCTTCAATGCTATGGTACTGGATGAGAGTGTTTTTAAGTTTAGTCGCAAAAGAAGCAACATCAGACAGGCCTTCCATTACTTCTCTCTGTTACGGAGACCAAGATTAACATCAGCAAATACCACAGTTTGAGGCAATAGACCAGTGGGTCTCAAATCTGGCTTCACAATATAATAACCTACCAGAGTTATAAAAGATAGCTACCCTCACCCCAAATCAACTAATCACAATCTCTGATAGTAGGACCTGGGCATAGTTTTTTTCTAATTGCTCCCAAGATGAATAACCCATAGCCAGATGTGAGAATTACATATTTTTTACAATTAAAATCACTCATATTAAAAAAGTAAAAGGGAAGTCAGGAGGAGGGGGAAGGGATTGTATCTCTCTTATATATATGTTGTTAACTCTCAAACATTTACCTGCAGTCCTCATTGTTCCAATGAGCTCAAAAAATCCCAGATCCAGAAGCCTACTTAAAGCTTCAAGCCTAAATGGAATCTCTTGCCTCCCCTGGCTTTCCTCAATTTGCCACAGTACACCTCATTTTAACAATTTACTATTAAAATGGCAATTGAGCCCAAGTTCTCAAGTCAAAAGGCTTGAAATTGACCTTAGTAGCAATAGGTTCCTTTTAACACCATCATACCTCATTGTCTACAGTGTTCTAGTCCCACTGGTTTTCTTTCTGTCCCTCAAACAGGCTAGCTTATCAGTGACTGGGGGTCTTTGATACTGCTAGATCCCAAATCTTGGCATCACTAATAACAATGTAATGCAAATTTCAGTTTAAACCTCCTATCCTTCATAAAGCCTTCTGGAAGTTACCATTGACATCTTTATTTTCTTCATAGTGCTTATCATTATCAGACAATATAATAACTTATTTATAGGTGTGTGATTCTACTCTTTGACCACCTCATTCCTAACTAATAGCATAGAGGTCCTTGTCTTATTCATCGCTATATCTCTACCACCTAGAACACTGCCTGGCACATAGTAGGCCCTTATTTTGTTGATGTGTTACTGCCTCAAAACAAGAATTTCTTGGTCTTTGTCTTCTTTTGGTGCCAGGGCACCAATTTCTTAGCATAATTCCTATTTTTCACTATTCTATCTCTACTCCTTCCATCTTCAGTAAAAGGCTAAAGAAGAAAAGAGTTTTAGGGGTAAAGTTGCCCATTACAGAACCATCAAATTGCTGGAAAGGAGGTCAAGAAAACAATCTAAATGAAAGCTCAAGCCTCACCCTCTATGGGAATAAGGCTACAGTTATCAACTACGGATGCACGCATTAGAATCACCTTTTTATACTTTGTACTAGTTGTTGCTGTTTTCAGGTGTTACATTTTAGGGCCCAGTGCCAAATAGTCTGATTCAGTGGCTTTGTTCTGGAATGGACCTCAGAAATGTAGGTCCTTTAAAATTGTCTCACTAATTATTCTGTTGTCTAGCCAGGGATCAGAACTAAGTGATCTAAAAATTAAAGTGACAGAAATAAATTAAGGTTGTAGCCAATATTTAAATACCACTAATTACAGCATATAAGCCATTAAAATTTATAAATACTAAAATTATGTAGAAACATGGGAAAGTATACAAAGAAAATTCAATATACCTTTTAGGACCTATATAAGTGATGCAAAATATATAATAAGTATAGATCCAATCCATGGATGAAAAGTTGATGAGCTCATTCAAAAAGTTTCTCATTCAAGAATGTACCCAATTTCCATTCAAGAGGCTGTCAACTTGACAGCCAGTACAATGACTTTATTCAAGAGTATGCCATAAACAAGCAGAAGTTCTTGCAGAAGGCTTGTAAAAGAGATTTAATTTATCTGTTACTGGGATTACTATGATTAAACATATTCTTCAAACCCAAAGGTCACCTGCTAGGTTCCTGTGGTTGGCAGATAAGAGTATTCAAAAGTTTTGATAGAAATCAAAGGTGAAATGGAAAGTTATTATTATCATAAGCAAACATTATCATTGGGCAAATCCAGCGCACAGAAAGTTACCTAGAAAGCTACCTAGAAGAGATAAGAATCTGCAACTTTAAGGTTCTTGGCTTAGTAATCATTCATTCATACTGATCAGCATAAAGTTCAAGCTCCTTACTATAGCTTACAGGTCCTTTTATAATGTGGCATATTTTCATTACTTCATTTCCACTTATCTTTCCTGGACTCCCCTGAACCTGGGTTAGTTCTGCCTCCAATATTTTCTGACAGCAACTCTGTACTGTAATTACTCACTTGTTATCTTCTCCCATTTAACTGTAAAATCTCTGGGGGGCAGGAAATGTGGCTTCTTCAATATTATTCTCCTTATGTCTAGCATTCAGTAGGAACACAGTGAATAAAAAATGGAAAAATGTATAGACAATAAGCTACTATTCTCACTTATGGAAGACCTCAAGATATCTAAAGTATGCCCATTTACACAAATCCTAGAGCTTCTGAATAACTAAAACTGCCATTACCATAATGAAACACAATTTCTCAAGGAGGTCTACTATTAAATATTTATCAAGCATCTATTATATACCAGGTCCTAGAACTACAGAAACAGATGGAATCCAGTTTCTACTCTCAAAGTTGACTTATTCCACCCTTAAGCTTTTACAGAAATAACAAAAACTAAAACATTAAAAAATTATATTAATAGTCTTTTTAAGAGTGGTGCAGTGGGAGGTAGGAAAGGAAAAGAAAGAAGTACAAAATCAGAAAGTTATCACTCTGATTAAATATGTCCAGCAAAGTATTTAACCAGGCAGTTAAGTCTTGCATGGATTATTTTCATCAAGATTAAGTCCATAATGAAATAATGGTTGCCATCAAAATTGCTACCTCTGTGTAAACAGGCATAATTGAGCATCTCTCAAAATACTAATATATTCTAGAACCAAGAAGGCTAGGCGGAGAATATTGGGTTATCAAGGTCTTGGCTCTCTCTCCTAATATAACAGGGTACTGAAATTAATTGAGAGGAAAACACCTAATTTGCCCTCCTGTAATCTCCAACTGTGGAGAATGTCAGGAAAATGTTTTAAATACCATTCTGAACTTCCTTTTACTAATTCAGTCTTTTATTCCCTTACCTCGACTTTATATCAGGAAATTATCCAACTCTAACATTTACATGTCAGTGAGAACAGGCACCACTTAACCTTATCAGAATGTAATACTCTTGTCAGTCCCATGGCCAAATGCTGAGTAATGTCCACCTCCATGTTCTTCCTTTAACCTTTTGGTTCATGTTTTCTAGGTACATGTTTTTGAAGCGATCACTAGTGGTGACAGTAGCTGCCATCATAGGGATGGCAGCTGTCTCAAGTTAAAACTTTTCTTGAGGCCATCTATCAGCACCATAGTCTTGACCAATCCAACTCCAATTACTTTCAACTATCTGTCACAGTGAGATGGCGTAGGTTCTATTTGAAATATGGAACATAATAAAACATTTAACCTCTAATATAAAGTGAATGCCATAAAAATCTGTTGGACTTTTATAGTATGACTAAGTCAGAATTCACTTGTTAAAGAAATGCAGGTATCAGAACGGTCTAACCTTGCATTACGTGATTAATATGGTTTTCACTTCCAGGAACAGCTTCAGTTTAACATGCCATGGACTTTCCCCAATGACGTACAAACACAAACTTTGTAAATTAAATTATATTTTTTAACTAACATAAAAATGTCAGCATATGCTTGATTTCCAATCAATGTTGAACTGTTAAGTTTGCTAACTCAGACAAGTACAGCAGTTTCTCATTTTTTGAGACTGGCTCTGGCAGGAGCTCACTATTTAAAGAAACGCAAATGGAAGTATATTTCTACAACATGAAAAATGATCCAACTTACTGTTCAAACCCCTAATGCTCTAATACTTGATTTTAACAAAACCTAATGCTCTGTACTTGATTTTTAAATAACAATAGCTAACATTTATTGATCACTTACTACATGCTCAGTCCTGGCTGCTTTACATTGCATTATTTTATGTAATCCTCACAACAGTAAGAGTCCATCTATCATTGCCCCTGTTTCACAGAAAGGGAAAATAGCAACAGGAGGGTTGAGTCACTTGTCCACGATCACACAGCTCACAAGTGATGGAGCCAGAATTCCAACCCAAGACGTCTGACTTCAGAGCCTAAAGCTCTATCTTGTAAAACGGTGGAAGCTGATCACAGGCTGGAAGAGACTTCATATAAAAAACCTGGGCCCACCATGAATTTGTCAAATTTTGTCCTGGCTGCTGAACCCAAAAATCTAAGGTAATCTTTAAGTGCAAATTAGGGAAAACAATGACACTAATTTGGTGAGAAATTATATGAGTTAATACATTTAGCAGGGACCTTGGAAGCCCTGGGAAAACTTTGTCTCTTGTCATTGGCATCACCTCCGCGAAGCCTGGTGGGACGCGGCTGCCCCAGCACTGTCTGTGCACCTCCTAAGAACCAGGAGGCGCGGTGCCCTCCAACAAACACGACTGCCCCAAATCAGGCAGGATTATCACCGCCCCTCTCCCATTTAACAGCTGAGGACACTGAGGCTTAATGGATTCCAAGTACTTAAATAGGTGAGCGGCGTGCAGGGGCGATTTGCAAGCCCTGGGATCCTTCCAGCTCGCCCCTTCCCCTCCCTGGGGCTCAATTTTCTCTTTCATCTGTGAGGTCCACTCCCGCCCGGACGCCGGGGCCCGCCATCCCCAACGTCCACCGCAGGCTCCCTAGTTCCACGGTCTGGAGCAGGTCCAGAAGACGCACCTGGCAGGACGGCCCGGGCGCCACAGTCGCCCTCCCCACAGGCCACCCCAATCCTGCAGCGGCTCCGTGGCTCTCCCTACCTTTACCTGAGGTGAAGCAAGGACGTGGAAGCAGCTATGGCGCGCTACTGAGCACCTCACACCGCTCTCAGCAGTACCGCTCAGCTTCCTGGCCCGCCGAGGCGCAGGCGACAGCAGCCAACACGTAAGTCACCTCCGGTCGCAGCCAACTGGAAGGCACCCAGCGCTCAGGGCCAGGCGGGCCGAGCCCCCCAGTCCCGCCCCCTGACCCGAACTCGGGCGCTCCCGGGGGCTGGGAGGAGGTGGCCGGAACAACGTGCGCTTGCTCCGATTGGCTGACGCGGGAGCGTGTGGAGGGCTGATTGGTCCCCGATAAATGGAATGATTCCGCGTGGGTATGGGCTGGGTTCCATCCGCGGCAGGGTTCCCTGAATGTCTGGCATTGCCTGCAGGTTTGGATTGGTTGGGTTGTTCTGTGAGCACTTAATTGTGAAAGAATTTTGTCGGCAGTAAACCGACTGGGAGAAATTGAAACTGAAGGCGAAGTGAAGGATCACAGTGAGGGATAAGACTGGTCCAAATTCTTCCCGCTTGGGTTATCCTAGTATCACGCAACTAGGCTACTCCTCCCAAGACTAAAAGTCAAGTAAGAAAAAGCGCCCATGCAGAGGGGGACGAGCTCTCTGCCTCCTGCTTAGCCTGACTCACCACTGAGAGAGCTGGGAAGGAAAATGCATATAAACGAAAGTCATTGCCACTGCGTGAATTGACCTTTAGCCAAATGTGTTTGTGTGTTTCCACCCTCAGATAAAGAGTTTAGAGGGCAACCTTAGAAGTAGAGAAAAGGAGGGGGTGTGACAAGTGGATTTAGCAACTGCACAGTGTTGGAGTTTCCATCTACTCGAAGATGAGAAACATTTCTTCCAGTGGCTGTGAATTCACCCATCTGATGGGATGCTTGGCAAACAGTGAATTTCTTCCTTTGCTAGAGTAGCTATGATGCACTGATTAGCGACGCTTGGTTTGTCTGCAAATTGCAGTTACTAAGATAGGTAGTTTGAGAACCAAAAGCAGGGAAGAATGCAGTGCTACACCATTAGTGATTTCTGATAGACTTGCAATGAAAATAAATAATACTCCATAAATTTTTAAGTCGGCGTCACCAAAAGAATTACCAAATATTACTTGCTATTTATTATTGGCTGATTTTTTTTTACTTTCATCGTTTATATGTAAAATAATTTGTTTTATAATTTCGTGTGACATAATAGAAGAGTTCTTCGTGTGTTGTAAAGCTCCTTTCACTTGGGAATTATTGGCCAATTATTGAGGTTCTTTGGATGGATGGATGGATGAATACTTAGATAAATAATTTGAAATGGTTGGGGAAAAGTGCTTTGTGATTAAGTTGTGCATACTTAATATCTCATTGAATCCTCTTAACAGCCCCCTAACGTAGGTGTGTTTTAAAGGCGAGGAGCCTCATACGTAAATCTTAAGGCAAGTTGTTTAATTACCGAGTGGAGAAACTGGATTTGGCTGAGGTCCGCTGGACTCTGAAACTGGGCTCTTAGTCTCTATAAAATTCAGATGGTGTTTGATAGCTCTTTGTCAAGGCACCTGTGAAGACCACTGGGACCAGAAATGAAAGGCCTAATTCCTACTGTGAGGGTTTACACAGCTTTAATGGTAGAGAGGAATAAGTCCACATATCTATTTCAAAAAAGTAAAAAAGTTGTATCTGTCATTATCAGGATTCAGTTCTGGATACTTTGCTCAACAGTCTGTATGTTCTCTTGCAGGATGCTGTAAAACATGTTTGAAACAAAATTAACTTGGCTTTTTTTTTTTTTTTTTTTTTTTTTTGGACGGCGGAAGTCATTACATCCCACTTATGCCCCATGGGATTTCTTGTCTTCCATCCAGTTTCTGGGAGGTTTTTGTTTCTTTTGCTTTTGTTCTTCATCTGTTGCCATTTTTCTTGGTTAGAATGAAGTTTGGGTAATTGAAAGCCACTCTATCAAAGTGGAAATCTAACAGCAACGCTGCAGATTCAGAAATACATAAATAAATATATCATCTGGAGCTATTTTTGAGGGTTTACTATGGTCCAAACACAGTGCTAAGCATTTTACATTTTACAGCAATGCCTGATAATAGGCATGTACTATTACTATTTTCATTATACACATGAGAGAACTGTAGTATGTAAGGCAACAGATAGATCTCCCCTACAAATAGTTTGAAAATGGGAAAATAAGGTCTCCATCTAGAATTCAAATATAGAAGAGGCATATGATGAATTTGATCAGCTAAATGGAAACTTACCCTAAAGAGACAAAACAACTGCCCTGCAAAGTCCTGACTATAATCTGAGTATAGTAAAACATCTTAAGAAAGAATTAAGAAGAAAAACATTTAAAAATTCCAAAACACAGAAATAATATATCCACAATTTCTAACCTGGGCAATAAATCTAGACGTAAGCAAACCAAAAACACACTCACAAATATCCCCAACTACTTGAAAATTTCTAACAATCTGTCCCCAAACACATTGGTTTAAGAGAAAAACATTACATGCTGAAGAATATTAATAAAATATTTTAAAACATTTATAACAATAAAATAAAACACTATATATCAAAGCCAGATAATAGAACAAATTTCAATTCAGGAAAATTCATAGCCTTAATTCAACAAATATTTATTAGTTGTTTGCTACCTGTACCAAGGACTGTGGGCATACTGCATCTTAACTGAGAGCTATTTATTTGCCAATAGAAGAAACTCAACCTGAATTAAGCTTAAAAAAAAGTGTTAAAAGGATATAGAAATATCTTATAAAAAGTTGACACTCAAAGTTGGGGCCACAGACCAGCAGCATTGGTATCACCTGGGAGCTTATCAGAATTGCAGACTCTCAGGCCCCAATCTACTGAATCAGAATCTGCCTTTTTAAACGACACCTGGATGATTTTATACACATTAAAAATTGAGGCCAGGCATGGTGACTCATGCCTGTAATCCCAGCAGTTTGGGAGGCCAAGGCAGGTAGATTACTTGAAGTACCCAGACCAGCCTAGGCAACATGGTGAAACCCTCTCTCTAATAAAAATACGAAACTTAGCCAGGCATGGTTGGTGTACGCCTGCAGTCCCAGTTAATCAGGTGACAGAGAGAGACCCTGTCTCAAAAAAAAAAAAAAAAAAAATTGAGAAGCACTATTATAGAGCACAAAGCTCTGATTTACAGCTAAGCCTCAAAATGATTGAAGCCAGAACTTAGCCACCAAGAACTAAGACTGTACAAATTCATTGAACTGTACATTTAAAATGTGTACACTTCATTGTAAATTACACCTCAATTAAAAAGGAAAAGAATCAACCAAGAAGTTAGAGAAAAACATCAGAAGGAATGAATTAAAAAATATACTAACAAAAAATTGGGAAAAATGGAAAGCAAAGAAACAATAGAATTAATTTTAAAACTACATCACATGGGGGCTGATAGGTGCAGCAGAGCACCATGGCACATGTTTACCTATGCAACAGACTGAACATCCTGCACATGTATCCTGGAACTTTAAATTTAAAAAAATATATCACATGATTTTTTTCCCCTATTGGGGATTGGTTTGACTATAATAAAATAGGCAAATTAACAGTCTAATAGAGAAGACGAAATGGCAGAGGGAAAAAAAGCCAAGTAATTATGACTAAGAAAGGGGAGGAAATCATAATTAAAAAGTAAATTAAAATAGTCTTTGTGAACTAACAAATTAAATCTGGGTGAAATGGATATTACTTCTAAGGAAATACAAATCACCAAAATTGATACAAGAAGAATTTTGAGTTAAGAAGCCTAATAAACTTGTAAAATAAAACTATGAGAATATTAGGGAAAACTATGACCAAGAAAAGGACCAGAGGATTTCACATGATAATTTTCAACTCCCAAAGAAACTAGTCATTCTGTTTCTATTAAAACTGCTTTTAGACCATAAGTTTTTAAAACCTAGTTTTTTTCATAAATTGAGTGTTTTACATTACTCTGATATCCAAATAAGACACTTAAAAATCTTAGTGATGTATCTTGCCATGGGATGGTAACGGGTGTCAGACTTGTTCTCCTACCTCCTCAACTAAATTTATGGGGGAAAAAAGAGGTTTCAGACATTGAGAAACTGGCAACACAAGTTTTTGATCCCTGGAAAAGGGAAACAAATGAAGTGAACACCTATATATCTGAACCAGGAAGAGCTTGAAGTATGTTAACCACTGAAGCTTTGCAAAATGATCAAAAGGGGGAAAAAAAAATGAGTCTGTCACTGTCCATAATAAAAAGGAGAATGGCATCAGCTGTGGAGGAAATATGTCTCCATACCTCAGAGGCCGAAAACTAAATAGATCATTTATAACTGGACACAGGGCTAGAATGAAAAGTGAAGGATCTTCATTTTTTGAAATGGTACTTAACTTTAATGTCAGACTAGTGAATGTGCTTTTGAGAAGCCAAATAGAACAGAGATCCATGACACATGAGTAGGAGTTTTGCTTGAGGACAAAAGACACACCTAAGCAAAGCTAATACATTTCAGTGACTGCATTTTGGTACTGGAAAGGAAATTTGGATTCAGCCAGAATCCATATCCTGCCTTCTTCTCTTTGGGTACCAAAGGTTTCTGGAAACCAGAGACCCAGAGGTAAAATCCCACCTATCAACAAGCAAAGAGGGGCAATTTACAGTCCAAACTCAAAAATAATATCTTGAAGAAAATTATAGAAGAGACTAAAAATTTTTCTTAGCCATATTTGATATTATGACTTAATATATATATTGGTTTTCATCCACAGTTCCTGCCTCGTAATTTCCTTAGCCTTTTTTACAGTCTTTTATAATGTTGGGGTGTTTTAGGCCTCAGGAACAGGCCCCAGGAAACAGAATCAATCTCTCTTTCTCTGATCTCCTGGCCTCCTTTTACCTGTTCAAGGTGAGACTACAATCTGATTGTGTATCAAAAGACCCTCATTCTAGAGAGGGTCCTCCCTCGTACTCTGGAGGAAGGAATGCTGCACAGAGAGGTCAAGAAGAGTCTGAGCAGACAGGTCTTGCTAGTTTTCCCCACTCAGTGTGACATCATACCCTTTTTGTCCAGTCACATTTCTACATGGTTGTCAATCATACCTATGTAATAAAGGCTCCATAAAAACCCGAAAGGACAGGGTTTAGAGAGCTTCCAAAATAACTAAACACATGGAGGTTCCTGGAGGGTGGTGCACCCAGGGATGGCATGGAAGCTCTGTGCCCCTTCCTCCATACCTCTCCCTATGCATGTCTTCACCTGTATCCTTTCTAATATTGTTCATACTAAACAGGTAAACGTAAGTGTTTATCTGAATTCTGTGAGCTGCTCCAGTAAATAAATCAACCCTAAAGATGGGGTTGTGGTAAACCCAACTTGAAGCCAGTAGGTCAGAAGTTCCTGAGGCTGGGACTTGAAACTGGTGTCCAGGGGGAAACAGGGGGAAGAACAGGATGGTTATGGTGACTGAGCCCTCACCCTGTGGGATCTGAAGTTATTTCCAGGTAGATAGTGTCCAAATTGAATTAAAGGACACCTAGCTGGTGTCTACTGCTTGGTGTGTGGGAAAAATCCCCACATATGGTCACAGAAGTCTTCTGTGTTCATTGCTGTGGTGTGAGAGCAGAGACAAACGGGTTTTCCCAGATAGCATAACGTTAGGGCCAACATGAAATTTACCTGGTTGGGATTTCCCCCAGCAAACTGAGAAGGGATTTGCGCATGAGAACTTGAAAAGTTGTCATCCCAATTTATATTTACTCTTAGGTTCTGTAAAGGTGCCCAGTTTTTCTTCTTGATCCAATTCCACTACAGCCATTGTGGTCCCTCCTCTTGTTTTTTGTTTTGTTTTGTTGTTGTTTTTGTTTGTTTGTTGTTTTTGAGATGGAGTTTTACTCTGCCACTCAGGCTGGAGGGCAGTGGCCTGATCTAGGCTCACTGCAGCCTCCGCCTCCTGGGTTCAAGCAATTCTTCTGCCTCAGGCTCCCGAGTAGCTGGGACTACAGGCACCCGCCACCATGCCTGGCTAATTTTTTGTGTTTAATAGAGACAAGGTTTCACCACATTGACCAGGCTGGTCTCGAACTCCTGACCTCAGGTGATCTGCTTGCCTCAGCCTCCCAAAGTGCTGGGATTACATGTGTGAGCCACCCCGCCCGCCCCTCTTGTTCTTAAGCAGCTTCATTACATTTCCAGCAGCCAGGACAGAGAGTGAGGATGCTGCTGGTGTGCTGGGGAGGAAGTGCAGGAATATGTAGAGGACAACAGTTGTTTTCAAAAGTCCAAGATCCTATCCCCTTTATTCTGTTAATTGTACCCCAGTTTGCTTTCATGAACCACTAATTTTCCAACTACAATTCTCAGTGATTTAGATACACTGACTGCTCTCCTACTCCAGGGCTAAGCTCAAGACCCAGGTTTGGTAAATGAGTACATTATAGCTGCTCTGGCAAGGGAATACGTTCACCAATGACCAGATGACTCAGTTGGTTCAGTGAGTTTCACTCCCTGGACTATTTCTGGCAGGGAACTATCAGCCTGTCCTGTTCAACATTTTTTTCCTTAGTTTTATGCAGGAATGTCCTGGGATACGCTGAAAAGAGGGAGGAGGTAGGGCTTAGGGAGGAGACATCCTAGCAGCAGTTAATACAGGAAGGAGAACCTGAAATTTTTCATCGGTGGGTGTGAGAAGGCAAGGTTTCTACATTCCTCGGCAGCTCCTGCACCTGCCTGGAGCAACTTTTTGGGTATAGCCATTTAGACATAGGCAACCATTAAGAATCAGTGGATCAGCCAGGCGTAGTGGCTCATGCCTGTAATCCCAGCACTGTGGGAGGCCGAGGCAGGCAGATTGCCTGAGGTAAGGAGTTCGAGACCAGTCTGGCCAACATAGTTAAACTCTGTCTCTACTAAAAATATAAAAAAATTAGCGGGGCATGGTGGTGTGCACCTGTAATCCCAGCTACTTGGGAGGCTGAGGCAGGGGAATTGCTTGAACCAGGGAGGTGGAGATTGCAGTGAGTCGAGATCATGCTGCTATACTCCAGCCTGGGCGACAGAGCAAGACTCATTCTCAAAAAAAAAAAAAAAAAAAAAAAAGGTGGATCAAATACTAAAATATCCGTGGAACTTATGTTTTCACTCACATTTTCGTGTACTCTTTTGTGCTGTCTATTCTATTGTTTAACACATATGCTCAATTGTTTAAAAAAAGAAGCATACTTTTAAGAAAACTTAGGGTAACTAAATAGTAAAACACACTATACTAATGTGTAGAAAATATTCATGTTATGAGATCATAATTAAAACAAATAAACAAACAAAAACAAACAATTCAAAATTTACTTTTTCATATATATCAAAGTATTTCAATGAAAGCCAATTGACAATATTATAATCCTCATAAATTATATAAACAACTGACACCAAATCCCCCATTACAGATAACATGTATCACATGCTTGATATATAGTCCAGGCGTTGCTCTAAGTAGGTACTATCATGATGCCTATCTTGCATCTTAGGAAATTGAAGCTTAGAAAGCTAAAGTACTTACCTTAAGGTCATACAGCGAATGAGTGGCAGAGGTCAGGTGTGATGCCTGTACTCTTATTCACTATACTATTCTCCCTCTCATTACAAAATTTGTCAGGACAGAGCAGCAATAGGATAAACTAGACTAGGGCTACCTGGAACTTCCAATTGGGTGTGAGAGGCCATGCTAGTTCACAGGTCCTCATGGTATTGAAAAGAATGTCAGAAGCCAATGGATGAATCCAGCCCACAGTTGAGGCTGACAGAAAAACACATAGGCTGCTTCACGTGTATCTGAGACAGTTAGTAGCAACTTGATGTCTCCGTTATGAAGATGGGGTTATCAAAGTTACAAAAATTTCATGTTGTGTTTCGGTTCCCAGATGGTCCAGAGAACATTGATATGTGATTTTAACATGAAACTGAGCAGAAGAAAGTTGTTTCAAATACCAGAGTTAAACTAAGTATAGTTTGTGAAAGAATGGACTCCACAGCAGGGAAGAAAAAGACCAACTGGAGTCCACTTTTTAAGAGATCAGCAAGGTACCTCTGATGAGGTTTTAAACATTTATTTCATGCAAGCACACTACAGTCTATGTGCCAAATTAGCACCCCCAACCTTTGTTGTAAAGAGTGTTTGGGGGATGGTACGCTTATCCATATATGCACTGTCTATGATAGCTTTTATGCTACAATGTCATGGCTGAGAAACTGCAACAGACACTGTATGGCCTGCAAAGCTGAAAACATTGCTACCTGACCCGTTCTAGAAAAACGTTGCTTACCTCTGCTCTAAAATACATTCTACAAATCTAGATTTAGGATTTAAATTTAAAGAGATAAAACCAGGCTTGGTACACATCTGAGAGCTCTTATCTTTTTGGATCAAGGGTATCAGAAGGCATGGGATGGTGAAACCACTTGAGAAATAACAAGGTATAAGAGAATTCAATTGGGCCAGGATTTTTATCTTATAAAGTCAATTGCTACAGAGAATGAACTTTGTTAAATGTAAGGTTACATTTGCATATATTCTAGCTCAGAGGACATTGTATTGCACCAGAATGAACAAAAGCTCAAAGTGATTGAGTATCTTTGTATCTGATCTTGTATATCTGATTGTGACAGATTTCTTTTACATATCTGATCTTGTATTTCTGACTTTTTTTCTCCTAAGGAGGACACTTGTATTATACATCCTTAAGTCTGTCAATTGTTAAGGGCTCACTCTGTGCCAAAACAATCTTCAAATATTTACATTCACAATCTGACTACTTGTTCTTCAATATCTCCTTTCCCCTTTCTCTCACAGAAATAGAACCCGTGATTCTGGACATTATTGTCCAGAATGACAGACATTGCCCAGATACTCTTACAGCTACAGGGCTGAATTGACTTAGATTCTGCTAATCAGTTGCGCACATAAGAGATGTGCAAGGTAGAAGTCATGCTTCTATTGCTTCTGCAGTTCTGTTCCCATCCCCTGCTCTGACTCCAAATTGCATTGTGATCATGGCAGTTTTCCAGTATCTATAAGAACACCTTCACTGGTGGCCCAAATCTATTGTATTGTTCTCAAAGCATTCTTGGAGTGTTTCTTTAGCCCTCCAGATAATTCTCTAAGCCATAACAAAACCTGTACTAAATCCTTTTCTGAATTGATTCTGTTCTCTACAAACGAACTCTGAACAACACAAAACTCAGAATTTAGAAGTAGGGTGCTGCCCTAAAATATATTAATGCACATTTCATTGCCTTAGCAGTCCAGGCAGTAGATGGTAAGAACAAACATAGCAGTCTGGAAAACTGGAGACCCTGGTTATTCAGTGGCAAAATATTGAACAAATTGCTGCCTAAGCTACCTTGGAAAAGAGATTAAATGCTTATCAAGTCTGTAGCTATAGGCTAGATCACTGGAAAAATTCAACTGATGTCAATTAGTTGCTTCTGCTACTTTCAGCAACGTTTTACAAGAGAGAGTTGAACTATATCTAGATGTAGCCAGGCTGCAAGGAGGGTAAAGGGAATATAGATCTCTGCTAAGGAAAGGACAGGGAATTTAATCCTGCTGCAGGGAATTTCAACCTGTGCTCAAGAATCTAAAAGATTTGTGAGTCTAATAATTTGGTGCCTCTACAGTGTTGAAAAAGTCAATTGTCTGCACTTCCACATTGAACCAATAATGAGGGTGCTCTGAAGGAGCACTGTGACTCCAACTGTTTACAAGCATGTATCCAAAGCATTTTGGGTACACAATAAATGTAGGTCAAATAAAGCATGTTACCCAACCATTCAAGTTCCTTATTTTAGCACATTATAAATACAAGCCTATATTAGCTTGCTAGGGTTGCCGTAGCAAAATACCAAAAACTGGGTGGCTTAAACAGCAGAAATTTATTATCTCAAAGTTCTAGAGGTTAGAAGTCTAAGACCAAGGTGTCTGCAAGGCTAGCTTCTTCTGATGGCTATGAGAGAGAGTCTGTTTCATGCCTCTCCCAAGCTTCTGGTGGTTTGCTGGCAACCTTTGGCATTCCTTAACTTGTCGGTCACATTATCCCAACCTCTGCTTTCATCTTCACATGGCATTTTCCCTGTGTGCCATTCCTGTATCCAAGTTGCCTTTTTTTGTGTGTGACGGAATCTCGCTGTGTTGCCAGGCTGGAGTGCAGTGGTGCGATCTCGGCTCACTGCAACCTCCGCCTCCCTGGTTCAAGTGATTCTCCTGCCTCAGCCTCCCAAGTAGCTGAGATTACAGGCGTCCGCCACCATGCCTGGCTAATTTTGAGTTTTTGGTAGAGACAGAGTTTTACCATGTTGGCCAGGATGGTCTCAATCTCCTGACCTTGTGATCCCCCCACCTCAGCCTTCCAAAGTGCTGGGATTATAGGCATGAGCCACTGTGCCCTGCCCCAAGTTTCCCTTTTTTATTAGGACACTGCCAGTCATATGGATTATAGCTCACCCAAATGACGTCATTTTAACTTTATTTCCTCTATAAAGACCCTGTCTCAGCCAGGTGTGGTGGCCCTCATTGGTAATCCCATTGCTTTGGGAGGCTGAGGTGAGAGGATTGCTTGAGGCCTGGACCTCATGGTGAGGACTTTTTGTCAATCAGAGATTCTTTCTTTTGAGCTGAATTCAGTCTCTGAATGGAACTTTGAGGTTGTATCTCTTGGACGGGGTATGAATTGTTCTCTGGGAAAAAAGGCACTCAAAGGTATTGGGGATGGGAAAGGGCTATCTATGGCAGAGACTGCTAGATATCCTTTAATAACTGTTCCCCCCCTTTTGTCTAATCTATACCCATAGAACTCCTGAATTTTATGTGGACACAAGACCACTCCAAATAAAGACTGTTTCTGAGACTCCCATGCAGCTACAGTTCTTGTTGTGACTTAGTTTCTACCAATCAGATGCTCTTTTGAAATATTTGAAGGTGAGACATATATTTTATGGAGTGTGGCAGTGTGGAGATCTTTGTTTTGTGGTGGCTTCTTGATCAAGTAGGCTTTCCTGATCATGGGGGAGGCAAAGTAGGTCTAGAACTGGCAACCATAGCAGCAGCTTCCGAAACGGCCAGGAGGCTTCCTGAACATACAAGAGGCAGTATGTCCCGTGGTGGCCCAGTTTTATGGTGTGACTATCACATTTATTTTAGAGAGCTGTATCTGTAGCCTATTTCATCAGTCTTCCCTACAATTCTGTAGGACATTTAAGACCCTCTAGAAAATTTCCTTTCTACTTAAACTAGGAGAAAGACTGTGTTTTCTGCAATGTCACATATCTAATACAGGTTGAAATTATTATTCTTATTTTGTGAAGGAGGGAATAAGGCTTCGAGATGTCAGTAAGCTGGTAGAGCAGCTCTCTGGGGGAAAAAGTGCCCTTATTTGTAGCACTTGTCCCCAACTCTGGTGAATACTTCTACCAACACTAGTTTCAAACCCTCAAAGGTCATACAACTTTTAGGCAAGTCTCTTGAGTACTTAGCAATTGGCTCTCACAAGCTGGCTCCAGCTTCAATGCACTACTGTTTGGAGAGTTTAAATAACTTGCCCAGGGTCACTAAATCAGTAAATGTTTAATAAAAAGATGGGAAATAGAATGCTATTTATTCTGTCAGAAAAAAAAAGCTATACTTTATGCAGAGAGTTTTGTTTTGTTTTGTTTTGTTTTGTTTTTTTTGCTGAAAACATAATGCTAAGCAGAAATTCACAACCTATAGTATAAATGCCTTCAATGTCTTCACTTCAGGGAACTAGCTAATGAGTACCAAGGCAGAAGTGGAGATGTTTTTAATATCTTAAAAGCTTTAGGTAGGATTTGGAGGGGTAGTCATTGCCAATAAATATTATTACATGCACATGGCATAAAAGGGATTTAAACAGCTTAAGATGATAAAAGTTGCAGATGGGACTTAAGGAGTGAGAAAGAATCCATCAATTAATAAATTTAAAATCAATGCTTCTTGACTTCTGCTATGGTTTGAATGCGTTTTTCCATTATTGTTTATATTAACAATCCTCTATTGTTGGACATCTAAGCTCTTTCTAACTTGAGACACGTTTCCATAATGCTTTTAATAAACTACATTGTAGATCATTAGTCTGTGGGAGAGGACTGGCCTCATGAAAATAATAATTTAGGAAAATTAGTCAGGAACTACTATAGAAGACAGATTTGGACTGAGAAGGACTGAAAGTAGCAAAATCTGTTCCATACCATTAGGATTCTAATCTAATGCTTAAAAATGAGGCTATGGTAGCAGCAAATGAATGGAGATGTCAGAATGGATGGAAGAAATAGTAAAATGAAAGAATCTATCACACTTAGCCACTGATTTTGGGAGAATTAAAATCAATTTCTATCTCTAAAGTAGTAGCATTTTTAGATAAAATCGAATCTTCACATTTATCTTTAAAATACCTATTTTCTCAGCATTTGTGCTTATTTGTCAAGTAGTAATACTTTCTAATAATCCAAAAGAGGTTTCTTCATAGATGATAAAAGGAAGCCAAGGAAAATGTTTTCTAAAGCAATCATATATAAGTAAGAACAAGATTTATATAATTCACATTACTTTTCAAGGAATTGTCTTAGTCTGAAAACGTTGTGTCCTTTTTAATTATTAGGTTGGTGCAAACATCACTGTGGTTTTTGCATTGTTGGAATTTGCTGTTTGATATTGCAATGCATTCTTAAATAAATGTGACTATGTTATATATCATTTTAATGGACATTTCTCACTTTATGTTTTTTGCTAGTGACTTATTACTTGCTGTTTATTTTGTGTTTATTTTAGACTATGGAAATGATGCTAGACAAAAAGCAAATTCGAGCAATTTTCTTATTTGAGTTCAAAATAGGTCGTAAAACAGTGGAGACAACTCACAACATCAACAACGCATTTGGTCCAGGAACTGCTAACGAATGTACAGTGCAATGGTGGTTCAAGAAGTTTTGCCAAGGAGACAAGAGCCTTGAAGATGAGAAGTGTAGTGGCTGGCCATTGGAAATGACAGTGACCAACTGATAGTCATTGAAACTGATCCTCTTACAAATACAGGAGAAGTTGCCCAATAACTCAATGTCAATCATTCTATAGTGTTCAGCATTTGAAGCAAATTGGAAAGGTGAAAAAACTCAATAAGTGGGTGCTTCATGAGCTGACTGAAAATATAAAATCGTCTTTTGAAGTGTCATCTGTTATTCTGTGCAACAACAAATGATTTCTTGATCAGATTGTGATGTGCAACGAAAAGTGGATTTTATATGACATCCGGCAATGAACAGCTCGGTGGTTGGCCTGAGAAGAAGCTCCAAAGTATTTCCCAAAGCCAAACTTGCACCAAAAAAGGTCATGGTCACTGTTTGGTGGTCTGTTGCTGGTCTGATCCACTACAGCTTTCTGAATCTAACTGCAACCATTACATCTGAGAAGTATGCTCAGCAAATCAATGAGATGCACTGAAAACCGCAACACCTGCAGCTAGCACTGGTCAACAGAAATGGCCCAATTCTTCTCTACAACGCCTGACTGCACGTCACACAACCAAAGAATCAGAAGTTGAATGAATTAGGCTATGAAGTTTTGCCTCATCCACCTTCTCGGCTCTCCTAATAACGTCTGGCCTAATTATATGATTCCACTTTTACTCCACAACTCTACTAATACTGGGATTATTAACCAACATATTAACGATATATCAGTGGTGACGTGATATTATCCGAGAAAGTACTTATCAAGGCCACCATACAACACCAGTTCAAAAAGGCCTCCGTTACGGAATAGTTTTATTTATCATCTCAGAAATTTTCTTCTTTGCTGGCTTCTTCTGAGCATTCTATCACTCAAGCCTCGCCCCTACCCCACACTTAGGAGGACACTGACCACCAACAGGTATTACCCCCCTGAATCCTCTAGAAGTACCCCTTCTAAATACTTCTGTATTACTTGCATCAGGAGTTACAATCACTTGGGCCCATCACAGCTTAATAGAAAATAACCGAAAACAAATAATCCAAGCCCTACTCACTACAATTTTATTAGGTATCTAATTCACCCTATTACAAATTTCAGAATACTATGAAGCACCCTTCACTATCTCTGACGGCATTTATGGCTCAACATTTTTTGTTGCCACCGGCTTCCATGGACTTCACGTTATTATCGGATCTACATTTCTTACTGTCTGCCTTATTCGCCAACTATTATATCATTTCACATCAAATCACCATTTCGGTTTTGAAGCCGCCGCTTGATATTGACACTTTGTAGACGTCGTCTGACTCTTTCTCTATATCTCCATTTACTGATGAGGTTCCTATTCTTTTAGTATAACTAGTACAGCTGACTTCCAATCAGCTAGCTTCGATAATATTCGAAAAAGAATAATTAACCTAGTATTAGCTCTAACAATTAATACCCTCCTAACCCTACTACTGATAATCATTATATTTTGGCTACCCCAACTCAACTCCTACGCAGAAAAAGCCAACCCTTACGAATGTGGATTTGACCCACTAAACTCCGCTCGCATTCCTTTCTCCATAAAATTTTTTCTAGTCGCCATCACTTTCCTACTATTCGACTTAGAAATTGCCCTGCTATTACCCCTGCCATGGGCTCTCCAAACAACAAATCTTCCCGTAATAATCAAATCATCAATTATATTAATCACTATTCTAACCCTCAGCCTAGC
>NW_016809431.1:495373-500273 GCF_001698545.2 Rhinopithecus bieti
AAAAAAAAAAAAAAACTTATTTCTCATTGGCAAAAATATGTTGATTGTAATGGTTCCTATTCTGATTAATAAAGATGTGTTTAAGCCTCATTATAATGATTTAAAATTCAATTACTTTTGCATCAAACTAAGACAGGAATTTTGAGATCTCTAATCTTATAATACTTTTCCTTATTATTCTCTTACAACGTTTAAAATCGAAACATATTTGGTCAGTTAGAAAGAGCTTAGATGTCCAACAATAGAGGATTGTTAATATAATTTGGGGTGTCAATAAAGTAAAATGGTATACAGTTATTAAGAATATGTTATAGAAAAAATATTGATCTGAAGAAAGTATTTGCAAATTATTGAATATAAACATGAAACAAGGCATGTCACAGTGTGTATAAGTTCTAGAAAAGGAAGTATATACTCTTTGATTCAAAACTTTTGTTTCTGAGACTTCAAGAAAATAATAAAGAAAGGGTAAAAAGAACCCAAAAGAACCCAAGTTCATCGTCATCCAAGAAGTGTTTTTTGTTTTTGTTTTTGTTTTCTTTTGTTTTTTGAGACGCAGTCTGGCTCTGTTGCCCAGGCTGAAGTGCAGTGGCGCCATCTCGACTCACTGTAACCTCTGCCTCCCGGGTTCACACCATTCTCCTGCCTCAGCCTCCGGAGTAGCTGGGACTACAGGCGCCCGCCACCACGGCTGGCTAATTTTTTGTATTTTAGTAGAGACGGGGTTTCACCGTGTTAGCCAGGATGGTCTCGATCTCTTGACCTCGTGATCCGCCCGCCTCTGCCTCCCAAAGTGCTGGAATTACAGGCGTGAGCCCCCACACCCGGCCAAGAATTGTTTTAATAGCATAAAATTAGAAATTACAAGTCCAAAATTATGTGATTAAATTTCCATTTCCAATCAAGAAGACTGGCAAAAGACATTCAAAGTATATTATCTGACCACAATAGAATTAAATTAGAAATCAGTAAAATAATCTGGACAAAACTCAAATATTTAGAAAGAAAATTACACACTGCTAGATAACCCATGAGTCAAAAAAGAAATAAATGAAAAATTAAGATTTTTAAAAACTGAATGAAAATAAAGACGACATATGAAAATCTTTTGTCTACAACTAAGGCAGTAATTATAAGGAAATTTTTGCTCTAAACATCTAAATTAAAAAACAAGAAGTCTCAAGTCAATGACATCAGCCACCATCTTAAGAAAAAAGAAAAATTTCAAGTTCTTTAAAATATACAAACTATTCTACTAAACTCATTCAAGAAGAAATAGATAACCTGAAGACCACTGTATCAATGAATGACATTTAGAGTTTTAAAACTTTCCACAAAAATACAATTTTCAGATGTCTTCACTGGTGAATTCTACTAAACATTTAAGGAAGAAATAATAGCATTTCAACCCAAACTCTTCCAGAAAATTGAAGTCTTCTCACTCATTCATGAGGTCAGCATTACTACATTAATGCCAGAAAAAGATATTGTAAGAAAACTACAGAATATTATCCCTCAAGAAAAGAGACAACAATTCTTATCAAATTCTAACACATAAAATAATAACTTATTAAAAGATAATACATCATGACTAAGTCAGGTTTATCTCAGGAAAGCAAGGTTAATTTAACATTCAAAAAACAATCACTAATTCACCATGTCAACAGACTGGAAAAACAAAGAGATCATTTCAATAGAATGAAGAAAAAGCATTTGACAAATGTCCAAAATCTAATCCCAGTAAAAACAGTCAGCAAAATAGGAATAAAAGGAATAACCCCAACCTGATCAAGGGCATCTACAAAAACTGTACTGTTAGCATCTTATTAATGATGAAAGATGAAACGTTTTCCCCTAATGTGAGGAAGCAGGCAAGGATGTTTACTCTCACCCCTTCTATTCAACATTGTCCTGGAGGCTTTAGCCAGTCCAGCCAGTCAAGAAAAAGAAATAAGAGACATCCAGATGGGACATAAGAAAATAAAATTTTCTTTATCCACAGATGAAACAATCGTCTACATAGAAAACCCAATGGAATTTATAAGTATTTATTACATCTAATAAGTGACTTTAACAAAGTTGGGAGATGTAAGATCAATATAAAAAATCAAGTCTGTTTCTATATACTAGGTACATACATACATAATTAAAATTAACATAATACCATGTATAATAGCATAAAATATGCCATTAAATATGCATATTAGGGATAAATATGAAAAAAAATGAGCCTGGCCTGTATATTGCAAACTAGCAAACATAATGAGAGAAATTAAAGTCTAAATAAATACAGATAAATGTCATGTGTTTGGATAAACATGACTAAAATATCAATTCCCCCCAGTTTGAGCTACAGATATAGTAAAATCCCAATTAAAATCTCAGCAGGCTCATCTGTAGATATTGACAGCTAACTCTAAAATTCATGTGGAAATGTAAAGGGCATAGAATAGCCAAAACAACTTTTAAAAAGAAGGACAAAGTTATCTAACTTTTACTACCTGACTTCAGGTCTTGGTATAAAATTACACTGATCAAAATTATGATATTCAATCAAGATAGACAAATAGGTCAATGAAATAGAGAGCCCAGCAATGGACCTACACTTATATAATTAACTGATTTTCAACAAAGACATAAAGGCAATTTAAAAATATGAGATTGTATAAATTATTTTGTATAGGATGCAGGCATTAAATTTTGCTATAAAAATGCACATGTCAACATATCAAGATTTTCATGATATATTAAAAGTATAGGATCTTAAACAGTAGGTAAATTATTATTCTATTTTTTAATGGGATCTATATTTTTTCAAAAGGATACATATATGCACATACACATATACAATAAAAGTAATACTAGAGCCTAGAATTGTTTATAATTTTAGCTTTGCTTTTGTGTTTTGCTTCTATTTTTTTATTTATTTAAAGCAGACATGTACTCTAATCAAAGACAAAACCAAAACATTAAAATACTGTATAATTATTATATAAAACACAGTCAATATTGTTTTGGGAGAAAATTTATGTGTGTGGTGTAAAGACTGAAAGATATATTCCAAATATTAACAAAGAGTTACAGTCTTTTAGATTTATGTCTTGTTTGGTTTCCAAATATTTCACATTGGGCACACTTTGCTTTGAAAAATTATAAAGGCAATAAATACCACTTTTAACCTCTCAATAATTCCATATAACCGTTGAGCTAAAGATCTAACTTCTTCATCTGACATGAAGATCCTACATGAACAATATGGCCCAATCTGACCTTCCTGCCTTTCCTCTGTCCCCATGCGAGTACCCTAGTTCTCCGCCTCATCACATCCTTCTGCTGACTCACCCACACTTCCTCTCCTCACTCCATTGCATTGCTGCCTCCACCCATCCTGCCGTCCGCTTGTACTTGGGCTGTGCTTCCCCCTCTGTGCCTGCCCACATCACATCAACCTTTGAAGTCAAGTTCCTGCTGTCTGAAATTTTTTTGAAAAATGCCTTTATCAAGTTCCATCTCTAAATTCCTAGGGTGTTTCTGTCTCTCCCACGTGTTTGAAACCTAACCATACATGAGTTAAAGTATAGGCAAGTTTGAGATTGCAGGGGAGCCTATTTGATTCCACTGCCCTAAGTATACTTGGTGTACATATTTACCCTATGCTAAACAGGCTTAAGGTTCTAGAACTGGATTGTTGGATCTTAAATCTTGGTTTTATAGAAAAGAACAAGATCATGTCTTTGCAGGAACATGGATGGAGCTGGAGACCATTATCCTTAGCAAACTAATGCAGGAACAGAAAACCAAATACCACACGTTCTTACTTATAAGCTAAATGATACAAACCCATGGACACAAAAAGAAAGGAACAACAGACAGTGGGGCCTGCTTGAGGATGAAGGTTGGGAGGAGGGTGAGGAGCAGAAAAAATAACTATTGGGTACCAGGCATAGTACCTGGCTGATGAAATAATCTGTACAACAAACCCCTGTGACCCGAGTTTACTTATATAACAAACTTGCACATGTACCCCTGAACCTAAAATAAAAGTTAATAAAAAAAGGAAAAAAAAAATCTTTTTTTTTTTTTTTTTTGAGACGGAGTCTCGCTCTGTTGCCCAGGCTGGAGTGCAGTGGTGCCATCTCAGCTTACTGCAAGCTCTGCCTCCCGTGTTCATGCCATTCTCCTGCCTCAGCCTCCCTAGTAGCTGGGACTGCAGGTGCCTGCCACCACACCTGGCTAATTTTTTGTATTTTTAGTAGAGACGGAGTTTCACTGTGTTAGCCAGGATGGTCTCGAACTCCTGACCTCGTGATCCACCTGCCTCAGCCTCCCAAAGTGCTGGGATTACAGGCGTGAGCCACTGCGCCCGACTGAAAAAAAAATCTTGACCTTACTAGTTAATAGCTGTTGATCTTGGGACAGAGTATTTCACTTCTGTCTTAGATTTCTCTTTTAAGAATTGAGCATAAGACAACTTACATCATACAGTTGCTGCAGAGATTAAGTAAATACTACCAAAAAGCATTCAGAATATTGCCAGACACATACTAGGCACTCAAATGATGTTAGCTATGCTAATATACCTATTGTTATCATTATCATCATACCTTAAGAACCAAGGCTCAGCCATGTGTGCATTTAGAGAACACAGAAGTTTAGAGGCCCTTTAGGAAGTATTCTGAAATTTGGCTTCCTCATGTTTCATTTCCTTAATCTAAGCTTTCCATACGTCATCTCTCTTAAAGAAGTATTTAGATAGCAAATAAAGTATTTAAATAGCAAAATTAGAGCTAATGTTTTGAGTGAAAATTGAATTTCCAATTGCAAAACCCAACTTCGGCCACTAGGTGGCTATAAAACACTACTTATAATTTTTTCTCTTTTTTTTTTTTTTTTTTTTTTT
>NW_016809431.1:500466-513224 GCF_001698545.2 Rhinopithecus bieti
AAAAAACCTCTTTAAAATTTTTTTTTTTTTTTTTTTTTTTTTTTTTTTTTTGAGAAGTCTTACTCTGTGGTCCAGACTGGAGTGCAGTGGTGTGAGGCTCACTGCAAACTCCTCCGCCTCCCGGGTTCAAGCAGTTCTCCTGCCTCAGCCTCCCGAGTAGCTGGGATGACAGGCACGCACTACCACACCTGGCTAATTTTTGTATTTTTCGTAGAAACAGGATTTCACCATGTTGGCCTCAGGTGATCTGCCCACCTTCGCCTCCCAAAGTGTTGGGATTACAGGCATAAGCCATTGCACCCAGCCAACACTAGCTGTAATTTTTAATCACCAAAAATTTTTGTATTTTAAACAAATGTTCAATATTGCTGAAGTCCTATTTTCTCCTTCAACAAATGGAAAGACAGGAGAGAAAGGGAACTAGGAGTCATAACTCTTCCTCTTAGAGCCCAGGGGGCTTGTCAGAAGAAGTAGGTAATGTTTCTGAGGACCTTCATAGCCTGCCTGCACACCCAGACAACAAGAAACCTGGCAAAGGTAGTGTTCTGTAACAGGTACTGCTTACCTCACATGTGCATTCTGGATACGGTGAATATTGGTCTTTCCACCCTAATGCTACCTAACGATAGGTAACTTCAGCCTCCCTCTGGCTAACTGTTCTGCTGGTGGTGGACAGTGAATGCTATACACTATCGCGACTGGGACACAGGCTGAAGCAGGAAGATAAAGACAGAAGAGAGGCTGGTTGTTGGGGAGGTTGTCAGAGACTCATCCAGCAGCTTGTGCAAGTTTAAGAGAAGGCCTAAGTGCCTATGGGGTCTAATTTACAAATACAAAATGTTTTTAGTCTCTGTATCTGCAGGTCCTAAACATTTGGGTTTGAAATACAGGATTGGAGACTGTATTTGAAGTTTTCTGATACATTCTCCTGGAGATGGCTGTTACCAGTCATTTCTTGCTCAGGAATAACTCTCTATGCATGTGCAGGAAGAATGTCTCTGTAGCTCTTGCTGCTGCCTCTGCCTGGCACAGTTGTAGACATGGAGAGAAAATCACATTCCATGCCCCTTTTGTTAGAGGGGAGAAGAGAAAGTAACTTCCAGATTGAGACCAAGTCTCCAACTGGTCTAAATGTGTATTCTTCTTCATATAATACTACAAAGTGTTCTCTATAAATGATACTTCTCAGAGGTTTTTTTTTAAAAAAATGTGGTAAATATATAAAATATAAAATTCACCATTTTAACTATTTTTAAGTGTACAACTTAGTGGTATTTAGTACAGAGTTGTGCAACCATCACCACTATCCATTTTCAGGACTTTTTCATCACCCCAAATAGAAACTCTGTGTGCCAGTTATTAAACAATAGCTCCCCCTTCCTCCTTTCCTGAGGGAGGCTTATTTTTAAGCTGTTTTGGTGCCCATAAAGTCGGTGGCTATGTTCACACCTCTTTTTAAGCATTTAAACATTTCATTTATCTAAAGAATATTTACTAGGCAACTCTACTGGATGAAATATTAGAAATAGATTATCAAATAAATACCAATTCTTTTCCCAAAGGAGCTTGCAATGAATTGAGAAAGATATAAATAAATGATGTCAGTGCAGTGTGATAAATGCTATGATAGAGAAAGGCAAAAAGAAAACTGGCAAGAGATCTAGCTTTTGTAGAACACAAACTGTCAGACTGCACCAAGTACTCACCCACTTTGTTTCTCTTCACAACAGTCCTGTGAAGTAGCTACCATTATCACATTTTACAGGTAAAATATCTGAAACCTCAAATGATCATGCAAGTTGCACATAGATACTCAGGGTATAGTTTAGAGAGGTCAAGCACTAAACAAATAAGGAGTTATGGGTTCTTAGCTAGACATGGTGGTCCATGCCTGAGGTGGGAGGATCTTTTGAGCCCAGGACTTGGAAGCTGTAGTGAGCTATAATCATGCCACTGTACTCTAACCTGGGTGACAGAGCAAGACCTTGTCTCAATAAAAAAGTTATGGATTCTAATCCATCTAATCCAGACTGTATAATTGACAAGCTTTGTGCATTTAGGTTTTTTCCTACAGTTCTCTGGGCCTTAATTTCTCTCTATAGAATGGCAGAGCTATATTACTACAAGACCGCTTAGGATTTTTTTCTTCAAGAAGATGGGAAGGAGTGAGTGGACACTGAAGAGTTCTCATCACAGATCTATAAAGAAACAAACTGAAGAAAATTCTGCACCTTTAGACTCAGTGTCAGGAGTGCCCCAGAACAGAGATCCCATTATACTGGGTGGAGTGGGGCCTTGGGATCACAGAGAGGAGACCTCTAAATAAGTCTGAGGCATTAAGAACTGCTTTGGAGAAGAGGCTAGACTTGGTCTGATAAATTAATATCTCCTACAAAGTTTATGTTTTCTGTCTAAATTTTTCATTATTCTTATTCCCTATTAAGACAGTAAACCAACTCTACTTTCTAACCCCAGGGAGGGACTGTAGTAGGGTAATTTGTATTCAGAGCTACTTGCCTCACAGTTTGTATGGAGGAAACAGAGGGAAATGCAGTACAACAAGATGGAGCATGTAGATCTTAAATAAGATTCTTCCAAACTGGGAGGGAGAGAGTAGAAGACAATGGATGGAGTAGATGACAATTCTCAGAAGCAGGATCTGAATCCTGGTACTGCCAATGAGGTAGAGGTGAAAAATCTTCAGATACAAATGCACACAAAGCTGGCGTAGGCAGAGAGGACAGTAGCCTCACAGATGTAGCAAATATGTCTAGATCTAGATCTCCACAAATACATAGTAAAATATGATATTTCCAGGTCTTCACCAATGCTGTGCTTTCTGCTTGGAAAGATCCCCTCTGTTTGTCTATTTGTTGACTTTCTATTGTCAAAGCAAAATTGTACCACACAAAGTGAAACAGGCAAGGAAGACTTACTTCAAGGCTAGTGCAGTAGGGAGTGAGACAAGAATGCAGTCTGAACTCAGGAGGTATTTTAAGAGCTGAGATGAGCTAGTAGAAAAATACTGGAGGATGTTTGAAGGAGATTGATCAATGGGATATGTCCAGCACATTGAGTTATTTGAGTTTGCAAATGGTTTTCTTGGTGATTAGTTCACCTAAGCTTACTAATTGTCTCCATGGAAGTTAGGCTCTTATTCTCCCACAGAGACTGGGAGATAGGGCACTGTTTCCTTAATGATTACATTTCAGTGGAATGGCTCCAAGGTTCTTGAGAAAGACAGTCCTGAGTTGTACAATTGGCAAGGGGCTTTTTTTAAAGATTTATATCTCAAAGGGGGCAGATAAATAATTTACAAATATTCTAAAGTAAATGTTCTAAGAAGGAGAGGTCAAGGGCCTAGAATCAGAAAGAAACCTGTCTAAAGTTTAGTCAAGCTGATGGGAACATTAAAGTCATCTTTTAAATTCCATCTTTAGTCATAGAAAATATGACACACTTTCTGATTTTCTTTCCTTCTCCTATACCCAATATTTTATTACAATATCTACAGAAACTGATTTTTGTTCATACATTCAACTCCAATGTATGGAACTAAACTGCAAGTATCAGTGTATATATTTGAGACATTTGAGGAAGAGACAATGTCTTTTTTCATCACTTAGTTCAATGATGATTGCATGGTTGAAAATGCAGAATAAATATTTGTTAAAGTAAACTAAATCTTAGTAACTTGTACAGGCTATTTTGACTACTCTTACTGATTTGACCTTTCCACCAAACTGGCCAGTTTTATCACTTTCCCCCTCACCCATCTACCACATATAACTTGTTTTCCTGTTTATTTGTTTTGCTTTGTTAATTTGAATAGTTTACAAATGTCCTTAATTTAAGTGACCAGAATTCTAATGTTATATACTACTACTTAGTTTAAGCTCAGTTCAAAGATTGGGTAATTTTGGGCCAAATTCTCACCATTGTGACAGTAAGTTTTCCACTTTCTCTTTTAATAACACTCATGGATGGTAAGAACAAAGAGGAACCCTTATGAGTGCTTTGATGGCAGTTCCTGGAAAAGTAATTTGAGTAATAAAATGGCTCCCAATTGCTCATCAGCTGAAAAACCAACTATCCTTTCAGTAGTTCTATCATTATTTCTATACAGGCAGAGCCTTTGTTTTCACATGGTGAAGGAAAGCCTCGAAGACATGGTTTGCATTGATTTCAAATTCCTCTTAAAATGACTCTAACAGGAGGAAATATTCTTTTTGTGTGAGTTATTCTGAATTGTATCTGTTTTGATTACATCTACCAGACAATTTTAGTTAGCTCTTAGCAGTAATCTTATTTAGCCATCCAGATGGCTGAAAATACCATGCCAACATCCTTTTCCTATTGTATTGTTGACTAGACACAGCCTAACTATTACCTTGAATTTCAGTTGGCTCACAAACACACACAAAACGTGGAGTATAGTGTAGTTGATACTTTATATCTGCCAAGTGCTTTATTCTATTCCTGAGACTAATTTTAGCAATTGTGGACCAACAGTTATCCCTGTTGGTCACTTGAGTAGTGTTTTGTACACAGCACCAATGGTTTATTATATGAATCCCTTCACATAAAAGAGTTAATATGTGTCTAAAACCTCTTATTGGCCAATTCTCAGATAGTCAATTATGTCCAGACCACCAGATGACAAGAAAATAGCATCTTATACATGTCTAATGATAAACTGCGTTTAAATTCATTTTGTTCTCACTAGAACATAAGAATAATTTCTAAGTACAAAGAGGGTAGGTTTTTCAAAATAAACCATTTTTCTTATGATCTACTGTTTTGCAAATACCTCTCTTCCACATCCCTTTATTCTGTCATTGCCTTGTTTCTCTCAATTACAGTGTATTTTTAATATGATTATCTGATTTATTCACATGGGGATTGATATGTCTGCTAGGTTGAAAATCAGTTGTGTGATAAAAATACATAAGATGGACTCTCAAGGGAAGAATATATAAGATGTTTCTTTAGCACTTTTAAGTCTGAGTCTGTGATTGGAGTCTTGTTTGTGAGAGGTTTGTTATTTATATTAGTTTTAAAATGTTTCCTCCTAAACATCATCTGTATAAGAAAAAGAGATAAGAGTACACATTTACATGCTTTAAAATAAACCCTGCTCTTTTGTAGCTGACATCTTATTAATTAGGTGTGACATTAGGCTCTGATGCTGGGGAAACTTTGCCATTAGTATACTTTACTAAGTCTAGTTCATGGTGTTTTATATCTTTGGATGTCCTTCAAGTTTAAGATTTTTGTTTATATCCATAGAGGTTTGGAATGATGTCATCAAAGAATTATATCTCTAGTTCCCTCATGAGAAAGGTCATGTCTCTTCAAGGCCATGGAAACATGATTGAATTAGCTTTAAATAAATTATATTCTGTTAAGATAGCTCAAACTGCTACAGTTAACCATTTCTCAATCTGTGTATCTGCTGTAAAGGAAAACAAAAAAAGAATAGTCTAACAAAGTTAATCATCATGCTCCAGTTTTTCTCAAGGAGAAATTTCATGGTATGCACACACATGGAAATCATTAAATAAAAGAGACAAAATGTAATATATTTAGTATCAGTCATAAAAGAACTGTTTTATAATAAAAAGTCTTCCCTGAAAACAAAGCCCTTACCCACAGATGAGAGAGCTAGGCTGTCTAAGAGATGTCAATTTTATTTAAGCCTGATTCTAGACAGATACATGAGCAAATTACTCCTCTTCCTAGCTGTGCTAGCTTGGAAAGCTATTTCAGGTCAGTTGACCTTCATAGTCATCAGTGTCCTCATCTGTAAGAAGGGAATAAAACCACCAGTCTCTTAAGGCTGATGTGATAATTAAATAAGACATTCTATAAAGCACTTAAGAAAAACAGTTGGTGCATATTACATCCTCAGTAAATACTAGCCATTATTCATTTCGTGAATAATCAGGGGGAGGAAAAGTGAGAGAAAATAGGTGAAATATCATCTACTGGAGAAATATGAGAATCAGATAAGAAAGTTTCATGGTTCTCTTTGCTCTCAAGTTGACTATGGGTAACAACATTTCTTCTTTCTTCTCCACACATTTTCCTTGTCTTTCCTTTTCAAGAAACCCACAAGGGTGTTCCACCCTCCAAATTACACTCTTATTTTCTTATTAACAACACATTTCTAGGACCCAGCCTACTTTCCTCTCCTCTTGGAAACTGCCACTAACATATTGTCCCTGAATGTTCTGTTTCTTCCAATCTGCTAGAATGGGGTATGTCTTTTCCACCTCCTTCTTTCATTTCTGCCCTGAAAGTATGAGATACCTGCAATGGTCTAAATGCATAAGGAAGGATACTGTATATGGAAAAATAAAAGTAGGCTAATATGGCTTGTACTAGAGAACAGGGGCAAGGGAAGCAGTAGACGAGGGAGAAGGGTCAGATCATGGGATGCATCGAGGATCTGCTGAGAAGCTGGATTTTATCCCAAGGTCAAGGATGAGCCAATGAAGTATAATTTAAGTCAAGAGGGACCTGGTCACACTTTTCACTTTATAATGAGGACTCAGGCTGTAACATGGAGAATGGATTGGGAGGTCAGTTCATTTAAGAGAAAGGATAGGAGCCTCTATAAAAGTTGTGGTGGATGGGAATGGAAAAAAAGATACCCAGGGGTAATCTGGGAAGGAAATAGAAACAGGTAGAAAAGTGGATCCTGGGAGGCACCAACACTAAGGGGAAAGACAGTGGCAAATCAAGATGGGGAGCTGGAAACCAAGAGAGCAGTGTTTTGAGATGGTTTCAGGAAAGAAGGGGTGGTCATCCATGTTGAAAGTAACGGTTCTCATTTTGTTGAGAAACTTAAATAGCTGAGGGAAATTATCAAAGATTATAAAGTAGGATCTTATAAAAACTCATCTGTTTTAACGTTTGATTCAATTTGATACACATTTATTGAAGCACTCCTCTGTTTCTAAATGTGTGTTACAGACACAAGGAGGAAATATAATCTAGATATAATTTCAGTACTCAAAAGCTTATAGTCTAAAAGCAGATCCTGAAGTCAGATATTTTAAAAGATAATTAGCACGAGAATTTATTTGAGAAAAGATATTCTGCTATGTGAAAAATGTAAACAAAGATAGGAAAGGTTAATTAGCAATATTAAATTAAAAACAATTATTTTAGTCATGTAGATACATTCATGATATATTACTATGTGAAACTGTAGCACAGTTTAATTTGTAATTCCATTCCATAGTAGCAGATCTTGTAAACATGTAAATGCTTTCTAACTGTGTTTATTAAAAAGTTGTATGTTATTATTGTAACTTCTAAAGGGACTTTGAGCAAATTCTTTAATGCCAACCATCTGTTTCTACAGGGCCTATTTCTATAGTATTTACATTTATCACATTCCTACATTTTACAATGAAGAGTATGCAAATAGCAATTAAAGAACCTCATTGTTAATTACCATTTTGAAGAAATTGCTAAGAACATTTATTAATTATTAATAAAGTAGGGAAAAATGTGGCATCTAGAGTTGGGTTTTCAGTCTCAACTCAATCACTTACTATTTGGCTAACTTTGGAAAAGTCACTCAACTATTCTGAGCCTAAATGTGCTTATCTGTAAAATGGTAATAATTGCAGGATTGTTGTGGGGCTATAAAAAGGCCTGAAAAGTACCATATCAAATAAGTATGTGGAGTTGCATTACAAACTATAAATTTCTATACATACATTTATCATATTATTATTTCATTAAGAAAAGGTTAATTTGGAAAAAAATTACAAATATGAACTCCTACTTGAGGCTTATAGCAGCCTATTGTCATCAGTTTCAATGGCATATAGGTCCTTTGCCAAGTTGTAGACAGAGTCACCAAAAAAAAAAAATCCCTTTCAGTAGTAAATAGAATAGAAAAAGTCAAATAGGATGTTTTGCTGATCTTACTGACCAGATGCTACTGCTTGGCACTTAATGTTCATAGTAGATAAAGAAAATTAATTGATATATAAATAAATCAATTATAGAACTGAGGTCTGGGAATCTTTTAAAATCATTTTATATGTAGGAATACATGGATATATGTAGAATATATAAAAATATATACCCTAACTTGAAGTGATAGAAGATATATTTATATAGCACAATTACATCAATGGTCACCAATATTTTTATCAATGCTTTTCATTGAAGAAAGGAAGAAATTGAAGAAAGAACAATATGGATAAGAGATTAATGCTTTGCATATGAATAAAAGCTCAACATCACTGATCGTAAGGAAAATGTAATTCAAAACCACAATGAGATTCCATCTCATACCAGTCAGAATGGCTATAATTAAAAAGTCAAACAACAACAACAACAACACAGATGCTGGTGAGGTTGTAGAGAAAAGGGAACGCTTATACACTGTTGTTGGAAGTGTAAATTAGTTCAGCCATTGTGGAAAGCAGTGTGGTGATTCCTCAAAGAGCTAAAAACAGAACTACCATTTGATCCAGCCATCCCATTACTGGGTATATGTCCAAAGGAATATAAATCACTCTATCATAAAGACATGTGTACATGTATGTTCACTGCGGTACTATTCACAACACCAAAGACATGGAATCAATCTAAATGCCCATCAATGGTAGACTAGATACAAAAAATGAGGCACATATATACCATGGAGTACTATGGAGCCATAAAAAAGAACGAGATCATGTCGTCTGCAGGGACATGGATGGAGCTAGAGGTCGTTATCCTTAGCAAACGAACACATAAACGGAAAATCAAATACCACATGTTCTCACTTATAAGTAGAAGCTAAATGATGAGAACATATGAGCAGAAAGAGGAGAAGAGCAGATGCTGGGACCTACCTGAGGATGTAGGGTGGGAGGAGAGAGAGAAGCAGAAAAAAAATAACTATTGGGTACCAGACTTGGTACTTGGGTGATGAAATAATCTGTACAAAAAAAACCCTGTTACACAAGTCGACCTATATAGGAAACCTGCACATGTACCCCCAACCTAAAATAAAAGATTTTTTTGAAAAGGAAAAAAAGAGATTAATGCTTTGAAAATCTTTAATACAAAGCAACATATTTACCATAGAACAACTGAATTATGCTGTAAGTTGAATGAGTTGTAAGTAATCTTAGATGTTGTATATTCATGCCCTCTACTAGATTCCTTATCAATAATTTTTCTGGCTCTGCTTGCACACAGAATTGGAGAGTAAATATTCTATAAGATCATTCATTCCTTTAAAAGTAATTTTCCTCTTCCATTTTTGAATGAAATTAATTTGACAAAATTCTTTTTATTGAGCTGAAGTATCAACTTTATACTTAATTAAATGCTTAAGTATTTGTAGGCATGGTCAATGTTTTTATGGGTCAAAAGCACCATGCAATTGTTCATTGAACAGTTATTGCTAGTTACCATTTGACATTCACACAAGTAGACCCCACACACAAGTCAGACTGCAGTGGTTTGAGATATGTACAACTCAATTGCAATTGTTTTCCTCCAATACCAAACCCCAACTTTGTAGGTAAACATCTTTTCCTACAACAGAGCTGACTACTTCTCCTGAAATACTTCTCTGAGTTGATTTTGCAATTGAGACATTATCACATTTTCCTGTTACTTCTGCAAATCAAATATTGAGGTAATATAGGCATAATCACAAGGTAGCAAGCAAACAAAATAATTCCTATCCCTCCTCTTAGAGATTTTCTCTGGCTCCATTTATACATGATAAAGAGCAAAATGGACAAAACTGTTACTATTCTACTTCTCTTTTAAGAGATTAGTGAGGGCAATGAGTAACGGGTTTGGCACAGTTCTGCAACAGCATATTGTGTGTCAGCCAAAAAAAGTCTCTCTCTGCCTGTCTCTTTTTCTCTCATTTTCCTTTTTAAGGTTCTTAATATCATGTCATTGCTCTGGAATCAAAATTATTTTCAGATCTTTCTAAAACTTAAAGGAAATAAAAAGCCAAATCACATTAGAAGGGCAGAGGGAAAATATTCCTTGAAGTCCTAAGAACAAACTTCGAAGTTGTTGACAGACACAGAACTCTGTTATGCTCTTTTATGTTGCTACATACAGTACCTGTTGATTATGTCATCTCAGGCTGTTGACTTGACAGCCATTACATATGTCAACTAGATTTGCGAACTCCAGAAAAATGCCCATCTACTCTGCTTTGGATCCCATCTCAATGTTCTCCATGGCAGGGTATAAGAAGAGCTGTCTGTTATGCATTAATAATTTTGCAAAGCATATGTATCAAAGCATAATTGATTGAATGAATGAATGCAGTACCATCCTTATTAAGCTTTCCTTGAATGACTTCTCCCATTTTTTCCTTTTTCTTTAGGGACTGTACATATGCATGTGGTTTTTACCCACTGTAAGTAATCTTAAACACTTATTGAAGAGGCGTAGTGGTCAATGTAAGACTTCTGCCTTCCAAAACATATAGATCCTCATTGCTATGGGTCTTGCCGTGCAGTCTTGCTGAGTTTTCATTCATTTATTCACTCTGCATCTTGTGTGATGCATCTCCTCAGTACCATGTCATGTATCAGATGCCAGAACAGATTAATAAAACATGGTCTCACCCATGAAAGATGTTAACATTATTGGTGTTATTGAATGAGAGGAGCTTGATAGCCAGGAGACATCCCAAACCCTCCAGGAAATACATTAATGGAGCAGGACCCAAAACCCAAGAGGAAATTCTGGCCATTATTGAGGTTTAAGACAGCCCTATGAAAGATCTCAGTGGTACCATTTAATGGACTCCAGGAAAGCCGTTCCACTCTGAAATGTCTCTCATGTAAATGTAAAAATACATATGTATACATGTCCTATAGAATGATATGCACATCACATCTATACAAGTCACACCTGAATTTCTCATTCAGTGATTTTTTTTCTTTTAGACTTTGGATTGCTTTCTCTTAAAATGCAAACATCCTTGAGAGGTATGCCATATGAACTCCTTTGTTTTTGACCGTGGAAAACTTTACCAAACAGACCTCTTTACTCCAAAAGGACATAATGAAAATTCCAGGATTGTTCTGGTGTCACAAAATGGCCAGGAAGGGGCTATAAAATGGAACATCTTCCTTCTGAAGAACTACTCATTTGGATGGTTCCTCTCTTGGTTTTCAACATAAACTCATAAGCCACCACTTTTCCCCACCCGAACTAAACTCTAACTTTTAGAAACAGAAAAAGATTGTGAAGAGATAGCCTGATGAGCAGGAACACAGAGGACATACCTAGATAGGGCCATTAAATGAAGTTATTCACTGTGTTTCTATGTATTCCAAACAAAGAAGTTCTGCCCTTTGAATGAAGACAAGTCATCAGCTTAAGAACAGTTGAGTTGTTTGTAACTAAGAAGTTGGGCACAAGAGACATTTCACTATAGATCATTCACATGGTATTGGGGTTTGTAGGCCATCCCCTCCAGGCCTCTTAAGCCAACAATGAACCTGAAGTTAGACAAACCTGAACTGACCTAAGCTCACCATAACTAACATTAGTTCTAAGGAAATACTCCTAGAATTTTAGTTCAGAATTTAAAACAGCTTTCCCACCCCTTTCCTCAACAACCACATAGTGTAAATAGTGAGAATTCTTTCCTTCTACTTTATTTTATTCTCCCTTTCCCCTAATTTGACATCTTGAAACCTCAACCCAAATTCTTGAAACTAGCTGTGGGACTGTTATGTCCAATGAGTTCCCTCCCTCCTTCCTTTCCTCCCTTCCTTCCTCCCTCCCTCCCTAAATTTGAAAAACATATAATGTATTTTCAATATTTCAAGGTATATTAAGCTTATTAAGAAATATTTAGATTGTTAGTGTCTTAGAATCGATTTCTTGACACAAATCCAAACTAGATATATATTTTTCTTATTAAAATTTCAATTTTTACAGTATATGTGATCCATTATTGCAATATCCAAGAAGTCGGTATTTACAAATTTATTTCTGGGTTGATTTATTTAGAATTGCAGTTGTTTTATTTATTAACGTATCTATGCTGCTTTATTACCCTGAGATTTTCAATGACTATGAGACTATAAAAAAAACTAGAGAAAAAAAGGCACGGCGCGGTGGCTCACTCCTGTAATTCCAGCACTCTGGGAGGCCCAGGCGGGTGGGTCACGAGGTCAGGAGATTGAGACCATCCTGGCTAACACGGTGAAACCCCGTCTCTACTAAAAATACAAAAAACTAGCCGGGCATGGTGGCGGGCGCCTGTAGTCCCAGCTACTCGGGAGGCTGAGGCAGGAGAATGGTGGGAACCCGGGAGGTGGAGCTTGCAGTGAGCCGAGATGGCGCCACTGCACTCCAGCCTGGACGACGAAGTGAGACTCTGTCTCAAAAAAAAAAAAAAAAAAAAAAAAAAAACCTAGAGAAAAAAATGGAATAATACAACCAACATTTATGAAATACATGATAGTTAAATTAAAACATTCCAGCATATCTTTTATAATTGGTTATCATCCTAAACAAAACAGATAGAAAAATATATCAAACCTTCTCTTCAGCCTTTAATAGAACATTTAACAACCATGAAATAGCTTTATCTATCAATGCATAAAAAAATAAATTTGCCTTAAGAATATCTATATTTAAAGGCATATATTTCATATAACTAATAAATAATTCAATGATGTAAAAGATTGAATTGCTTCTTTTGTCCTCATTTTGGGGAATGATTATACAATTCTGTGGGGTTTTCAGAT
>NW_016809431.1:513295-526583 GCF_001698545.2 Rhinopithecus bieti
AGATAGAAAATATATCAAACCTTCTCTTCAGCCTTTAATAGAACATTTAACAACCATGAAATAGCTTTATCTATCAATGCATAAAAAAATAAATTTGCCTTAAGAATATCTATATTTAAAGGCATATATTTCATATAACTAATAAATAATTCAATGATGTAAAAGATTGAATTGCTTCTTTTGTCCTCATTTTGGGGAATGATTATACAATTCTGTGGGGTTTTCAGATCTTACACCTTTGTTATAATTTGTTAATCTTTCACCAGCCAACCAAGGAGCAGCTTTATGAACCTCTTTTTCTTTTTCTTTTGATACAGCACTGGGATCGGAAACCCTGCAGAGTTAACTGTGTTTGCTCATTAGTCAAGAGAATACATAGTCTCAGGTGGATTAAAACAAGATTTTCTGCAGAATGGGGCTAATTTTCCAAGTGCCATGATGTAATTCCTCTCTGCTTCCCTGTCCCCACCATATCGTCTCTAGACTGGATTCATGAGAAGAAAATAATTCTGTAACTTTCCACACCACATCTTTCAGCTGAAGAGACTCAAGCATTTTCTGGAAACAACACTGAAGCAGGAAGGTGTAACTCTTCCTACTCATTCTTCTCAGGCTTGCCCATGACCCTGGGCAAGTCCCATCACATCTTGGTTTCCACGTAGGTTGAGCTAAGTAGCTAACGAAGCTTCATAGGACTCTCATCCTATCACTGCTGTTTGCTTCATTTATTCAACTTTAAAAAAATCTTTATTTTTAAAATGGAACTTAATTTGTTTTAATGATGATACAGTTAAGTCACTTTTTTTCTTTTAAAAAAGAATTCTATGAGATTTAACATACATATAGATTCATGTAACCACCACCACCATTGGGATACCGAACTTTTCCATCTTCCAAGAAACTCCCTCAAGCTATCCCTTCATAGTAATACCCCCTACCTATAGTATACTCAAAAGACAAAAATATGCCATACTCAGAAGACAAAACTACAACAATAGAAACCACGGATCTGGTTGAGTATGCCAAATAAATGAAACATATGTAACCCTTTCAGACTGACTTTTCTGACCCAGCAGAATGCTTTTAAAAGTTATCTAAGTTGTTTAGTATAGTGTGTTCCTTTTTACTACTTAGTAGTATTCCATTGTGTGAACAAACCATAGTTTGTTTATCCATTTGCTCATTGAAGGACACTGAGTAATTTTAGGTTTTTGGCGGCCACAGATAATGCTACTGTGAACATGTGTACAGGCTTACATGTGTGTGTGTAATATTAGTTTTCCCCATTGTAGGATAAATACCCAGGAGTGGGGTTGCTAGGTCAGTGGCAAGGGTGTGTTTAGCTTTATAGAAAACTATGAAACTGTTTTCCAGTGGCTTTACCATTTTCCTTTCTACCAGCAATGTGTGAGAGTTCTAATTCCTTACCGCCATTTGGTATTGTTGTCATTTTTTTTAATTTAGCAATTTCAAAAGGTGTGTAGTAATGTTTAATTGTATTCAAATTTAGTGGCCAATGATGTTGAACATCTTTTCATGTATTTATTTGCCATCTTTAAAATCTCTTTGGTAAAATGCCTGTTCAAGTCCTTTGCCCCCTTTTTAAATTGAGTTGTATGTTTTCTTATCAATGAGTCTTGATAGTTCTTCATATATTTTGGACACATAGCCTTTGTCAGATAGATGATTTACAAATATATTCTTCAAGTCTGTAGCTTATTTCTTCATTCACTTGGCAGCATATTAAGCAGAGCAAAGATTTTTAATGTAATGAGGTCCAATTTGTCAATTTTTTGTCTTTACAGATCCTATCTTGGTGTCATTCCCAAGAACTCTTCACCTAACCTTATAATATTTTTCTCTAAGAAAATAATTTTAAAGAAAGAAAATGCTGTATGCATAAGGACATTTCTTGCTATACTATTAGAGAATGGTGAAAACTGAAATAATCCTGAGTTGCCATCATAGAGCAATGGGTACATAAATTACAACTCTATCATCCTTTGGCTATGGAAAATATTTATTAAGAGTGTACAATAATGTTACAGGGAAGCAAGCATGACTTAAGTTAAAGTAAGATGCGATTACATGTACTATATGCCCATAATAACAGGAAAACAAAAACAAAAACAAATACTGCTTAGAAAAGAGATGAGAAGGAAATACAATAAATATGTTAACAAACGTAGGCTAGAGTGATGATGCTGGATAGCTTTTTCAATGTTTTCTACTTTTCTATATTTCCTTAATTTTCTTTAAATATATTTATGAAATAAACCAAAACACACAATTTTATTTTTTAAAAATTCACTCGCTATTTTGTGTCTGGTGTGAGATTAAGCACTGTTTTATACTGAGTCCTCCTGCTCTGTCCTGACAGGTTGGTCAGTTGACCAGAGGAATAGATATTTGAAGAAAAAGGTCTTCCTGCCCTAAGTGGGGTAGAGTTGCTGTAGAGTTGCAGGAGTGGTGAGGGATAAGTGTGGGAGCAGGAGCACATTTGATAATTCATGGGGACAGTGGTTGTAACCTCCATACAGACTCTATTCCCATTTCACTTTCTTGTCTACTACCTCAAATTGCTACAAGTTAGGAATTCTCGAAAAATGCTAGACTTTTGTATAGAGAAGGGATCATATTCATTTAGTCACATGTAGAACCAGTGTCCTGTGATACCAAGAGGACTAATGTACAGCTTTTATCCTGTAGGTCTTCACAATCCAATGATTCCATCCATCATCCAACATGGGAAAGGCTACTCATCACTACTGCAGCTAAATAAGTGTTTCTCTGCTAGAGATGGGCTGAGATTTGAAAACCACCTTTTATTTAATGTCTCCCAAATAGCTACATGATTTTATTTTCTTATTCATCTACCCTAAGTTGTAAAATTGTTTTGAGATGGAGTCTCACTCTGTTGTCTAGGCTATGTGATCTTGGCTCTCTGCAACCTCCACCTCCTGGGTTCAAGCGAGTCTCCTGTCTCAGCCTCCCAAGTAGCTGGGACTACAAGTGCATACCACCATGCCCGGTTAATTTTTGCATTTTTAGTAGAGATGGGGTTTTACCATATTGGTCAGGCTGGTCTCGAACTCCTGACCTCAGTGATCCACCCACCTCAGCCTCCCAAAGTGCTGGGATTACAGGTGTGAGCCACACTACCCGGCCTGCTTTTTTCTTAAATCGAGTTGCATTTCACACCAGTGCAGTGCTGGCTCCGGAGGAGGCAGGTGATCACCAGTGTTCTCCAAGAGGATGGGGGTCATCCTCACCTTGAATAAGGAGTAGAATCAACAGGCTTTATGGACTCATCCAGTTTTCTCCTTTCTACTTGGCAATCTAAGGTGACCAGAAAGCCTCCCATCTACCACACCTGACAAAGTTAATTTGCTCTGAGTTAATCTTAAAATCCTTAGGACTCAGATGAATGTCTCACCTAGGAAATACAGTACCCACCTGTAGTGTCAGAAAGGAAACAAAGCAGAAAGGCATAGATCACCGTGGAACAGACCACTGTTCAATGCCAGCAGGCAAACAAGGCTGTCATGATCAGATGGCAAAGGCAAGTCACTGGTGATGTGCCTTCCTACCAGAAGGAGGGCACTCTTCATGCAACATGTTGCTGCCCATACCTTGGTTACCTTTGACCTGGGAGCAGGGATATGCTAATAAAAAAGGAGGGCTCATTCTATTTCTTTTCCATGCATACTTGTTTTGAAAACATTCTGTGCCTTGCAGATTACATGATAATTATACTTAAGGGCTGCCAAGGAACTTCAGGAATAATTATCATATGATTTGCAGGTTTTCAAGCTCATGATAACACTAATGCTGAGAGGCCTTCTTTAGTCATTCACAGCAATTATCCTTCTCCAGAGTGCACTCTCTTGCAATCTTAGATTGCTTCTTGAGCCTGATAAGAAGCCAAAGAAGCTAAATGAGACGTGTTCAAAGGAGGCTCAGTGATTTGGGGGGATGTGAAGCTCCACTGTGGTCCCAACTGGAAGGCCATACAAATCAGAGCCTGTCACTGGGGCTACATGGAGTTTGCAATTTAATAAAATCTAACACCTGCTTAGAGACCGTTCTTGTAGTGGACACAAAATACCAGCCTCTAATACTCCTTCCTTACTCTTCATGGAAACCTTGAAGAGTGATTAAAAACAGTCCTCTTTATGTCTCTGACCACAGAGCCAGTCATTTTCAGCACTTCACTGAAATTGCTCACGATAGTGTTTCTAACAATGGCCACATGAGTGGTAAATCCCTTAAGAATTTTGCCGTCTCAGCGGGTGAAACTTTGTCTGATCATTCCTCTCCTCCTTTGGCATTGTAGACACCATTCTTTCCTGGTTATGACCCTACTTCTCTTTATCTTCTTTGTCCATTCCTTTTCTACTCCAGGGAGTTCTGTGTTTGACACACAGGAGGTGTGGGTAGATGTTTACTCTGTAAATAAGTTAACAGTGCAGCACTGCCAAGGAATTGCAACAAACATGTATGCATTAGCGGTTAAGAAGAGCATGTGCAATGTGAGTGAATGGAGTCTGGTCATTTGTCATCCAATGCCTATTTAGCACCTGTTATGTGACAGATAACAGGCCAGCACTGGGATCATAACCCAGAGCAACAGTCAAACAGACACAATTTCTCTCCTTGGTAAGCCTAGTCTGTTGGGAGATTTTGATAAGTAAAAGAAGACTGAGAGGCTGGGCGTGGTGGCTCATGCCTGTCATCCCAGCACTTTGGTAGGCCAAGGCGGGTGGATCACCTGAGGTCAGGAATTCAAGACCAGCCTGGCTAACATGGTGAAACCCTGTCTCTACTAAAAATATAAAAACTAGCTGGGCGTGGTGGCAGGCGCCTGTAATCCCAGCTATTCGGGGGGCTGAGGCAGGAGAATCACTTGAACCCAGGAGGCAGAGGTTGCAGTGAGCCAAGTTCACACCATTGCACTCCATCCTGGGGGACAAGAGTGAGACTTCATCTAAAAAAAAAAAAAAANAGCATGTGCAATGTGAGTGAATGGAGTCTGGTCATTTGTCATCCAATGCCTATTTAGCACCTGTTATGTGACAGATAACAGGCCAGCACTGGGATCATAACCCAGAGCAACAGTCAAACAGACACAATTTCTCTCCTTGGTAAGCCTAGTCTGTTGGGAGATTTTGATAAGTAAAAAGAAGACTGAGAGGCTGGGCGTGGTGGCTCATGCCTGTCATCCCAGCACTTTGGTAGGCCAAGGCGGGTGGATCACCTGAGGTCAGGAATTCAAGACCAGCCTGGCTAACATGGTGAAACCCTGTCTCTACTAAAATATAAAACTAGCTGGGCGTGGTGGCAGGCGCCTGTAATCCCAGCTATTCGGGGGGCTGAGGCAGGAGAATCACTTGAACCCAGGAGGCAGAGGTTGCAGTGAGCCAAGTTCACACCATTGCACTCCATCCTGGGGACAAGAGTGAGACTTCATCTAAAAAAAAAAAAAAAAAAAAAAAAGACTGAGAAAACATCAAAGAGATCTATTAACTTCCTGCTTGGAGGATGAGAGCAACCCTACCCAGATTTTCTGGCTGAGACTTAATGGGTGATTGAGGTTTGGAGAAAATTAAGAAGCATAAGCCAGGTATGGTGGCTCACACTTGTAATCTCAGCACCTTGGGAGGCTGAGGCAGGAGGATAGCTTGAGGCCAGGAGTTTGAGACTAGCCTGTGCTGCATAGTAAGACTTCGTCTCTGCAAAAAAATTAGCTGGATATGGTGGTGTGTGCCTGCAGTCCTGGCTACTCAGGAGGCTAGGGCAGGTGGATTGCTTGAGCCCAGGAGTTCAAGGTTACAGTGAGCTATGATCGTGCTACTGCACGGTAGCCTGGGTCTTGCACATTTAGGAAGATTTGGAAGAATGTCCAAGTAGGGTGCAAGCAGTATGCCCAGGACACTCATTTTGCCTGACAGAGAACTTTAGGTTACCTGTGCTTAGAAGCACACAGCTACAGAAGGAACTAAAAAACAGACAAGCAGACCGGTTCAACCACAGTGAGAAAAGAGGAGAGAGCATATCTATTTGAAGCCTGATGACTGACGCTTTGTAGGACAAGTGGACGTTCACAATTGTGCCTTGTAAAGGCAACCGGGTATAAGGTCCCTTTCCTTGTAAGATAATTAATAAGATCCCCACAAGAGGGCGCCCTGGTAGAAGAAAGTCCTGGCTCATCCATTCACATCCTGTGCGCCTGACTCACGAGCTCCCTCGGGGTAAACCAGGGCCTTCAGAGAGAGGCCCCAACACGAAAACATCCCTGATGATGAAAGTAATGGACACTGGCCCACTGAAGTTCCTGGGGAGCTAAATCACAGGTGTTCTTGTGATTTCACAAACAAAAGACTCCTCTTATAACAGCAGTGCTCTATTTTCTCCTAAGTCATACTCTGTGGGAGCCTTCCACTATCAGGATTCATTAAGTTCGTACTTAACAAGTAAGCAATGAGCTACTGTCTTTGGCCCCTAGAAAGATTCAAGGTGAACCCTTTGTCTTCTTTCATGTCACACCATATACATCAACATCAGATCTGCTGCAAGACCAAGAGATTGTATATCATTTTAGGTGAAATACTGCAGTCATTTAGGCATCCCGTAGAACTATGCCTGGTACCTTAAAGTCACTTAGTTTCTTAGCGATACTATCTTGGAATTCCCACCCATTTCCTCAGGAAGTGCTATTAGCAGTACAGGATGCAAAATTTAGTCTAATGAGCAGACAACAATGTGGGTGTTTTAAGCGCAGGCTGTGTCTTGAAAAAACAAATGGACCTGTATTTTTCTTTGACTAAAGGCCCCTCATTGGAAAGGTGCTCCCCGCAGGTGTTGTCATGGTAACACGTGGTAAATAACGGATATTAACTGATAGTACCCTTACGTCCCCAGGCTCTTTCCAACTCTCTAAGAATGTTTTCACAATTTTGTATTGTAATTCTGTATTGTTTTTCTTAAATAGGGTCCCAAATTATATACATTTCATGCTGTTCCCACAAAACCTTAGTTCCCCAGGTGTTATTTCTATGACAGCATATCTAACTGCATCCTCTCAGCAGTAGAGCACCTGTCAGTCTCTGCTAGATTGAACATGTCTAGGACAATAGCAATTGTTTCCAAATGTACGCATTTCCACCACCTTTTCTCCCCTGGTTTTTCTTTAAGCAACTATTGTATCAAAGCGAAGGAAGGAAGTGACTAAGAAAAGGAAATTATGCCTAAGTCATTTTAAAAGGGTATTTTCAAATGACAAAACTTTTCCCAAGCAGGGGTTTCAGGCTAGGCTAAGGACAGCGTGGATCAAAACACAAATCCTTAAGGAGTTGAATTTCTTCTTCGCCGTGCTCCTACTCCTCTGCATACAAATTGTTCTTTGAGCTTTCTCGAGTTTTCCGGTTGTCTTCTCTGCATTCCCAAGCTCACTTAATTCATGGTCTGTCTGCCTCTCTGTCTCCTTTTTTCCTTAGCCCCCAGAGATGTGCCTGCCTACTTTTTGTTTTCACAGCTTCATTTCCATCTCTGGCACGTGAGGGCCTCTGTGCTGGATGCAGATATATTACCTTTGTTTTCCTAGAGTCATCCCACTGCTGCCTGTTTCCGGCAGCTCCGTCCACATTATTTTACTCTGTATCATTGCCCTCAGCCACAAGGGTTAGCAAGGCTAATGGGTAGAGTGAATTTAGCCTGTCTTTTTGTATTAATACATCCCGCCAGGAAAAATCATTTACAATGGCATTTAGGCTTTGCAATGGGAAAACAGGAAAGAATCTCGTTCTTTGTGGTCTCAAGCTCATACTGGCAGAGGCTGAGTTGCTATGAAATTTCCAGCTTCAGGCAGAGAAGGGAAAAAGTGTAGGGCACAACTAAAATACAGGAATGCACATGGGTGCACACACACTTAAACATGCATTATGTTTGCCCAGTAATGCATGTGCACTTAGGTGCAAGCCCCAATTCAACCTCTTTCTATGTGTTGGATATATGTATGAGAAGAAGCCCCCCCGCTTTTTTTTTTTTTTTTCCATTTGACATTCAGTTAAGCTAAAAGCAAAAACAACCATCTGTACTGCCTTTGATAGAGTAGATTGCTAAAAGCTGTTCCCTGTCAGACCTTTTCTTTCAGCCTTGGTGAGGAGACACATCCACATATGACACTTCTGTCATTCACATATGAAACACTCATAGTTCAACAAAGTCACAGGTGCTCTATAAAACCATCAGGTTAAATTGTAAATTCTTCACAATGTCTGGCTCCTATGACCTTTGATTGCCATAGCAAAATGGAAAGCATTCACTTCACTTTTAGGTCTTGTGTTTTTGTATGTATGTGTTTTTGTTTGTTTGTTTGTTTGTGCCACTGAGGGCACCAAACATTCTTTCTGATTGTGCTCCACATTCTTCATTAACAGTTGCATTTAAACAGCTGATTTTAATTCTTTCTGTTGTTCCTGTTCTGTGTGAACTATCTGCTGGCAGTTACCATGCAAACCCCAAATCCTGGGATCCTGCTGCTAGATCACAAGCTGCCATTAGCATATTTTTAATAGCACCTGATTACCCTCCAAAGACCTGCTACTAGTTGAACTTCATTAGCTTACAGTGTCAAGAGATTTGATTGAATATTTACAGTGTGGATCAGGGAGAGAATTTGCTGAGCTGCACAGTTAGTCTCCCAGGTTTAGCTTTCCATGAGTGCCAGGTTAGTTCCTTGGGTCCCATTTAAAGAGAAGTTCATGACAATTTTCTGGTACATGGAGGTATCACTTCTTGCTTCCTAGAGCTGACTTACTATAATGTGGAACACCAACATGACCCTCAAACTTGCCGAAGACTTCTCTTAGTTTTAATTAATTGAAAGATAAGCAGCTCTCCAATGTTTAGGAACCTGGGCAGGGATGCTGTTACCATCTTGCGTTTTCTAACTTAAGCTAAACTGAATAAAGGAGGCAATATTAATCAGAAGTCAGATTCTCTTCAAAAAATAAGGTTAGAGAACAGTGAATTAGAAGTATTTGAATAATTAAGAGTTAACGTGATAGATTATTTTAATGTAAACAGTTAAGAGCTTTTGAAATGAAGTTGCCATTTAAAGTCCTGAAGATGCTCAGCAACCAGTGAGCTAAGTAGTTGAATTTCGACACCTAAAGTGAAGACAAGAGAAAAATAAAAAATAAATAAAATGAAGACAAGAGGAAGTTTTAAGATGCGATTAAATTTGAATAAAGCAAAACAAGATTAAACAGTGGTTAAAAACAATTTAGTGCAGAGGAACCTTGCAAATTCAAGTGGTTATGGGGATAAGACAGAGAAGGAAAATGAATGAAGTGAGCTGAATAAAAAAGGATGGAAAACAATGGGCACTGATTTTCCACTGCTGTGGAAACACAAATGACATAAGCATTATATCAATCCAGAGAGTGCTGACCCCATCTAAAGGGAGTGTTCTTTCATTTGCTATCAGGAGGTCCCAGTGCTGCCAGATCTTCTCATAGCTGAAGAAAAGTTTGAAATTTTACTGTACAGTTCAATGGTATTAAATGCATTCATTGTGTTGAGCAATCATCACCACCATCTATCTCCATAAGTCTTTTGATCATGTAAAACTGAAACTCTGTGTTTATTTAGCAATAACTCTCCATACTCCTCTCTCCCTGATATGGTTTGGCTCTGTGTACCCACTCAAATCTCATGTTGAATTGTAATCTCCAGTGTTGGGGGAGGGACCTGGTGGGAGGTGATTGAATCATGAAGGTAGATTTCCCTCTTGCTGTTCTTGTGATAGTGAGTGAGTTCTTACGAGATCTGGTTATTTACAAGTGTGTAGCACTTCCCCCTTTGCTCTCTTTCCTGCTGGTCATGTGAAGACATGCCTTGCTTGCCCTTCACCTTCTGCCATGACTGTAAGTTTTCTGAGGCCTCTCGAGCCATGCCTTCTGTACAGCCTGCAGAACTGTAAGTTAATTAAACCTCTTTTCTTTATAAATTAACCAGTCTCAAGTAGTTCTTTATAGCAATGTTAGAATGGATTGATACATTCCCATTCCCTAACAACCACTTTTCTACTTTGTCTCAATGATTTTGACTATTCTAAGTTGCTCATATAACTGGAATCATACAGTGTTTGTCTTTTTGTGATGGGCTTATTTCACTTAGCATAGTGTCCTCAAGTTTCATCTATGTTGTAGCATTTGTCAGAATTTCTTTGCTTTTTAAGGCTGTATGTATATACCACTATTTGCTTATCCATTCATACCATTGATGGGCACTTGGATTGCTTCCACATTTTAACTGTTGTGAATAAGATTGCTAGGAACATAGGTACAACAAATATCTCTTCAAGATACTGCTTTCAGTTCTTCCTTTATTTCTTTTTTTTTTTTTTTTTTTTAATTTTGCTTTAAGTTCTGGGATACATGTGCAGAATGTGTAGGTTTGTTACATAGTTTTACATGTGCCATGGTGGCTTGCTGCACCTATCAACCCATCGTCTAGGTTGTAAGCCCTGCACGCGTTAGGTATTTGTCCTAATGCTCTCTCTCCCCAGGCCCCGGTGTGTGATGTTCCCCTCCCTGTGTCCATGTGTTCTCATTGTTCGACTCCAACTTATGAGTGAGAACATGCGGTGTTTGGTTTTCTGTTCCTGTGTTAGTTTGCTGAGAATGATGGTTTCCAGCTTCATCCATGTCCCTGCAAAGGACACGAACTTATTCTTTTTAATTGCTGCCACTGCTTTCAGTTCTTTTGAGCATATACCCAGAAGTAGAATTGCTGGGTCAGACGGTAATTCTATTTTTAATTTTCGAAGAACCACTATACTGTTTCCTATCATGGCTGTAATGTTTTACATTCCCACCAACAGGGCACAAAGCTTCCGATTTCCGTACATCTTTGCCAACTCTTCTTATTTTCTGAAGTTTGTTTTTGTTTTTGGTAGTAGCCACCCTAAAGGGTATGTGGTGGTATCTTGTGGTAGTTTTGAATTGCATTTCCTTAATGATTAGTGATGTCGAGCATCTTTTCATGTGCCTATTAGTTGTTTGTATATCCTCTTTGGAGAAATGTCTACTCAAGTCTTTGTTCATTTTTGAATGGGGTTGTTTTTGTTGTTGGAGCTGTAGGAGTTCTCAATATATTTGCTAACCCCATATGGGATGTATAATTTGCAGATTTTTGTCTCCATTCTGTGTGTTACCTTTTTACTCTACTGATAAATTTTGATGCACATTTTATTTTTTTTAGTTTTTATTTATTTTTTTTTTGAGACAGAGTCTCGCTCTGTCGCCCAGGCTGGAGTGCAGTGGCCGGATCTCAGCTCACTGCAAGCTCCGCCTCCCGGGTTTACGCCATTCTCCTGCCTCAGCCTCCGGAGTAGCTGGGACTACAGGCGTCCACCACCTCACCCGGCTAGTTTTTTGTATTTTTTTTAGTAGAGACGGGATTTCACAATGTTAGCCAGGATGGTCTCGATCTCCTGACCTCGTGATCCGCCCGCCTCGGCCTCCCAAAGTGCTGGGATTACAGGCTTGAGCCACCGCGCCCGGCCTTGCTGCACATTTTAAAAGAATTTTTATGAAATCTAATTTTCTCTTTGTGTTTGTGCCTCTGATATTATTAGGTTGGTGAAAAGTAATTGAGGTTTTGTCATTATTTTAATGGCAAAAAACTGCAATTACTTTTGCACCAACCTAAAATATCTAAGAAATCATTGCCAAATCCAATGCCATGACATTGTCCCCCTATGTTTTCTTCTAAGTGTGTTATAGTTTAGGTCTTATATTTAGGTCTTTGATCTATTTTGAGGATTCTTTTTAACTTTCTTTTAAAATTAATTTATTTTTAAGTGACAAATAATTGCGTATATTAATGAGGTACAATGTGATGTTTTGATTTATGTATACATTGTAGAAGGATTCAGTGGAGCTAACTGACATATTTATCACCTTATCAACTTATCATCATGGTGGGGACATTAACAGTCTATTATTGTGGCAACTTTGGAATATATAACACATTATTAACATTATGCAGTACAATTATGAATCGTTTAAACTTATTCCTCCAATCTAACTGAAACTTTGTGCCCTTTGATAAACATCTCTCCTTTTTCTATTTTCTCCCCTCCTTCTCAGTGTCTGGTAACCACCTTTCTACTTTGAGTTAAATTTGTAGCTAGTGTCAGGTAAGGGTCCAGCTTTTCTCTTGCATGTGGACATCATTTTCCCAGCACCATTTGTTGAAAGACTGTCCTTTCTGCATTGAATGACCTTGGCACCCTGTCAAAAATCATTTGACTATATATGTGAGGGTGTTTTTCTGGGCCTTCCCTTCTACATTATTGGTCTATATGTTTTACTTTATGCCAGTCCCACACTGTTTTCATTACTCTATCTTTGCAGTAAGTTTTAAAATTAGGAAGGGTGAGTCATCCAGCTTTGTTCTTTTTAGAGATTGTTATAGCTATTCAAGGTCCCTTGATACTCCACATGAATTTTAAGATGGATTATTCTATTTCTGTAAAAAGTATTATTGGGATTTAATAGGGATTGCATTGAAGACCACTTTGTGTGATATAAAAATCTCAACAATATTAAGTCTTCCAATCAGTGGACATGGAATAGTTTCCATTTATTTACCTCTTCTTTAATTTCTTTTAGCAATATTTTGTAAATTTATTGTTTAACTCTTTCAGCTCTTTGGTTATTTTGTAAGTATTTTACTCCTTGTAGTCTTGTTGTAAACGGGACTGTTTTCATAGTTTTTCACTTTGTTCATTGTTAGTGTATAAAAATGCAATTAATTTTTGTGTGTTGATTTGTATCCTGCTCCTTTGCTGAACTCATATATTATCTCTAACAATTGTTTGTGGAATCCTTAGCATTATCTACATATGGTAACATAATATCAACTGTGAACAGAGATAAATTTTACTTCTTCCCTTCCAATTTGGATAATTGTTTTTTTCTGGCCTAATTGCTTTGACTAGGTTTTCCAGTACTATATCAAACAGAAGTGGTGAAACTGAACATCCTTATTTTGTTCCTGATCTTAGAGGAAAAACTTTCAGTCTTTCACCATTGAGTTTGATGTTTGCTGTGGGTTTTTCTTAACTGAATTTTATTATGTTGAGGTAGTTTTATTCTATTTTCAGTTTGTTGCATATTTATACCATGAAAATATGTTGAATTTCCTCAACTGCTTTTTTCTGCACCAGTTGAGAGGATCATGCATTTTTTTTTTTTTTTTTTTTTTTTTTTTTTTT
>NW_016809431.1:529951-563018 GCF_001698545.2 Rhinopithecus bieti
TTCCTTGAGCTGCTGTGAGCTCCACCCAGTTCGAGCTTCCCAGCATCTTTGTTTACCTACTTAAGCCTCAGCAATGGCGGGCGCCCCCCCCCACCCTCGCTGCTGCCTTGGGGTTAGATCGCGGACTGCTGTGCTAGCAATGAGGGAGGCTCCATGGCTGTGGGACCCTCCCGGCCAGGTGTGGGTATAATCTCCTGGTGTGCCTGTTTGCTTAAAGCGCAGTATTGGGGTGGGAGTTACCCGATTTTCCAGGTGTTGTGTGTCTCAGTTCCCCTGGCTAGGAAAAGGGATTCCCTTCCCCTTGCGCTTCCCAGGTGAGGCAATGCCTTGCCCTGCTTCAGCTCTCGCTGGTTGGGCTGCAGCAGCTGACCAGCACCGATTGTCCGGCACTCCCCAGTGAGATGACCCCAGTACCTCAGTTGAAAATGCAGAAATCACCGGTCTTCTGTGTCACTCACGCCGGGAGTTGGAGCCTGGAGCTGTTCCTATTCGGCCATCTTGCTCCGCCCCCTCCGGTCTCAGTTATTTAAATGTTTGGTAGAATTCACCCATGAAGCCATCATTTCCAGTGATTTTGTTTGTCAGGAGATTTTTGGTTACTGACTCAATCTCCTTACTCGCTATAGGTCTATTTAGATTTTCTATTTCTTCATGACTTGGTCTGAGTGGGTTTTATGTTTCTAGAAATTTGTTCCTTTCATCTAGGTTATCTAATTTGTTTGTGTAAAGTTGTTTATAGTACTTTCTTTTAAGCTTTTTTACTTTTGTAGAATCAGGAATAATGTTCCCAGTGTTATTTCTGCTTTTAGTAACCTGAGTCATCTCTTTCTCTCTTAGTCGATCTGGCTTGAAGTTTGTCAATTTCATTGATCTTTTCAAATAATCAACTTTTGGTTTCATTGATTTTTTTCTGTTGTTTTTCTATTCTCTATTTTGTTTATCTCTGATTTAATTTTTAATTATTTTTTTCCTTCTGCTAGCTTTGGGTTTAGTTTATTCTTCTTTAGTTTATTACTTGTTGTAAGGTTAGGTTATTGATTTAAGATCTTTCTTGTTTTTTAATGTAAACATTTATAGCTATAAGTTTCCCCTTTAGCACAACCTTCACTGTGCACTGTGTTCTGTAAGTTTTGGTATGTTGTGTTTTTATTTTTAGTTTCTCTAAGAATTTTACAATTTCCCATTTGTTTTCTTCTTTGATCCGTTAGCTGTTCAACACTGTATCATTTAATTTCCACAAACTTGTAACTTAAAAAAAAATTTTACTGGTGTTATTAATTTCTGACTTTAACCTATTGTGGTTGGAGAAGACGTTTTGTATGATACTTGCCTTTTTAAGCCTAATGAAACTTAATTTGTGGTAAAACATACAGTCTATCCTCTAAAATGTCCCATGTGCATTGGAGAAACGTGTGCTGTTTTTGTTGGGTAGAATATTCTGTATATATCTGTTGTTGTGTTAAGTCTGCTCTTTGTTTACTCGTCTTCTATCTGGTTGTTCTAGTCATTATTTAGAGTAGGGTAATAAAGTCTTCAGTTATTGTAGAACAGTCTGTTTCTGCCTTCAATTATGTAAATTTTTGCTTCCTATACTTTGATAGTTATTAGGTGCATAAATATTTATTGTTATATTTTCTTGCTGCATTAATATTTTTATGAATATATAATTTCCTTCTTTGTGTTTTGTAATCTTTTTTTGTTGAAAGTGTATTTTTTCTGATATAGCCACTTCTGCTCTCTTTTGGTTACTATTTGCATAGAATATAATTTTCTATCCTTTCATGTTCAATCTATTTGTATCTTTGGATCTAAAGTGAGTTTCTTATAGACAGCACACAGTGGGATCACATGTTTTCATCCATACTTTTGTCTTTTTATTAGAAAGTTTAAAAATTTACATTTAGAGTGATTACTGATAAGAAAAGACTTCTATTATTTCATTATTTTTTATTTTATATTTCATTATTTTATTATTCTATATTTCACTATTTATTATTATATTATGGTGAAATGTTTAAATTTTTCTCATGTCTAAATTCCCATACCATGGAGATTACATTTAACATCTTAAAGTGAATACGCTTTAATTTGAATTTATACCATTTTAACTTCAGTTACATACCAAAACTCTGCTTGTTTACAACTCTGTCCTCACCTCTTTAAATTGCTGACATTACAAAATTACATCTTTATACACTGTGTGCCCAAAAACATAAACTAATAATTTTTAAAAATGTATTAGTCTCTGAAATTGTGTAGAAAATAAAATGTGGAATTACAAACTGAAGTTACCATAATACTTATTTTTAAACTGATTTTAATGGATTAGTCTCTTAAATCATGGTGTTAAAAAAAAAGTGGAGCTACAAACTGTTGTTACAATACTAGCTTTTCTAATTGCTCACATATTTACTTTTATTGAGATATTTATTTCTTCACATGACTTTGAGTTACCATCCATTGTCCTTTTATTTTGTTCTGCAGGACTCCCTTGATCTTTTTATTTTTTTACAGAGAAGGTCTAGTGGTAAAAAATTCTCTCAGCTTTAGTTTATCTAGGAATGTCTTAATTTTTCCCTCACTTTTGGACAACAGTTTTGCTAGGAATAGGATTCTTGGTAGACAGGTTTGTTTTTTTTCTTTTAGCACTTTGACTATATGACCCACTATCTTCTGGCTTCTAGAGTTTCTGATGAGAAATTTTCTGAAAATCTTATTGATGATCCCCTGTATGTGATTAGCCACCTTTCTCTGTCATTTTCAAAATTCTCTCATTGTCCTTTGCAAGTTTGTTTATAATGTGTCTTGGTGTGAGTTTCTTTGAGTTCATCATTGAGCTTCTAGGATGTTTATATTAATGTCAAAAAATTCAGGAAGTTATTAGCCATTGCTTTCTCAAATATTCTTTCTGCCCCCTTCTCTCTCTCTTTTCTCCCTCTGGAACTCACACAATGTGTGTGTTAGTCTATTTGATGGTGTCCCACAGATCCCTGAGGATTCTTCACTTTTCTTCAATCTTTTTTCTTTCTGTTCCTCAGGCTTGACAATTTCCATTGTCCTCTTCAAATGTATTGCTTCTTTTTTCTGTCTGATCAAATCTGCCTTTGAATCCCTCTAGCAAATTTTGCATTTTAGTTAGTGTACTTTTCAGTTTCAAAATTTCTTTTTGGCTTCTTTCTAGGTTGTGTATATGTTTATCAATATTTCCCTTTTGTTTATACTTCATTTCTTGACTTTCTCCACATCTCCCTTTGGTTCCTTGCTCATCTTCAAGACAATTGTTCTGAAGTCTTTATCTAGTAGATCTCTTTCAGGAACACCTTCTGTTGCTTATTTTTTTTCTCTTCGAATGGTCAATAGTTTCCTGTTTCTTTGTGTGTTTTGTATTTTTTTTGTTGTTGTTGTTGTTAAAAGTTGGACATTTGAATCTAATATGCTGGTAATTATGAGAATCAGTTTTTCTCTTTCCCAGGTTTGTGTTATTGTTACTGCTTTTTAAAAATTATAGGCTGTCTCTGGGCTGAGGATCAGCCTGAGATGTAATTTTAAGGCCTTCTCATGTCTTTTCTGAGCCTTTCCCTGGGCATGTGAAGTCACTTTCTAATTTTCCCATATATGCAGTTATTTTGGATGTCCTATTAAATGTCTGGCTCCCAAAAGGAAAAAAAGAGAAAATAAAGAGGGGAAGGGCATCAGCCTTTTAAATTCCATCTCTTTGTTCACCACTCTGTGATCAGAAGCAGCAATAAGTGATGAAATATCCTTGATATTTGAAGGACAGGGTCCTTTTATGCCCACCCTGGCTCCTGCTAACTCTTTACATGCTGCTTCAGGAACACAAAACAGCTTCTTGCCATGAGACTAAGAAGAGGTGGGGGATGGACAGCTGCCAATGTGCTAACAGCTGAAATTGACTGCAATTTTTTTCATCCAAGCCCTCCCCTGGAAATTTCAAGCCTTCAATAGACTCCAGAGTTCCAAAATAGTTACATCAGACAGATTCTGCCAGTTTAATTGTTGTCTACAAGGGAAGATAGAATCCTTGTGCTTCCCCCTCTGCATCATTCCAGTATCCTCTTAAAATGAAATAATTTTTAATTCTAGAACTATTGTATTACTAGAATATTAAATGTAAATGACTAAGGAATTACATTCTGATAGATAACAATACTAGATGAAGTTTTCTGCTAATCTCTGTCCTCAGGTAAATTTTCATGAGCCTAGGCATTTGCTTTATATAATCAAGGAATGCTAGAAGAGTGGGATGAGCAATATAAGAATTCAAAGACAAAACAAAACATGGTTGGCTGGTATGGTCGTAGATGGCTTCAAGGAGAGGTAGGACTTGATCTGTACTTCACAGGGTCATTAGACTTGAAAAAACAAAAATAAAACAAAACAGGTTAGAGGGGAAGTTTTTTTCTGAGCAGAAGGCACAGTAGAACCATGAGTTCAATGGGAGGAAACTGTAAGATGCTTTCTTTACTATTGAACAGACTGAACCATCACAGAGGCAATATTGGGCAAAACAAACAAACATTAACACAAAGCAAAACAAAGAAAAAACATTACTGCTTATTTACAGTCCTTAACTTCCCATATTAGGGCTCAGAGGCATGAAAAGTTGAACTTATTTTGGGAGTACAAACTCAGGTATCTGAAGAAAGCTGCCTGAAAACCTGACAGTCTAAAAGGCATGCTTTAGTGCTCACAACATTTACCTACATTGTCTTTATGTGGCCACACTTTCTCCTAATTTCCCTCAAAAGACTTTGTACACATAGGCCTAATTATATTTCTTCATTTATGTTTATTACTTCTATATGCTGTCACTGTTAATAGAGGACAAGCTGAATTTTGAATTTCACTTGTAAGCTTTGGATCTCAAAGATGGATTTCTCTCAAAGAGTCAAAGTTTATTTGCCTACTGAAGTCAATTGTAGGTGCCTTCTCTGACACCTCTGCTTCCTGTAATCCTCAAGGTTTTGGTGATTTCAATACTGATTTGACCAGTCAATAATCAGATTAAACAGGCCAGGTGCAGTGGCTCACGCCTGTAATCCCAGTACTTTGGGAGGCCGAGGTGGGAGGATCACAAGGTCAGGAGATCAAGACCATCCTGGCGAACATGGTGAAACCCTGTCTCTACTAAAAATACAAAAAAATTAGCCGGGCATGGTGACAGTTGCCTGTAGTCCCAGCTGCTCGGGAGGCTGAGGCAAGAGGATGGCGTGAACCCAGGAGGCGGAGCTTGCAGTGAGCTGAGATCGTGCCACTGCACTCCAGCCTGGGTGACAGAGCAAGACTCTGTCTGAAAAAACAATAATAATAATAATAATTAGATTAAACATTGCAATAGTCTAATTATTGATGGAGAGTTTGGATCTTTTAAATAATGACTCTGCCTGTCTGATATAACTTGATTACACACCTGTTTCTGAAGAACTGCTTACTAAAGCTTTCCCAGGCAAAGTCATAATAAGGATGAGACTGTGAAGTTAGTTCATCTCCAATCAGAGCTGCCCTGGAGAAGAGTCTGAAGATGTGTGTGTGGTGTGTATGTGGTTGGGGGTAGGCATCCTGGAAAGATGCCAACAGAGGCTTGCATGGGACAGTCAGGAGGAAGAATGTTAATTAAAAGTCCATTTAAGTAGGCTCTAAAATATAATAAGAAGTTGATTAGCTAGTGGGGCTGAGTGGAACAGGATCCAAAGCATCAAAGTGAGGGTCACAAACAGGATGATTGGAAACAAAGCCAAGTCAGGAAGCTCCCTGGGAAGTCTAAGACAATGTTCTGGCAACATCTGATGCATAGGTTGATGAACCCAGCTGAACAGGTACAGAACCTTTTCTAAACAGTACTGAGCCTGGGTGAATCCATATGATTTGATAGGAAGGGAACAATATTGATGAGCCCAGCTGAACAAAGCCCTTGTTCTGACAGTACTCGAGTCTTGGTGGATTCATACAATTTGATGGGAAGGGAGCAGTATTGACAGATGATTTTGCAAGCATTAGTTTTGGAGCATTGTTTTCAGAATCTGTCAAATGAGATATTTGTACTGATGATTTGTCACGTCTGCATGAATGATTACATTCTCTGACACCATCTGCATGTAGCACCCGAAGCTCTGAGCTCATGCTTCTCCTAGAGCCAGCTAGTTCTTCCTCAGCCTTTGCAAATCTATTCCTGGTAAACATGCTGAAAATCAACACTGAGCCACCCCAGGTAACATCTGAGGAAAGCAAATAGCTAGGGCAGAGCTCCATAACACCCACCCTTCCTCAACAGTGGAAGGCACCTCAGTTAGCACTTTCTGCAGGAAGGAAATGTATGTGGAGAGTTCCTTTCCATATGTCCTAAGATCAAACCCTGGAATCTGAGAAAATCCTTATGATGTGAATGTGTCATCCTATAAAATTAAGTATACCAATCAGGCTGCAAGAAAGTGAGTAAAATTCATGCCAAGTTTGTCTGTGGTAGCATAAATGCGTCTTAGCTGTTTCCTGAAGATAGGAGCTGGAACTCTCATGGGGAAAGCTGACTGAGTGCACACATTTCACCCTTGGCCTACTTTGTTTATCTTGAGACCACTGAAGCATTCAGTCTAGACCGTACAGTGTTTTCAGTGTGTCCTGTTACTTCTTTCCCAAGCATCTGCTTTTTCTCAGGCCCCATGTGACTCACCTTACATGGCCTTATGCTGGGATCCAAGAACTCCTGCGAATGTCCTATCCTGTGCTTGGGTCACTGAAGACATCTGTTAAAGCCTGGGGCCTGTCCTTTGAGGTGACTTCTCAAGCAATATGAACTTGAATTTTCTTTCTGGACAGGGAATTTAAAGTCTTTGAATATGACTTTATACTGGATTTCAGAATTCAGTGAAGGGAATGGCCAAGGAGCTCTTGCCTTTGGAACTCCTACTATAGGTCTGCCATTCTGGGAACTTCTTGTGGTAGAAGCATTAAAATCCTTCAGGAGACTTCAGCCACCACACTTATTCATTTTTTATATCATTCTTCACATTATATCATGGTTCTCACTATTTTTTTTTTTTACTTCTACAGTGTTTAAACCCACCAGTCAACAAGTATGTATTGAGTACACGCAATATAATTGTGTTAAGCTAACTGCTTTACAAAGGCAGAAGCAGACCTCTGATCTCAAGAAATTTAGACCTGACATAAGATGATAAAATAATTCATACAAAGGAACATCTACTAAGGCAAGGTGGTGTGTCATGAAGGCCTAAACTGTGGATGGCAGACAACAAGTTTTGTGGAAGTAGAACCTAAAAAGAGAGAAATGGTGTCTATAAGAATTTTAATGCTTCCGAATAGAAACTGATTTGTGCTAGGCTTTGTAAGATAGGTAGAAATTGAATTGTGGGTGGATAATGAGGGCTTTATAGACAAAATAAATTATCTGAATTCATTCAGATATGTAGAAATAATGTACTTAGTGATGTATAAGACACCAGTCCAGATTCAGTTTTATATGGTTTTATTTCCCACAGTATAGTTAGGAATAAAATTGGGGAGATCAAGGCTTTACAGATTTGAGAAGCCTTGAAAACCCTACAAGATTATCTAGAATGGATTTCATAAGAAACACAAAAAAGCATCAAATAATATTTCTGCTGCATAGAGCAGTATAGGAAGGTAAAACTGGCATCTGTGCTCAGGAAGGACCCAATTGCAGGGAGTGACAGACCAGCCAGGAACCACAGTCTCAACAATACGGGCAAAGGCAAGTGAGTCCAGAAGATAGTAGAGGCAGGGACAGAGAGGAAAAGACAGACATGTGAGACATCAGAGCAGAAAAGCATCAGGACTGCAGGCATGCAATGGAGAGAAAGGAATTAAAGAGAGAGAGAGACAATAGGATAGTGTTCTGAAAGACTCTAGATCAAATTTCTCTGGATGGATCTAAATTTCTCTGGCCATATAGACCATAAAAAGGACATCCACTTTCCACTCAGCTTGCTTCGTTCATCCAAGTGATGTGTCCTAAAACAGCTGTTGGTAAACTTTTTTTTTTGTTGTTGTTGTTGTTGTTGTTTTCCTGTGAACAACTGGTGAATAAACTCTTCAGTTTTTTTGTGTGCCATACAGTCTCTGTCACAGATCCTCCACACAGCTGCTATAGTGCTAAAGCATCTGCTACAATGTGAGTGCATCCCCCAAATTTCATGTGTTGGAAACAATCCCCAAATTCATGCTGACAGTATTAGGAGGTAGGGCCTTTGTGGGGTAGTTATGATTAAATAAAGTCACAGGGTGTAACCTGCATGTTGGGACTGGTGGCTCTATAAGAAGAGGAAGAGAGACTTGAGCTGGCATGCTCTTGCCCTCTCACCATGTTATGACATAGCAAGAAGGCTCTCATCAGAAGTGGCCCCTTGACTGTGGATTTACCAGCCTCCAGTACTATGTCCCAATAAACCTCTATTCTTCATAAATTACCCAGTGTGTTACACTCAGCTATAGCAACAGAAAGTGATTAAGACGGCATCCTTAATAATACATAAACAAAAGAGCTTGGCTGTGTTCCAGTAAAACTTTATTTACAAAAACAGGTTGAGGGCTCATTTGGTTCACAGGATATAGTTTGCTAAACTTTGGCCCATAACATTTGAAGTTGCAATCCTTGGCCTTTGAGGCCCAAAGGTCTTACCCTGGGTCTTCATTCTGATCCTGTCTACAATTTCCTACTACTTACTCTTGATTCCAGCCATAGCACACTACCTGCTTTTCTCAAAAGGTACCACAGATTTTTACATCCAGAGAGGTATGCTCCCATCCTCCTATGCTTGTTACCCCTCATTGACTATTTCTCATTATTTGAGAATGAGTTCAGAAGTTACCTCATTAGGGAACATTTTCTAAATCCCCCAACTCTCCCCACAACAGCAGGTGAATACTCTGTTACCTGTTTCCATAGCACTTTAAAATATCTCTACTTTAACCCTTATCATAGTATATTTCTATAATTTTTGAAAGAACTTTGTCTTCGTTTTCTTTGTATTTCACACCCACCCCACACCCAAACCAAATATCTAAAACAATTCCCAGAATAAATAGAGTAGGTGTTTAAGAAATGTTTATGCTGTGAGTGTATATGGTTTTAAAGGGAATTTGGGTTTCTGATCAAGGGAGACTGCATTTTTGCCAAGTCCTAAATAATTATTGTATAAGATAGTTAATAAAAGTACAAACAAAAAAACTCCTTTATTTTCTTTTGAAAATTCAAAATGTTAAGTGAATTAGTAAATACTTTGTTATCAATGGATTCTATTACTTAGAGGCTGATATTTCTTTTCTTAAATTGTTTCAAAAGTCAAAATTATATAAATAATCTTGCCATTTTTTCACAATGTCAGAAGAGGAGTAAAAAAATATATTTGTCCATGATCAAGATCTATGAACATAACCTGGTCCCAGGCTTCCTGAGAATGAGATGACTTTTCTTTTCCTTCTATAACTATGATGATTGAGATAACAGTCAATTACAACATTCTCTTCTCCCTTGAAGTTCTGATATTTGGGTGTTTTTTTTTTCTTTTTAATTGAGATGTTATTGATTGTGTTGATGATCAGTACACAGACATTTCAATTTGTATACAATTCTTAGCATACATACCAAAAATCTAAAAAACCATGAATTATAATTTTTTTACAGTCATTCCAGTGGCTTTCTAGCTTAAAATTTGGAGGTAAATTTTCCTTAAGAGGCTATCAAGTACCAGTATTTTCAAATGTTGATAAGCTGTTTCATACATCCCACCAATTAACAATTTAATAGCATATATACTAAATACTCAAATTTTCTATCTTAAACAGTACATTAACAAAGTTATTAGGAAAATGGGACTACCACGACCAAAGATATAACAGAGTACACACAATTCTGACAGGGAGAGTCATGATCAAGGAGTGGTTTTCTTTAGGAAACAAATCTAAAAAACAATGAGAAAACAGAATTAACTTAAAATGCTTAAGACATTAAATGCAGGACCATGACTCCATATTGCCATTCAGCATGTTTAGTATTAGAGGATATAAGAACTAACTCCCTATCTATGGAATGTTAAGCTGACACCCAAGACAGTCAAAGCCTCCCATAATTCAATATCCCACACTATTTTCTGGTTGTACCAAAAAATAAACAACCAGCTAATGTTTTCACCTCTTAAAAAAGCATTTACACTTAAAACAAAAATGAGATGAGGTGGGACTTCCTCTTTCTTAGAAAAAGTTTCCTGAGCTACTAAAGAAATTTGCATTTATAAAATAGTTGATAAAAGAGTACTCTGGATTGTATAAGGGAGACAGGGACCACTGATAAGGTTGGGTATATGATATTAATCAGAATTGGCTTCTTTCTCTCTGGCTTCATCAGAGGCTGGACTTTCTTCAGTTTTAGTTTCTCCATTTTGTGCAGGTAAATCTTCTTTAGTTTCTTGGCTAGCTACTTTGGCCCATTAACCCTTTGCTCCCGTGCCCAAAAGGAAGGTCAGCTCAGTAGAAAGGGTGGTGAAGGAAGGGCCCAAGAGGAGATCAGTGAGTTTGTCAGCTAAACCTGCTCCTGCAAAAGTAGAAATGAAGCCAAAAAAGTTAGCAGGAAGGGATAAATTTTCAGACAAAAAAGTAGCATTATAGTAAATTATTCAAGTGCAATTTTATAAAAATTATTCCAGTGCAATTGTGTAAAAATCCTCTTGACACAGAACAAGATAGAAAGACTTCAGACTATCTCATGTTTCCACTGAACCCACCCATGTCATAACAAAACATATACATTTCTTGGAAATGAGAAGGTTCTAATATTGTGTTACTACATTCTTTCAGTGACAGTTTATTGTCCATTCCAGTTGAAGAAAGAAATAAAATGTGATAAATATCTAAGAAAGCTTGGACAGAAGAGTCAGATTAGTCCAGGGACCCCAGCAAATTCCACACCTTATTTCTTATTGACTAGTATCCAGTGAACTCAGTAGTCCTTAAATCACAGAAAATTTTTGGATTTCAGCCATTTTCCAAGAAAAAGCAAAGTAAAGGCTGTGGAAGCCAACTGACTTGGTCAAAGCGTAAAGCTTGTAAATGTCAATTAGCCCACAAGAACAAGAATTCTGTGCCACCAAGCATGGGTATGTCAACTTTAGCAGCACAGTGTAACACTTCCAACAAGTTTAAACAGGTTGTAAGTTTGTGTAGCGTATTTGTCTTGTTTAGGGGATCATTTAATTTCAAACCACCTTGCCTCACCATCTTATACTATTTTTTTAACATGCTATATGTTAAGAAAGTTTGATTTCTGTTTGCTACAGATTCAGATAATCTGTTAGTCCCCATTAATCTCTACCTTTTGGGTCCAAGGATGATATTCCTGGTATTCATAAACTCCAGCCAAAACACTATATGCTTCTTCAACGTCACAACACTTTCTTTCAGCCAACAATTGTATATTATTATGCTTCATATTGTCTATTCGTGATCAGATCCATTTCTACCCCTGGATTTGCCCAGACCCTGATATATCTACTTTCTTATAACCTTTATTCTTTCTGCCTTATGAATGGTCAAGACAGATAAGGTCCAACTAAAAAGTATTCATATATTCAATATATATTCATCTTGGGTTTCAGAAAGTTTTGGTATCCCTCTATTAATTGTTCTGCTTCAAATGAAAAATCCAACAAACAGTCAATAACTGACATCCAAAGGAAATGTACCAGCAGTCTCAGGAGATCCTGAGGCCAGAAACAGGCTGGTCTTGTTGACCCTTTATGGGACCTACCAAGGGGTTCATGCCACCTCACTGTCGAAGACAGATACCAAGAAAGATAGCCATGATGGGAACCACGGGAACATTCAGAACCAGAAATGCTCCATGTGAGTAGTGATATGCTTAATCTGAAATACAGGGGATGGCCCAGTTGGTCACAAGAAAGTTGACAGACTGTAGAGCATGCCTAAACTTACAGACTAGGACAGTCTGCCCTTATAACAAAATCTCTGCTTTACCTAAATGCTCTCAGTTTAGGCATGCTGTAACTCTCAAGAGCTTACAGATGAACAAAGAGGACAGACAACAATTCAGAAAATGTACTTGTTTTGATAGGGATATACGTAGAATGCAATGGAAATGTTGCAGTGGGGGCTATCCCAGAATATGGATGGATAGTGTGTGTGTGTTGTGGGGGGTGGTTGGACTACAACATAGGAAACTTCTTGCAGGTAATGACCTCTAACCTGGAGACTGAAGGATGATTAAGAATTAGCAGAGAAGTATTAAGGTACAGGCTAAGCTGCTCTCCAGTGCCTGAACAAGTTACAAATTTATCTCTTTATTACGTAAAAATTCCGACATGGGAAGGTAGTACAAGGATGTAGGAAGCTCTACATCATTAAATCATTTAGGAACCCTAGTTCCTACTGTCAAGACCATGAAGGGTCTGAGATTTTATCCTACTTGTGAGATAATGATTTCAAATATCATAGTTTCATGAATGGAAACAGATATGAGATTCCTGGGTCAGAGCAACAACAGACTGTATTAGTCAAGGCAATAGTGGGAGCCAGTATATCAGCATTTGTTCCAGTTACCTGAGGCTCAAATCTCACAGGGCACACCGAAAGGAGCAGGAGACACCTGTACTGGAAGTGGCTTACTTTATAAGAGAGGAACCCTAAACTTAGAAAATGAAATCTTTCATAATCAGTAGTAAGCCTGCCTGACTTTTGCCCCAGAGGAAGACATTGTTTTTACTATTCTGAGTAGTTAACACATTCTCCCAGTGCTCCGGAAGACGACACTATGTCTATCTTCCAAGGCCATTTGCTATACCACAGGCCTTGAAAGAAAAGAAGAAAACAGAATAATTCAGAACCTCTGCTCACAAGCTGGGCAGAAAAGACCCACGGAGAATTGTGTTTCAATGCCTTCTATCTCTGTTCTCTAGGGCAAGGATTGGCAAACTATGGCTTGCAAGAAAAATCTGGCCTGCATCCTGTGTCTGTAAGTAAAATTTTATTGGAACACAGCCACGCACATTCATTTATGTACTCTCTATGGCTGCTTTAGTGGCATAAATGAGTAGTTGCAACAGAGATTGTATGGCCTCTTTACAGAAAAAATTAGCCAACCTCTGCTCTAGGGTATGGCCCTCTTCCATCTGATTAAAGCTGGCTGATGGGTACCATATCCATAATCCAGTGTACAGGAAGAGGGAAAAGAGGAAGGAGAGGCAAACAATTTCCTATTTAAAGCATCTGACCCAGAAGTTGACTTCTGTTTCACTTCTTACTGACCAGAACTTAGTCACGTGTTTTGTCAGGAGTCCCCAGAGTTTTCCCAGTTCCAATGATTCATTAGAGGAACTCACAGGACTTACCATATAGTTGTACTCATGGCCAACATTTATTGCTGCAAAGGATCCAAAGGAAAATAAGCAAAAGGAAAAGGCATCTGCGGCAAAGTCCAGGGGAAATCAGCTGCAAACTCCTGAGAGTGCTTTCCCAGTGGAGTCACCCAGGATGTGCTTAATTCCTTCTGCAACAAATTGTGACAAATATAAAATGCTGTCTACCAGGAGAGTTCATTAGAGATGCAGTATGAGGGTTTTAATTGGGATTGGTCATGTAGGCCTTCTCTGCCTGAGCATATTCCCAGATTCCAGACTCTCAGAGGAAAGAAGATATTCAGCATTAGCTATATTATTTGTACAGTTTAGTTACACTGAGCCACTCATATTGGGGACTGGTGAGAACCCTCCTGAAATCCAGGTTCCTAGATGCAAGCCAAAGGTCACCCTTCCAAGCAGGACTTACTAAGGAGAGCAGACTCAGCCTGCTATGTGAACTCTTCATGGCACACATGCCTACACTCAGCTCCAATGGAGGCTGAGGACTGCAGTCTAGTGAAGTGACTGTGTGCCCAACTAAAACTTGGGAGGTTTGATTGTTAAAAGCCAGATGAAGAATGAATACTGTGTCTACTGCAAAGGGAAGAAAAGGTACCAGGGCAGAGTTTCTCAACCCCATCACGATTGACATTTTGGGTTGCGCAGTTCTTTGTTGTTGGGGGCTGCCCTGTGCTGTCAGTAGAACCCTTCTCAGTCCTGACAATCAAAAATGTCTCCAGATATTGCCAGATGTGCTTTATGGGGCACAATTGTCCCAAGTGAGATCTAAGCCAGTGTGTGAAGTCTGGAGAGCTCAGGCCTTGCTCATGAAACCTCAAGTAGTTCATTATACTTTGAATGGAAGATGCGAGAGGGAGAGTGGCAAGACGTAAGGCTGAAGCTGCAAGCTGGGGCCAGCTTTCAAAGCAGTTGTGTGCCATAATAGGAGTTTGGAGTCTAAGAAATCGATTAAAGATTTGAGAGCTATCAGAAGATGTTTAAACCAAGGATCATATTTGCTTTTCAAAAAACCAATTTGACCTACACATGAAGAATTAATTGAAAGATAAACAGTCTGGAGTCAGGGAGACTAATTAGAGGAATGTTTTGCTTACTCAGGTATGAAATTTTGAGGAACAAAATGAAGACATTAGCAGTTGAGAAGAAAAGATAGGTTTGAAATATAAATAGAAAGAAGACTTGGTAATGGTAGAATTTCACTTTGGGCATCTGGGTAAACAGGTTACCATTCAGTGAGATAACAAAGAAAAGGAGAACAAAGTAAGCGGAAGAGTGATCAGATCTGTCTTTGACTTGCTGTTTGACGTGATCGTGGGACTTCCAACAGGGACTAATGTCATGTGATGAATTATCTGATATTTAGACACTTGATACAATGTGGGCAGTAAGATCTGAAACCCTCACACACAACCAAGTATGAACAATGTTTCTTTCCTACTCAAATTTTAAACCTGATACCTTACTTTTAATAGTATATAGAACTACTGTTCCACCAACCTTTTTGGATGAGGAGAATGACTCCTTCATTCAAATTTTATTCAGATGGATTTTTAAATATTGCAATCTACTAGCTATTCAAACATACTCATTTTTGCCTGGACTAGGTGTCATTTCTTGGGCATGATGAATGTTTTGGCTTTAGTAGCTGTTTTCTGCTTTGAGAACATATAATCTACTGGCATTCAGTGCTCTCAAGTAGAGATAATCCTTGCAGGGACTGAAGTACAAAAAATTTAAGCACAGTTATAGACACTACTATTCGGAGGTTAAAACAATTTAACCAGATGGCATTTCATACTGGTGACTATGCTTGAAAGACTTCCTCATCTTCAGTAGAAGGTATGCTGTGTCTGGCAGAGTTGCTAAATTTGCATTTTCTCAGGCAAGATATGCATCATGTAATTGAGAAATTTTTTGGAGATTAGTTACTTTCATTACAAGTCAAGGCACAAAATGCTAAACCTTAGAGCACTGATTCTGAGCCCTTGCATACCTCTACCCATAATAATAAGAGAAAGTTCCTGTATACATTCCTTGCAGGGTGTGATTTGAGAAAAAGCAGTGGGATGAAATTCAGGTTCTAGTCTTTAATGATTTGAACACAGATGTTGCTGTTGACAGGCGGAGATGTGTTGAGTGTTGTTTCTCCATTTGCTTAGCAAGATTTGACATGTGGTGAGCCAGAATAGAAATCTGAAGAGTTGAATCAAGATGTGTTGAGAGAACTTTGGGTGTAAGAAGTGATAAAAGAAGCAGGTCTGAATATACAACATTAGGTGGCAGATGGAAACTTTTTAAAAAAAATCTTTCCAGGATTGCCTGCTTGGATAAGCTGATTGGTAAATTTAGTTGTCCTTAGAAAACAATTTTTAAAATACAGAGGATATACAGCCAGTGTATCATCACTCTAAACAAACAGTGTTCATTGTTCATCTATGTGCATTTGTTCACATTATGATGAGTGCTTACAGATGGCTCTGGAAGCCTGAACTGGAGGAAACAAAATAAGGTGATGGGGTTAGGGTGGGGTAGGTTGTGCACTGGGTCCCAAACTGCCAGTCCTCCAGGTCTTCATGACTCATAGTCACTGGTTTCTAATGCTGGAAAAGGCCAGGCCACGTACCACAGATCTGTTAACAAGAAGGATGAACAGATGCCATTAAGACAGAGGACATTAATATTTATAGATCTCTTCTTTGATAAAAGAAAATAGTCATCCTTCAAAATATCTGTTGAGTGATAATACAGACCTGGCTCCATTCCAAGCACTAGATCTTTGTTCCTAATATTGCCACATCTTAAGCATGAGCCAGTTGGATATTCTGTACTGCCCATAAGAGCCAGGATTTAATTTATTGCTGCAAAATACTCTTCTCTCACCAACCGTCCTTGCTAAATTGTGAAATTTTATTCATTATTTTAAATCGTCTACCACATCTTTTTCTCCTTTGTGACTGTGCAGACCTGTTTTATTTTTGCAACTAAGATAAGTAGACTAGATGAACTTCATTGCCAGGAGCAATCACCTCCCATTTAATGCAATGAGGTTGCCTTCAGGCCAGTCTTCTCAAAGACAGTGCTATGGACTTCATGCCTATTAAAATTCATATCCCATATTTTCATATCCCACTTTCAAATTAGCCTGTTAGTTGACATTTTTAAAAAACCTTATAGAGTCACTAAGCTATGAATGACTGATACTCATGAGGAGGGTTATTCCTTTCCGAGTATATTTTTCCTTCATTTATTCATTTTATAAATATTTATTAATCATTATGCTAGGCATTGGAAACATGAATTTTGCCACTCAGGGTCCTGAAAGGAAAAGCTGGCACACTTAAGCTGTGTGATTTCAGGAGGATATCATAAAGTGACTATTTACAAATTGTGAGTAGGTTGGAGTTAAATCATGAAGAAAGAGCAGTGTTACTTCCTGGGGCTATTATCAGCAGGGGTGGTGAGGTCATTGCCACCACTAAAGAAGAGGTGAGAGGAGGAAGACTGAGTCAGAGAGAGCTGTGTGGAGAGGGCTAACTGACAAGAAGCTGTGACCTTCAGTTCAAAGAAGCTGTCAGTTCTCGATGGCCTTGCAAGATGGGCTTTGGGCAGAAATAAACATCTTGACCTCATTCTTTTCACATTATTCCATCTCCCCTGGCACCTTCTATTAATCAAAGCTCACAGAATATTGCTGATGTTATCAATGCAGATCAACTTTTTTTTTTTAGGACATAGCAGTGTGAGAATGCAGGGAAATAGGTCTGCAGAGGCAAAAAAAAAAAAAAAAGGTATGTAACACAGATAAATAAGACAGTTCCTTCTCAGGAGCCTAGGTCAGTGCCTTCACATTCCACTCTTCAGCAGACACAGGAGTGCCATGAAGGGCTTGGGAAAACATATTCTTTAGCCCTACATCCGAGCAGTTCTGACTCAGGAGATCTAGAGTAGGAGCAGAGAGTCAGCATTTCTACCATTTTTGCCTCTGCTGCTCTTCTATAGGTCACATTTTTGGGTAGCACTGGTCTGACATTTTGAGACAGGGCAACACCAAACCCTAAGGAATGGATATCTAACAGTGGAATATCGACTCTGTTAGACTAGTTTAAGAGAGATTGTGCTGCTTTCTTAGCACACTATTGCTAAGCCTGCTTTCAAGGCAAGCTGATCTTATCTAGAAATCACCAGAAAAGAGAGTTTTGAATTTGCTAGTAAGAATGTAAGAATGGTCATGGGCTTTAAAACTTTTCCAGAAGATTTTTAAATAAATCTTCCTCTCTAAAGAAGCTGTTGCCTTGTTTAGAGTAAGCAGGAGACATTTTATTTCCAGTGTGCATGAAAGTTAGTCTATATAGAGAATCATGTTTACTGTTGAAATATATATAATTTAAACATTTTAATTAAAAGAGAATTGATGTCAGGTTTTGTTAACAATTTTCTAACTAATTTTTTACAAGGTGTGATGGTTACTTTTGTGCTTCAACTTTACTGCACTAAGGGATACCCAGATAGTTGGCAAAAGATTATTTTCAGGTGTCCATAAGGGTGTTCTGGAAGAGATCCTCATTTGAACTGATGAAGTGGGTAAAGCAGATGGCCCTCCCCCATGTAGGTGGGCATCATCCAATCTACTGAGGTCCTAAATAGAACAAAATGGCAGAGGAAGGGCAAATTCACTGTCTCTAATTGGGTTGAAACATCCGGCTTCTCCTGCCCTCAGACTTTGGAGTTCTAGCCTCTTGGACTCAGACCAGAAGTTATACCACAACCATCCTCTCCCAGACTCTCAGGCCTTTGGATTCAGACGTGATTACACCGCCAGCTTTTCTGGTTCTCCATTTTCAGGTTCTCCGTGGCAGATTATGGGACTTTCTGGTTTCCAAAACTGCATAAGCCAATTTCTATAATAAATCTCCTCTTATCTTATATTAGTCTGTTTTCACATTGCTATAAAGAACTACCTGAGACAGGGCAATTTATAAAGAAAAGAGGCTTAATTGACGTAGTTCTGCAGACTGGGTAAGAAGCATGGCTGGGAGGCCTCAGGAAACACAATCATGACCAAAGGTGAAGGGGAAGCAAGCTTGTCCTACCGTGATGGAGCAAGAGAGAGAGAGAGGGAAAGAGAGGGGGGCGGTCGGGGAAAAGTGCCACATGCTTAAACAAACAGATCTCATGGGAACTCTCACAAGACAGCACTAAGGGGACAGTAATTAGAAAATACGCCCATTGTCCAGTCACCTCCCACAAGGCTCCTGCTTCAACACATGGGGTTTACAATTTGACATGAGATTTGGGTGGGAACGCAAAGCCAAACCATATATCTGTATTTATATCGGTATCATCTATATCTATTCTATTGGTTCTGATTCTTTGGAAAACCCTGACTAATACATAAGAAAACTATCAAATGAAAAAAATTAAACAACAAAACATCTATAGGAAGCATGTGAGAAAGCATGGGAAGTAGTCTGTCAAATATTCTTGAATAAGAGCCAAATTCCTTCTTATTAGTGATTCTTTCTTTAGCATCATGTCATGAGAACAATGTACAGTTGAAAAACAATAATGGGGAGAGTGGCTCAGAGATAAAGTACCCAGGGACCAGTGAACAAGGGAGAATCAAAGTGTTTGAACTGATGGATCAATCACTTTGCACATACATAAATTGGTATCTCACTTCAAAAATATTCTTATTTCCCGTTAGCTACTCTTAATTCTCTCATTCCTTTATCAGTCAAGTTTCTCCTTAGAGGAGAGCGAACTCATTGTTCTAATGTTTATCTCCCATTCATCTTTTGCCTATTGACTTCTGACTCCTAACTAATCCAAAACTGCATTGACAATAGTTGATATTGGCTATTTGACCTCTCAGCTACATTTGATGTCATGGACCTCTTCTTTTTTTCATTGGTTTCCATTGTATTACTTTCTTCTGGGTCATCTCCTACGTTCTTGATGATTTCTTCTTATAATCCTATAAAATCTGACTGTCATATTTCTCAGACTCTATTAGAGACATTTTCAAAAATGTCCAGAGCAACAACTCAAAGCAATTTAGTCTCTGGTCCTCAAACAATATCAAAGGGAATCTAACTCACCCACACTTATCAGACTCCTACATCACTCACATGTTTTCCTAAACCTCACAGCTGGTCTGGAGCCTCTTATACCACAATCTCTAAATTTCTCTCTCTCAGTTCCAGATATAAGACTCTTTCTTTATTCTCTCACTCACTTCTTCCATCCACCCTTGATTATGTAGACTTAGTTGGTTTGTCTTCCTTTCACTTTCCTTACTATTTTGCAAAGGGGAAGAGGCAGGAAATGTGGGTTCAAATATAGGTTTCTTTGTAAAGCATGGGTGAGGGGTAGAAGAAAAGTATAGAGGGGTGATGACCCCACATGTAACTACTTTGGCTTTACCACATTTTCATTCTCTTTATTTGCTCCCTCTGACTCCACTTTCTCTTGAAATGTTGGCATCTGCCAAGTTCCACGATTGAATTTCCCTTGCAGATTTTTCTCAGCTACTTTTGTGATCTTAACTTCCTCTTTGAATGGGAATCATTAATAATTTTTCCTCTAGACTATCTCTCCCACATGATTCTCACATCCATCTTATACTAGACATTGCCACTTGGATAACTTACTGAAAACTGAATGTTCTCCAAATGGCACTCACTATCTCCACACATGCTTTTGCTCCACTGACTTCATGACAGTTTTTCCTTGTTGCTCAGTCCAGTAAGGTTGGCATCATCCTTGATCCGCTTCCCCCATACTCCACCTCCTATCAATCACTAAGTCTTAGGTTATCCATTCCCAAAGCCCTCTCAGATCCATCGCTCCTTCTCCATCCCTATATGTCTGCCCTAATTTATACCATGAATATATCTCTCCTAAACTCTTCCAACAGCATTGTAATTTTTCCTTTACCTTCAAACTAGCTCTCCTCAAATCTAACTTCTTTGCCACTGACAAAGTGACCTATCTAAAATTCAAATATCACCCTGTTATTATTCTACACTCCACTATCTAAAACGCATCAATGCCTGCCCCATTATCTATAAGATTCTGGATCCTTTGAGATCTGAGCTCTACCAGTCTCTCTCTTTAGGCTAAAGCTCTTCTGAAAGGTTTTCCAGTGCCTCACAAAGTATGTCATTCTAGCCTCTGTGCCTTGGCTTGTGCTTTTCTCTCCCTCTGAACTGTCCTTTGTACTCTACTGGTTAATGCTGCCTCCTCCCTTTACCCTTCTCTACTAGACAGAGCTAAATGACTCACCTTGGTGTTGCTGTTCCCATCGTATGGTATTTATCACATTGTATTTTCATGTCTGCTTATTATTGTTTTACGAATTTCTTATAAGTGTTTTAAGGACTATCAGACTGGAATCCAAGTTTAGTTGGGGGAAAAATCACTGAACTAGAAATCGTGAGGATTTGGGGTCAGGTCAGATCAGCTATTAATCTGCTGTGAAATCTTGGTCAAGTCACTCCCCTTTTCTGGTCCATCTTTCATAGGAGAAATCTAGTCCAATCTTTCATAATAGATTAAGATTACGAACCACATAATCTTAATCTACTATGCTCTGATTCCGTTCTATACTTTCTATACTATACATTCTATACTGCCATGTTAAGAGAGAGTGTTCACTGATGTTCACTCACCATCCTTTCTAATTTCCTTCATTCCTCTGCTTTCTTTGTCAAGGGTTTTATTAAAAGTAGTTGTTCTCAACCCTGACTCTCTCTACTACTTTAAAAAATACAGATGGCTGGGCTCTGTTCCAAGAGATTCTGTTATTGCTGGTCTGGCATAGTATTCTATCATCAGTATTAAAAAAAAAAAAAACATTTCCAGTGATTCTAATATGCAGTCAAGATTAAGAACCATTGACATAAAACAGTGATTCTCAAAGTATGGTCCCCAGACCAGCAGCATTAGCATCACCTGCAAAATTTTCAGAAACTAAATTCTGGGCTCCAACCAGGCCTATTGAATTAGAAACTCCTATCCCTATAGAAGATTCTGAAACACACAAATTCATTGACTCTCCTTGAATTCTTCCCTCCCAAACCCAGCAAAAAGGAATTAGAGGGTAGTGCTACAGTTTTGTTTCTCAGGCTGTTTATCTTTAAAAATGTTCTCAGTCAACCAAAATCAGCTTCTAAAAAGTTGTTTATGCCATCCTTACATCTGAGTAGAGAGCCTCTTTGGCTGAACCAGAGTTAACATTTAAAATAAAATTAGGTCAAGGCATAGAATGAAATGATGAAATTTATCTTGGAGAGCAGTGAGGAATTTCTCTGGCTAGGACTTAGGATGGGAGTGAGAATCAGGCACGGATGTTGCTCACATGGCAGGACCTTTGGAAGAAGGCTCACTGGAATTGGTAATGATGTTGCCTCTTTCTTGCATGTAAATCTCTGACAGCTAACCCTTTCTCACAAGTCCTAAAATGAAATATATAGTCTGGGTCAGGGGGAGGTTACCAGTCAGCCAACATCCGGAGAATTGGATATTTTTCCTAATTAGTGTCCTGTGAAATAGAGCATTGGTTTTAAATCCATACAACTTGACTGCTTGAACTTGTGTCAGCATTGGTAATATTTTAGCTTCATAATTTTGTCCACATCATCCTCTTATCATCTAAAGGTAGGGGGTACAGATGATAGCAACATGTACAAATGTTCACACTCTCAATGCATTCTGACTGACCACATAGGAGTGGGAGACATGCTCTATGGGGGATAGAGACAGATTCTTGTCCTAATGTTTGCTTTTTATTTGTTCAAGAAATTTCTCTTACCTAAATTATAGAGCTGTGGAAATGTAATTATTCAATCATCAATTCATTCTTGAACAAAATGTTGCTGTTTGAAAACAATAGTTTTATATTTATCACATTTTAAAATGTACAGTTATTTATTTGTTTAATTATTTGTCAAGTTCTCTCAACAGACTGTAAGACTTGTTAAGACAAGACCATGTCAGTTTCTGAACCACAGTATAGCCAGTATCCAGCACTTGGTGGGCACTCATTACACAGTGAATAAATGAAATACTGAATGGCTACATCAAGTGTAACACAGGGGAAGAAAAGGATACCATGATCAGACATGGCAGGCTCATAGCCTAGTCTGGTGCAGGTATAAAGACAAATACACATTTAAAATAAGAGGCTAAATTCTCCCTGTTAAAAATAAGGGAAGAGATTTTCTGTCTCTCCTTTTTTCTTAATACCTAGGTGAGGGGTTGATAGGTGCAGCAAGTTACTATGGCAAACATTTACGTATGTAACAAAACTGCACATCGTGCACATGTATCCTAGACCAGAACTTAAAAAGAAATAAAATTAAAATTAAAAAGAAAAAAAAGTAAAATTTCTAATTATAACTACTTTCTCTTCTCTTTGAAATATGTAAAAAGTATTTTGTCAGCTTTATTACCAAGGAATGTCTTTCTCAAGGACCCGAGAGCAATCTCTTTGAAATGTAAGCATCTTTTTTAAAAAAGGGATTGTTTGGTTTTTGCTGGTTGATTTGTTTAAGTTCTATATAGATTCTAGATATGAGACCTTTGTTGGATGCATAGTATGCATTTGTTCTCTCCCATTCTGTAGGTTGTCTATAGATACTTCTCAAAAGAAGACATATATGCAGCCAACAAATATATGAAAAAAATGCTGATATCACTAATCATTACAGAAATGCAAATCAAAATTACAATGAGACAGTCAGAATAGCTATTAATAAAAAGACAGAAAACAACAAATACTGTAAAGGCTGCAGAGAAAAAGGAACACTTATACAGTGCTGGTGGAAATATAAATTAGTTCAGCTGTGGAAAGCAGTTTGGAGATTTCTCAAAGAACTTACAATTACCATTCAACCAAGCAATCCCACCATTGAGTATATACACAAAGGAAAACAAATTGTTCTACCAAAAAGACACATGCACTTGTGTGTTCATGGTAGCACTACTCACGATTACAAAGACATGGAATCAACCTATGTGCTCATCAGTGGTAAACTGGATAAAGAAAATGTGGTACATATACATAATGGAGTATCATGTAGCCATAGAAAAGAATGAAATCATGTCATTTGCAGCAACACAGATGCAGCTGGAGGCCATTATCCTAAGACAACTAATGCAGGAACAGAAAACAAATATTGCATGTTCTCACTTACAAGTGGGAGCTAAACACAGAATACACAAGAACACAAAGAAGAGAACAACAGGCACTGGGGACTGCATGACAGGGGAGCGGGGCGTGAGTTGGACGGCTACCTATCTGGTACTATGCTGACTACTTTGGTGACAGGAGCTTTCATACGCCAAGCCTCAGTGGCATGCAATTTACCCATATAACAAATCTGCACATGTACTCCCTGAATCTAAAATTTTAAAAAAATTAAATAAAAAGAAGTGCAAGGATCAAGAGAGATGGCAATTCTATCTCCCTGTTTCTGTGGCTGGGTAAATATCTAACTTCGGGCTAGGGCAATCAGGCAAGAGAAAGAAATAAAGGTATTCAAATAGGAAGAGAGGAAGTCAAATTGTCTCTCTTTGCAGAAGACATGACTGTATATTTAGAAAACCCCATCGTCTCAGCCCAAAATCTCCTTAAGCTGATAAGCAACTTTGGCAAAGTCTCAGGATACAAAACCAATGTGCAAAAATCACAAGCATTCCTATATACCAATAATAGACCAACAGAGAGCCAAATCATGAATGAACCCCCATTCACAATTGCTATAAAGAGAATAAAATACCTAGGAATACAATTTACAAGGGATATGAAGGAACTTTTCAAGGAGAACTACAAACCACTGCTCAAGGAAATAAGAAAGGACACAAATGGAAAAACATTCCATGCTCACGGATAGGAAGAATCAACACCATGAAAATGGCCATACTGCCCAAAGTAATTTACAGATTCAGTGCTATCCTTATCAAGCTACCACTGATTTTCTTCACAGAATTAGAAAAAAACTACTTTAAATTTCATATGGAACCAAAAAAGAGCCCATATAGCCAAGACAATCCTCAGCAAACAGAACAAAGCTGGAGGCATCCCACTACCTTACCTCAAACTATATTGCAAGGCCACAGTAACGAAAACAGCATGGTACTGGTACCAAAACAGACATATAGACCAATGGAACAGAACAGAGACCAATGGGAAAAAGAGTCCCTATTTAATAAATGGTGTTGGGAAAACAGGCTAGCCATATGCAGAAAACTGAAACTGGACCCCTTCCTTATACCTTATATAAAAATTAACTCAAGATGGATTAAAGACTTAAATGTAAGACCTAAAACCATAAAAACCCTAGAAGAAAACCTAGGCAATATCATTTAGGACATAGGCATGGGGAAAGACTTCATGACTAAAACACCAAACACAATGGCAACAAAAGCCGAAATTGGCAAATGGGATCTAATTAAACTAAAGAGCTTCTGCACAGCAAAAAGAAACTATCATCGAGTGAACAGGCAACCTACAGAATGGAATAAAATTTTTACAAGCTATCCATCTGACAAAAGGCTAATATCAGAATCTGCAAAGAACTTAAACAAATTTGCAAGAAAAAAGCAACCCCATCAAAAAGTGGGCAAATGATATGAATAGACACTACTCAAAAGAAGACATTTATGTGGCCAACAAAGATATAATAAAAGCTCATCATCATTGGTCATTAGAGAAATGCAAATCAAAACCACAATGAGATACCATCTCACACCAGTTAGAATGGTGATCATTAAAAAGTCAGGAAACAAGAGATGCTGGAGAGAATGTGGACAAATAGGAACACTTTTGCACTGTTGGTGGGAGTGTAAATTAGTTCAACCATTGTGGAAGACAGTGTGGTGATTCCTTAAGGATCTAAAACCAATAATACCATGTGACTCAGCAATCCCATTACTGGGTATATACCCAAAGGATTATAAATCATTCTACTATAAAGACACATGCACACGTATGTTTATTGCAGCACTGTTCACAATAGCAAAGACTTGGAACCAACCCAAATGCCCACCAGTGATAGATGGGATAAAGAAAAATGTGGCACATATCCACCATGGAATACTATGTAGCCATCCATAAAAAAGAATGAGTTCATGTCCTTTGTAGGGACAAAGATGAAGCTGGAAACCGTCATTCTCAGCAAACTAACACAGGAACAGAAAACCAAACACTGCATGTTCTCACTCATAAATGGCAGTTGAACAATGAGAACACAAGGACACAGGGAAGGGAACATCACACACTGGGGGCTGTCAGGGGTGAGGGGCTAGGGGAGGGATAGCATTAGGAGAAATACCTAATGTAGATGACGGGTTGATGGGTGCAGCACACCACCATGGCTTGTGTATACCTATGTAACAAACCTGCGTGTTCTGCACATGTATCCCAGAACTTAAAGTATAATTTTTTTTAAAAAAAGGAAGAAAAAAGAAATCTAACTTTGGTGGGCATCTTGCTGCAAGTTGCAGAACTACCTTCTACTACAAAGGTATGAGAAGGTGGTTGTGTGTGTGCATGTGTTTCTTTTTTAGATAAAGCTAATTAGGTAACACAGATGTTTACCCCAATTACCAGGATCCCATGAACTATGTATATCCTGTATATCCCATGAACTATGTATACTGTAAAGTCCTTACATACTATAAAAACACGTAAGTAGTTTATTGTATCTGCTTGGCTATAAAAAGGGTGTAACTTCTTTCTGTCTTTGTTATCTCTTAGGGGATTGCTTGTGATATGCATTATATTTTGGTTCAACATTCATTTAAGAATAAAACTCTTTTCTGTCTACACTACCTTTGTGAAGAGGTTTTCTGGGATGGGAGATTTTGTTTTCAATTATATTTTCCCAGTACAGACAAGGGATAACCAATGAAGAACTGATAGGAGGGCAGAAGTTACCTGTGTGAAGTGGAAGAGTGTCTCAGTCATGTGAAAAGGAACAGAGATATCAGAAGGAACTAGTTGCAAGAGAAATGCAGGGAAGAACCAGATACTAAAGAGCCTCCTAAGTTATGTTAAGGGATTTGAGCTTTATCCTGAGGTAAACTGAATAAGCAAGGTGGTATTACAATAGGATTTGCCGTTAGGAACCATCACTCTTACCATAATGAACAGAAAGAATTGGAAAGAAGTGTCAGTGGATATAAAACAATAAAGTTAGGTGAGAGATTCAGTTATCAAAATGGGTTATAATGATAACAGCAATGATAATATAATAATTGTCACTGCAACTAATACTTTCTTGAGCTATGTGCTGGTCCTTCTTCTAAGCCCTTCACATTATTTCCACAATGCTATGAGGTTTGTTTTATCATCATCTCAGTTTACAGGTGAAAAAACTGAAGCATAAACAGATTAAATGACTTGCTCACAGTTATTATGAGGTAGAGTGGGAGTATGAACCCTGGTTCCAGGGATAGTTCTCTCACTGTCTCATGATACCATAGTTTGGATGAAGGTGGTGGCTCTATACTGTCTCATGATACCGTGGTTTGGATAAGGGTGGTGGCAAAATGGATAGGCTTGAGTAGATTGATTCAAGAAATATGTAGAAGGTAAAATAAGATGTGAGGATTGAGTGGATATGGAGAATGGGCAAGAAAAAGATGTTAAGGATGTTACCTAGTTTCAGGTACAGATGTCATAGGATCATTGGGGTCTCGCTTTGCCAGCCAGAAACCCCTGTGGCTGGTTGCACCTTCTGCCTGAGTTTTGCTCACATCTGCTGGGCTCGCTCCTCCCACTTGGCCCAGCAGGCTCAGCTCACGCTACTGGCCTGAATCCCACACCTGCCAAGGGCAAGGCAGGTGCAGAGTGGTGAGCGGTGCATGGCACATGAACATAGGGAGTGAGTGCCTGCTCCCACTCTCGGCGCCTGCTCTGGGGTGAAGCAAAGTTGCAGCTGAGCCCAGGTGCTATCACAACCCCAGCTGGGTGTGCATGTGCTAAGGCGGCACTGACATGCCAGCCCCCTGCCGCCTCATCCCCATCTGGATTTCAGGCACACATGGGCACAGGAGGGAATCCAAGGGAGTACTTAGGGTGGCTCTGCATGGGCCTGCAGGCACCCTTTGGCAGGAACAGCCTGGGCACCATTGACAACATGATTAATAGTGGCAGGAGGCAGACAGGCTCCTGGGCAGAAAGGGGCAGATCCCCGGTGAAGCTCCACCTTCAAGCTGGGGATGGCCTGAAGCCTGGGGACCAGGCTGTCAGTTCCTAGTGGCCCCAAGTGAGAACTTATTGTACCTTTTCCAGGCCCACCCATGGCTACCCATGGACCAATCAGCATGCACTTCCTTCCTTCTGAGCCCATAAAAACCCTGGACCCAGCCAGGCTCACACAGGCATCAGAATTATCAGCTATGGGAAGGAGCCACCCAATTCAGGTCTCCTTAGCTCATTAGGATGACCTGCCTGCATAAAGGAGCTGGCTACTCAGTCCACTCCGTGGAGAGTGTCTCCTCTCCACTGAAAGCTGGACAGTCATTGGGACAACCTGCTTGTGGAAAGGAACTACCCACTCTGGGTCTTCTCTCTGCTGAGCATGCACTCATCAGGATGACTTGCCTGCAGTAAGGAGATAACCACTTCAGGTCTCCCAAGAGCTGTTCTGTTGCTCAGTAAAGCACCTCTCTGCCTTGGTCACCCTCCAGTTATCTATGCTTCATTCTTCCAGGATGGAAGACAAAAACTCGGGACCTGCCAAATGGTAGGACTGAAAGAGTTGTAACACGAACAGGGTTGCTACATACTCCCATTTCCCGCCACACACCCTACTTGCCACATTACAGGCAACAAGATGGAGAGAAGAGCTGCAGTCCTTCGGAGAGCCCAGATCTAGGGGCTCCCTGAGCCAGGGCTGTGACACCATCTTTGGGGCTCTGTGGTTCCTTGCATCTCCAAGCTTCCAGGCAGCACCATGTTCCCCTTGTTCAAACACATGTGCCCACAGCAGAAGCTACTTGTGCATCAGATCCAACAGCAGGCTTGCATGGAGCTGGCACCTGTGCCTGCAGCTGGAGCTGCCTGCCCCACAACAGCAGCCGGCACGCCCAGCTGTGTGCAGTGGTCAGACCCTGCGCTAGCTTGCTCATGCACCCCTCACTGCTCCATGCCTGGCTCACCATTGGCAGGCATGGGATCTGAGCAAGTAGCGTGAGCTGAGCACAGCCCAGCAGGTTGACTCAGCAGAATGAGCCCAAGGGGCCCAAGCAAAACTGCGGCAAAGGCGCCACTGCCCACAGAGGTTTCAGGCTGGAAAAGTGACACCCTAAGGATCCTGAGACACAGGCCATTCACTGAGGCAGAAGTACCAAGAACACAGCAGTTTTGGAAGAGAAGTAAGAGAACTTGTAGGACAGTTGCACTGAGGAGCAGGTAAAGATTTCTAATGAGGTGGTTATTATGTAGCTCTGAAGGTCAGAAAGGAAGACATCTTTGGGCAAATGGATGGCAACTGAAGTTGTAGGAACAGACCAGAACACTCTAGGAGAATGAGCACAGTAATAAGAAGAGGCATGATCCAACTCTAGGGGAACAACAAGAAAAGAAGTATCACCCCATAGGAGATTAAGAAGGCATGTTCAGAGAAGTTTAGGAAAAAATATTAGGAGAGTTTGGTATTTGCAAAGTCCGGAGAAAAAAAATGTTCCCTAAAGGAGGTATGGTCAGTAGTGTTAAGAGCTGCCATAAAATCTTCTCAGGCTCAGAAAGCAGAGAGTCTGGGACCCTCTCTGTCAAACCACCATCCAGTCTGAACATAAACTAATTCAGTATCTCATGAAAGATTAACATGGCAATACTGTGACTTGAATTTAGTTTTAAATGTTTAGACCACGATGACTTTTCCCCTACTCGTATGCCGTACTGCTTTCCTTCTGTAAAGCTAAGTATGTAAAATAAGACATCACAAATTCTCCTGCTGCCTCAGGAAAAAAAGTGCAGAAAATGAAGACTTGTGCAGTAAGCCATCTGAGAATTTGTCTCTGGAAAATCAAAACCAGCCATTTTCATAGTTTCCCCTTAAAGCTCTGCAGGTGACAAGGATGCTATTTACTTTGCAGCCTTCCCTTATTTGTGACCTGCATCTATTAGTATCATTTTATTAGTTGGCAAGTAACTTGGCATTTTCTTTTGGAAGCAGCTTTGGGGTGAGTTAATGATGTTTGCAGAGATTTTCTTTCTTTCTTTCTTTTTAAGACTTCCTAATGGGATTTTTGACTGGTTTGTGTAGGTTAATATGGAGCCCAATATTTATGTTTGAAAATTTGGGAGAATGACTAAATAACATTTTCATTCTATGCATCAAGAAAATTCATTTCATTTTGTCACCTGACATTTGAAGATAGCTTTAAGGTTTTATTTTCTCTTTCCCTTTATTCATTCCCTCCCAAGCTCTTCTCCACTTCTCCTACTGTCCCCAATATTGGATTGTTCATCTTTATCAGCTTGGAAACAGAATTGCAGTGTGATTTTTCCACTTGGTTTCTAGTGGAATGGAACTTTTAGAAGGTTTTTTATCTTCCGGCTGCATGTGGGCAATGAGGAACACTGTCTCCATCAAGGCTCAGAAAACATTACAATACATACCTAATGGGAATGGTTGAGGCCTGAAGTTGAGGTGCCTAGGCCAGTATATAAAATAAGGCCAGACTTGAAGAAATGGAGAAAGTAAGGAGCTACTGGAGGGTCTTAAAGGGCTCAAGGAATCTCTTTTTACCTTTTCCTTGTCTCTCTGTATTGAGTCCTCGTAGAAATAAGCTAGTGTTGGTTGGAATTTTGTGCAGGGCTCTGCCAATCAAGTTTTAGTACCTGATATGGGTAATAAATGATAGCTTGAGATAAGATATGAGATACTGAGCAGAATGTCTTTCCTCACAGTGCCCGGTAGGCTTTTGTTTTTTCCTTAATTTGAAAAGTGAAAATCACCAAGTTTGGCTTCATTCAGTTCTGAACATCTACTCCTAGCTTTGCTATTGTTTGCTGAACATTTAGCAACTTCTGTAATCACTCTGGGCTTTGCTTGCTCTACCTTGAAATGCAAGTAGTGTCGTCCCATCTTTCCAGGACAGTGGGATATTTAGGTTGCAGAGAAAGAGAAATCAGCTCTTGTAGGGATGCAAGGTGTCATTGCTTCTAAAAAATTAACTGAAGAGCCTTCCTTTTCAGGAAGAGAAGCATGGAAAATTCTAAGCAGCCTAATAACTCCTCTGAGGAACTCGTAGACTCAAGGTGGTAGAAGGTAGAGGTGACTAAAGGCTTTCTGGAGCCTGGGGGAACATGAGCCACAGTGGAGATAGGAGGCTGCCTACATTCACTTCCCTGATAGTAGCTGCTGGCAACTACTCTCTGCTCCACCATTATCGGGAGAAGGATTCTCTCTCACTCCCCACATTGTGGGTAGAAGGTGGTGATGCATCTCCTGGACTTTAGGGGTGGGCACATGACCTGGATCTGGCAATGAGACTATAGTACTCCCTTGGCCACCATGACTGGGTCAGTGTCAGCCAGAGGAAATGAGTTAAGTGGGTGTCAAGTGCAAGTAGCATCCCCCACCTTCTTTCTTTTGGGGTTGCCAAGCCAGAGGAATGTAAGCCTGGAGCTGCCACTGGACGCCTTTGCCACCAAGTAAGTGCAGCCTGAGAATGAAGTGAGCAGACAGGGAAATGCAGAGGAGAGATGGATTTCTGACAACATCAAAACCACTCGAGCATCTCTTTTCTGCTGTGCCTGAAGCTAGACCTACCCCAAAACTTTTCAATTACTGAATCAGCTTTTCAGCTTAAGAAAAATTTTGATAACTTTTATGTTACTTGCAACCAAAAGAACCCTAATATGAGCACTGACAGAGGGAATATTTAAAGATGTTTTCATGGTCCTGAATCTTTGAAAATTGGCAATCTTTGAAAATTAGCCAATACTGGGGACGTAACACACGTCTCTGAAAAGTTAAATAACCACAGAGTGCTATATGTATTATATAACATTAGTATTAGTTTTTAGTATTGGCAATAGTAATAGTTTTTATTGCTGCTGTAAATCTTGATGGTTTAACACAATACAATTTTTTGTCTTTTTTTAAGTTTTATTTTTCAGGGATATATGTGCAGGTTTGTTATATAGGTAAACTACATGTCTTTGGGGGTTTGGGTACAGATCATTTTATCACCCAGGTAATAAGCATAGTACCCAACAGGTAGTTTGTTTTTATTCTCTCCCTTCTCCCACCCTCCACCCTCAAGTACTTGCCAGTGTCTATTTTCCCCTTCTTTGTGTCTATGTGTTCTCGTTTAGCTCCCACTTATAAGTAAGAACATGTGGTATTTGTTTTTCTGTTAATAGGTTAGTTTGCTTAGTTTAATGGCCTCTAACTCCAACCATGTTGCTACAAGGGAGATCACAATACAAACTTATTATGTGAAGTTCAATAGTTCAGAAGTTTGATGGGTCTAATGATGCTAAATCAAGGTGCCAGCAGGGCTGCATTCTTTTCTGGAGGCCTTAGGGAAGAGTCCAGTTCCTTACCTTTTCCAGATTCTACAGGTCACCTACATTTTTTGCTTTGTGGCTCCTTTCTTCCATCTTCAAAGCCAACCACATACCTTCCATAATCACATATCTTTCTTTGACTCTCCTCTTTTGCCTCCCTTTTCCACTCTTAAGTACCTTTGTGATTACATTGGACCCACCTGAAAAATCTAGGACACTCTCCCTATTTTAAGGCCAGCTGAAGAGCGACCTTAATGTCACCTGCAGCCTGAATGTCCTTTTTGTCATGTAAACTAACCTAGTCACAGGTTCTGGGCATTAACATGTGGACATCTTTGGGGGACACGACATTATTTTGCCTACTGCAAGTGCATTCTCCTTTCAGAGCAAGAAACATGTTTTTATTTTTTATTTTTTTTAGTTTTATTTTTTTCAGTTGCCTGCTTACTTGCCTGCTTCTGTAACAGACCGTGACTATCTCCTTTTCTCAATTTTGTTCCAGTGTCTACCATGAAGCTTGTTCCTTAGTCAGTGAAAATTATTACTTTCTGGGTTTCTTTGCTATAGAAGATCAGGGAAAAGACAACTAGGCAGGAGATTAGGAAAGGCTTTCTGGAAAGTGATTGACTTTGTTATTGCTGTCTCTTTGGCACTTACATCATAGATTTGCAAAAAAAAATGTTTGGAAAGTGAATGGATAAATAAAGGTGGAATTTGAGCTGGACCTTGAAAGATGGGTAGCATTTAAGGTTTTGAATAAAAAATGAGCAAGTTATGCCTAGGGCTCAAAGAAGAGGAGATGAAAGTAATAGCTGGGGCCGGTCGCAGTGGCTCAAGCCTGTAATCCCAGCACTTTGGGAGGCCAAGACGGGCGGATCACGAGGTCAGGAGATCGAGACCATCCTGGCTAACATGGTGAAACCCCATCTCTACTAAAAAAATACAAAAAACTAGCGGGCGAGGTGGCGGTTGCCTATAGTCCCAGCTACTCAGGAGGCTGAGGCAGGAGAATGGCGTAAACCCGGGAGGCGGAGGTGGAGCTTGCAGTGAGCTGAGATTGTGCCACTGCACTCCAGCTTGGGCGACAGAGCGAGACTCCCTCTCAAAA